>NC_072481.1:95566905-95869935 GCF_027574615.1 Eptesicus fuscus
GCCGCCTCGTCTGTACCTTTGCACGCCTCCATCAGCCAGCCCTCTGCGTCTTCATCGTTCAGCACCTCTTCCTGATAGCATGCCTGTAGGTTGCCCCCAGTCCCTTCCAAGCCCTGGTGCCTGCTAACTGCCCACTGCCCTCTCCTTGCCAGGGACGGGGCTCAGAGGGCCGGGGCAGAGGCATCACATTTTCATTAAAATGTTCAAACCCGGCC
This sequence comes from Eptesicus fuscus, assembly GCF_027574615.1. Taxonomy (NCBI): domain Eukaryota; kingdom Metazoa; phylum Chordata; class Mammalia; order Chiroptera; family Vespertilionidae; genus Eptesicus; species Eptesicus fuscus. Next base: position 95,567,121 of record NC_072481.1, read on the forward strand.
TGCTCCACCGGTGTCCACAGGCGGCCCGGGGGCAGACAGTGATCCCAGAGACACTGGCCATCCCCCGCTGCAAGGTCCCGATAGGAACCTGGACATTGCGGGGGCATCAGGCGCTGCCCACCCGGCCTGCTCGGTTACCGATCACTGCCTGGACTCTGTGGGCGGCGTCAGGCGCTGCCCGCCTGGCCTGCCCAGTTAATGATCGCGGCCTGGATCCCACAGGAGGCGTCGGGCACTGCCCGCCTGGCCTGCCCGGATACTGATCGCAGGCTGGACCCCGCTGGTGGTATCAGGCGCTGCACGTCCAACTTGCCCAGTTACCGATCACAGTCTGAACCCTGCGGGTGGTGTCAGGCGCTGCCCGCCCTTCCTGCATATGCAAATTTACCTGCCATCTTTGCTGGGTTAATTTGCATATCACTCCTGATTGGCTGTGGGCATAGCGGAGGTACGGTCAATTAGCATTTTTCTCTTTTATTAGTGTAGATGGTGCAAAAATGCTATGGACCCAGTCTCTGGTTGGGAAGGAAATATAGGGATTACCTCGCCCAAACTTACACATAACAACTGTATGTCACCATAAGTAATTATATGATATAGATTAAAAATAATAAAAACAACAATTTTTAAAGGTTTGCATCTTGTGTTAAAGATCTCCAACATGAGTATAGTAGGCAATCTTCAAAATGGTTTCCAATGATCCTTGGCTGTTTGTGTAGTTTACTTACACACTGTCCTAAAGTTGGTCTATATGACAACATACAGCTAAAGTAATGCTATGTCACTTTTGATATTGTTATTTTTAAAAAGTGAGTTCTACATTATATTCTCTCTCTCTCTCTCTCTCTCTCTCTCTCTCTCTCTCTCTCTCTCTCTTACATCATTCACCCTTGAGGAAGCCAGTTGGTGATGGAAGGACACTTCTAGAAGCTATGGAGAGGCCTACATGATGAGAAACTTCAGTCCTCAGCCAACATGGAGACCTTCCAAAAGTGCATAATTAAAATACAGCCTTTAGATGAGACAGCAGGCTTGGCCAACAGCTTGACTGCAACCTCATGAGATATTTAAGCCAAAACCAACCAGCTATGATGCTTCAGGATTCCTACCTCGGAATTGGGAGATAACAAATTATTACTGTTTTAAATTGTTAGGTTTAAAACAGCAGTAATTTTGTCAATATAATAAAGGCTATATATGACAAGCCCACAGCTAGCATCATACTCAATGCTGAAAGCTTTACCTATAGGATAAGGAACAAGATAAGGGTGCCCACTCTTCCCACTCCTATCCATCGTAGTTCTGGAAGTTTTGGCAAGAGAAATCAGTCAAGAAAAAATAAATTAGCCCAGCTGGTGTTGCTCAGTGATTGAGCATCAATCTATCAATTCCCCGTCAGGGCACATGCACAGGTTGCAGGCTTGATGTGTAGGAGGCAGTTGATCAATGAATCTCTCTCATCATTGATGTTTCTATTCTCTCTCTCCCTCTCCCTTCCTCTGCAAAATAAATTTTAAAAAACCCCACACACACTTTATTTTAAAAATGTAAATTAAATAGAAAGCATCAAAGAAGCTTCCTGGTTGGTGAATAGGTGGAGATGTAGGGAAAGTGGTATGCCCCTTCTCACATACCTTGCTCTTTGCATCTCTTCTATTTGGCTGCTCCTGAGTTACATCCTTTTATAACAAGATATTAATATTACAGAAGAAAGATCAGCCAGCCTGAGGGTCAATCCCACCAACGAGAAGACCAATAGCAATAAAAGATCAACTAGAAAGGGAAAGCTCACATATCCCACACAAGCAACATTCCTAGAACACATAGCTCAGGTGATCAGGAATACTAGGCCATTGAGCCCCACAGGACACCTACTACATAAGACCATCAGACCAAGACTGGGAGACATAGCAGATCTACCTAATACACAGAAACAAATGCAAACAAACAGCCAAAATCAGGAGACATATAAACATGCCCCAAATGAAAAAGTAGAAGAAATCCCCAGAAAAAGAAAGAAATGAAATGGAAGCAAGCAATCTACCAGATACAGTTGAAAACACTGGTTTTTTGAGGCTCAAAAATGTAGGGGAAGAATCAATGAACTCAGTGAGAAGTTAAACAAAAAGATAATTAGCATAAAAATATAGAAACCATTAAAAAACAGTAATAAATAAGAATACAATATCTGAAATAAAAATACACTAGAATAATGAAGGAACCAGCAGGGGGTTAGGTGAAGCAGAAGATTGAATAAACAATTTGGAATACAAGGTATTAGGAAACACCCAATCAGATGGAATACAAGGTAATAGGAAACACCCAATCAGAGCAAAAATAATTTCTTTTAAATGAGGATAGTTTAAGGGACCTGTGGGCCAACATCAATTATAATAACATCTATATCACTGTGGTTCCACAAAGAAAAGAGAGAACAAGGGATTAAAAGCCTACTTGAAGAAGTAATGACTAAAACCTTTCTTAACCTGGTAAAAAGAAAATGAAAAAGGAAGACATACATGTCCAGAAAGTGCAAAAAGTTCAAAACAATATGAACCAATAAATCCATATGAAGAAACATCATAATTAAATTAGCAAAGGTTAAAGACAAAGAGATAACCTTAAAGGCAGCAAAAGAAAGACAGTTACCTACAATATTTCTAGAGCTTCCATAGACTGTCAGCTGATTTTTCAACAAAAATATTTCATGCCAGAAGGGATTGGCACAGAATATTTAAAATATTGAAAAGCAATAACCTGCCCAGAAAAGCTATTAAGAAGAGGTACAGATCTGCCCGAACCCAAAAAGAAGAAAAGAAAATAAAAAGCTAAAGGAGTTCATCACCAACAAGCCAGCATTATAAGAAATGCTAAAAGGACTTCTATAAAAAGAAAAAGAAAGAAAAAAGAAAAGCATAATTATAAAGACTAAAATGGCAATAAATATGTCCCTATCAATAACAACTTCAAATCAAAAGACAGAGCAGCTGAATGGATTTAAAAACATATATATATACCAGAGACACACTTCAGAATGAAAGACACATATGGACTGAAAGTAAAAAGGGATAGAAAATGATATTTCATGCAAATTGAGGCCCCCAAAAAGCTGGGGGAGCAATACTTATATCAGACAAAATAAACTTTAAAACAAAGGCTATATAAGCTACAAAGAAGAACATTACATGATGATTAAAAAGATCAATCCAACACGAAGATATAATCATCTTAAACATTTATGTACCCAACAAAGGAACACCTAAATATTTAAAAAACAAACATTGATAGAGGTAAAAAGTACGCTCATAGTGTGGGATTTTAACATCCCATTGACATCAATGGATAGATCTTCCAGACAGAAAATCAACAAGGCAAGAGCAGCCTTAAATGACACACTGATCAGATAGATTTAATGGATATATTTCAGAGTATTTCATCCCAATACAGCAGAATATACATTCTTTTCAAGTGCACATGGAACATCTTCCAGGATAGACCACATGTTAGAACACAAAACAATTGTCAATAAATTTTAAAAGATTAAAATGATTTCAAGCATCTTATCTGACCACATTGTATGATATTAGAATGCAATTACAAAGCAAACAAACAACAAAAACCACGCTAAAAAACACACAAACACCTGGAGGCTAAATAGCATCTTACTAAACAATGAGTTAACAATCAAGGAAGAAGTCAAAAGATAATTTGAGACAAATGGAAATGAAAATACCACAATCCCAATTCTATGGGGCCCACATATGGTATTTTGTTATGGCATCCCAAGTAGACTAACACATATGATAAGAACACTTACTTACTATACTGTACAATTTTGCATACCCACAAGCAAGGAATAAAAGTTCCCACTGCTCTATATCTCCACCAGCATTTGTCTTTATCAGTGTTTTGCATTTTTGCCATTCTAATAGGTGTGTAGTGGTATCTCATTGTTGTTTTATTTTGCAATTTCCTAATGACATATGATGTTAAATATCTTTTCATGTGACTATTTAACATTGTTTACCTTCTTTGGTGAAGTGTCTATTCCAATCTCTTTCCTATTGTTTTAAGTGAGTTGTTTTCTTTACGTTTTAAGAGTTCTTTCTATATTTTGGATAACGGTCCTTTCCTAGATGTCTTTTGCAAATATTTTCTCCCAATCTGGCTTAAGAGGGTACTTTAAAAATTCTCATGAGCTGTATTGTTTATGGCGGCTCTGGAGAGGGGTGCTGAGCTATTGCACATGAAGTGCAACAGAACAGACTTTATCACCTGAAACTGCTGCTTCAAGTTCAGATCAGGCAAAGAACAAACCCTGAAACAACCAACAAGACCAAAGAAGAGTACACTTAAGTTGAAGACACAACATTTAATCTGAAACAAGAAGTTTGTGCCTACTTAACAGCTCTGAAAGAGCACTTCCCAACGCTGCTAGTAGTCTTTGTTTTCTTCAGTGCTGTACTGTGAGAGTCCTGGTGCAGCAGCAGTTGTATTCTTTATTATCTTGATAGACCATTTTCTCTCACTCTTTTTTTTTTTAATACTAGCAACACTCATCCTTTGAAACGGGTACTGAAAAAGAAGAATCAGAAAGTACTACTGAAAGTGCAATATTTGATTATCACTGTGAGATGAGCTTTGATCCAAACCTTCTCCACAACAATGGACACAATGGGTACCTCAATAGTACTTCAGCAGCACTGTGTGAAACTGGGGATATTGAAAAACTGCTAACCTCTTACAAATTTATTCAGTGTTCAGAACGTCAAGCTAGACTTTTCTTCCACTGTTCACAGTATAATGGCTACCTGCAGGACTTAAAAGTAGGAGATGATGTTGAATTCGAAGCATCATCTGACTGGCAGACTGGGAAACCCATTGCTGTTAAACTGGTAAAGATGAAACAAGAAATCCTCCCTGAAGACCGAATGAATGGACAAGAAGTGTTTTATCTGACTTACATTCCTGAAGACATGGAAGGGAACATTCAGCTGGAAACCAGAGATAAAATAAAAATTTTAATTGATAACAATAAACATACTGGTGCTGTAAGTGCTCAAAACATTATGCTGTTGAAAATAAACAAGCCCCATGTGTCCCTGGATCCGGGTGAGGCCTCACGCCCCTGGGTCCGGGTGAGGCCACGTGCCCCTGGGTCTGGGAGAGGCCACACGCCCCCGGGTCCGGGTGAGGCCATGTGTCCCTGGATCCGGGTGAGGCTGGGTCCCAGGTCCGGGTGAGGCCACGCGCCCCTGGGTCTGGGAGAGGCCACGTGCCCCTGGGTCCGGGTGAGGCCATGTGTCCCTGGATCCGGGTGAGGCCTCGCGCACCTAGGTCCTGGTGAGGCCACGTGCCCCTGGGTCTGGGAGAGGCCACACGCCCCCGGGTCCGGGTGAGGCCATGTGTCCCTGGATCCGGGTGAGGCTGGGTCCCAGGTCCGGGTGAGGCCACGCACCCCTGGGTCTGGGAGAGGCCACGCGCCCCTGGGTTTGGGTGAGGCCATGTGTCCCTGGATCCGTGTGAGGCCTTGCGCACCTAGGTCCTGGTGAGGCCACGCGCCTGGTGAGGCCACGCGCCCCTCACCTAGGTCCTGGTGAGGCCATGTGTCCCTGGATCCGGGTGAGGCTGGGTCCCAGGTCTGGGAGAGGCCACGCGCCCCTGGGTCCGGGTGAGGCCACGTGCCCCTGGACCCGGGTGTGGCTGGGTCCCTGGGCCTGGGAGAGGCCACACGCCCCTGGGTCCAGGTGAGGCCTTGCGCCCCTGGTCCCGGGTGAGGCTGGGTCCCTGGGCCCAGGTGAGGCCTTGCGCCCCTGGGTACGGGTGAAGCCGGATCCTGGGTCCGGGTGAGGCCGTGTGCCCCTGGATCCATCCGGGTGAGGCTGGGTCCCGGGCCCGGGTGAGGCCACGCGCCCCTTGGGTCTGGGTGAGGCCACGTTCCCCTTAGTCCGGGTGAAGCCGTGCCCCTGGGTCTGGCCGAGACCAAACCAGAGGGAGTCGGACCTCCGTTACCACCATTTGTCCACCATCCAGAGCTGAGGGGTCAGTGCTGACATGTACACATAAGGAACTGGTGGACATTTAAATTGGGTCTCAAAAGAACTGTTGGTCCAGAAAGAAACTCACTACAGACTGATTCATTTGCCTGTCAGCATAACTATTATTGCTCGTCTCACATTCAGTTCTTATAAGTATATATCTAGTGACATATGATCTCGCTCATCTAGGGAAAATGATGAACAACATAGACTGAGGAACAAGAACAGAACCAGAAACAAGGAGGCATCGATCGGACTATCGGGCCTCAGAGGGAGGATAGGGGAGGTTGGGAGGAGGGGGGAGAGATCAACCAAAGGACTTGTGTGCATGCATATGAGCCTATCCAACGGTTAAGTTCAACAGGGGGTTGGGGCATCCGTGTGGAGGGGTGTGGGATGGGAATGGGGGGAGGAGGACAAATATGTGACACCTTAATCAATAAAGAAATTAAAAAAAAAAGAAAATGAAAATAAACAAGCCCGCTGTCAGGGAGTACCATGTGCCATGAAGGAGGCATTTGGCTTTATTGAAAGAGGTGATGTTGTAAAAGAGACATTCTTTCACTATAGTGAAATTAAGGGTGACTTAGAGGCCTTACAGCCTGTAGATGAGGTGGAATTCACAATCAAGGACAGAAATGGTCAAAAAATTGCAGCACATGTCAGACTATTGCCTCAAAGAACAGTCATTTTCAAAATATTAGTTTTGAACATTTTGAAGGAACTGTAACCAAAGTTATTCCAAAAAGTTACCAGTAAAAATCAGACTGACCCATTGCCAGGATGCTTTAAAGTTAATTTTGTGATTCCTAAAGAACTTCTCTTGGGGGATAAAGATACAAAATTCAAGACGACCCTGTTGGAAGGCAACCATGTTAGCTTTACTATTTCAACAGATTGAGATGACAAATTAGAACAAGCAACCAACATAGAAGTTCTATCAAATACATTTCAGTTCACTAATGAAGTCAAAGAAATTGGTGTAATTGCTGCCATGAGAGATGGTTTTGGTTTCATCAAGTGTGTGGATTCTGATACTCATATGTTCTTCAACTATAGTGAAATCCTGGATGGGAACCAGTTCCATATTGCAGATGAAGTAAAGTTTTCTGTGGTTCCTGATATGCTCTCTGCCCAAAGAAATCATGCTATTAGGATTAAAGAACTTCCCAAAGGCATGGTTTCATCCCATTTCCATTCAAATCATCATTTTCTGGGCACTGTAGAAAAAGAAGCCACTTTTTCCAAACCTAAAACCACTAGCCCAAATAAAGGCAAGGAAACGGAGACTGAGGATGGTATTATTGCTTATGATGATTGTGGGGTGAAAGTGAGTATTTTTTTTTTCAAGCCAAGGATGTGAACAGATCTACTTCTCCTCAAATAAGGGATAAGGTTAAATTTAGTATTAGTGACAAACAGAGGCCTGGACATCAGACTGTAACCTGTGTGCAACTTTTAGGTCGTAATTCTAACTCCAAGAGACTCTTGGGTTATGTGGCAATTATGAAGGATACTTTTGGATTTATTGAAACAGCCAATCATGATAACGACATATTTTTCCATTACAGTGAGTTCTCTGGTGATGTCGATAGCCTGTAACTGGGGGACATGGTCAAGTACAACTGGTCCAAAGGCAAAAGCAACAAAGTTAGTGCAGAAAAAGTCAACAAAATACACTCAGTGAATGCCCTTACTAAAGAAGCAGATCCTACATCTACTCTGGTAAAGTCATTCACCCCTTGAGAAGTGTTGATCCAACACAGACTGAGTACCAAGAAATCATTGAGATTGTGGAGGAAGGGGATATGAAAGGCGAGGTCTATCCATCTGGGATAGTTGGAATGGCCAACAAAGGAGATTGCCTGCAGATAGAGGACAGTGTCAAATTCCAATTGTGTGTCCTAAGCCAAAATGCACAGTCTATGGCTTACAACATCACACCTCTGTGTAGGGCCACTGTAGAGTGTGTGAAAGATCAGTTTGGCTTCATTAGCTATGAAGTAGAATATAGCAAGAAGCTCTTTTTCCATGTGAAAGACGTTCAGGATGGCATTGAGCTATAAGCTGGAGATGAGGTGATTCTTAATCAGCACACTGGCACGTGCAGTGTTTGTAATGTTTGGCGAGTCTGCGAGGGCCCCAAGGCTGTTGCAGCTTCACTACCTGATAGGTTGGTCAATCTCTTGAAGAACATCACCATGGATAATGCCAGTGCTCCTGGCCTAATGGTTATTCCTCAGCCAAGGGGACCAGATAACTCAATGGGACTTGGTGTAGAAAGAAAGATCTGTCAGGCTGTTGTCATTGACTAACCACATCCACAAAGCACATCATTAATCCATGATGATCAAGTTGGGAGGATTCTTCATCCCTCCCCAAAATCTAGGATACTTATTCTATTGAGCTATTATACCAGTTTTAACACCTTCCTTGTGTTACTATACTAATAAAAGAAAAATATGTAAATTGACCATCACTGCACAAGTCCACAGCCAATCAGGAGTGAGTATGCAAATTAACCTGACAAATATGGCAATGGCTCCGTCCCCAGCCGCTTCGGGTCTCTGGGCATCGCGCCTCCCCAGGGTATCCCTGCCACGCTCCACACCTGTCAACCATCCTTGCAGCCTCCCTGTGGCCCAGCCCCAGACCTTAGAGGCAACCCTCTTGTGCCTGAGGTCATAGATCCTGGTGTCTGGCATCTCCCTATACCCCACCCCTGCCTTGTTGCTCTGGTAAACAAAACCCTAGTGTTGGAGCAGCCCGGTGGGTGCGGACACACACAGGAGCTCGCTCGGTGCACAGTTAGCGTGCCCCAGGAGCCCTGGCCAAGAAGGGAGGGGGGATGGGCATGGAGGGAGGGCGGGCAGGCAGGAGGCTGAGGGCGGAGGAGGAAGAGGATGAGGAAGGGGGCCAGTTGCATCCCACTTTCACAATGGGAAAGTGAAACTCACTAGTCCACCCAACCTCTCCAGTCCTCCCCGCCTGCCTCACTCCCCCCACTTCTTCCCCTCTGTGCCTCCCTGGGAGCACCAGCACTGCACAGAGGAATTCTCCAGAGAAGGAGGGCGAGGAGGAAGTGGTGCCAGAGTGTGCAAGGCTTGCCACCCCCACTGCCACTGCACAGGCTGCTGGAGCGAGCCCGCCGTGTGCTGGCAGCCAGGGGAAGGAAGGCCTATTCTTGCACGAATCTTCGTGCATCAGGCTTCTAGTGTTTAAAATAAATGAATAAATTTTAAAAACCATTTTAAAATTATGCACAGTTGCAGCCTGGAAAACTTATTTGTCCACCATCCAGAACTGAAATATCATTGCTGTTATGTACACATAAACAACTGTTGGACATAGAAATCAGGACTCAAAAGAACTGTTGGCCCAAAAAGAAACTCACTATAGACTGATTCATTTGCCTCTCAGCATAACCATTATTGCTTATCTCATTTTCGGTTCCTATAAGTGTATTATTCCTAGTATCACATGAGCTCACTCATCTAGGGGAAATGATGAACAACATAGACTGAAGAACAAGAACAGCATTGATCAGATTGTCAGTCCTCAGAGGGAAGATACAGGAGGGTGGGGACAAGGGAGATAGATCAACCAAAGGACTTGTGTGCTTGCATATGAGCCTAACCAGTGATCACGGACAACAGGGGATGGGGGCATGCATGTGGGGGGGTTTGGGATGGGAATGGGGGGGGTTGATGACAAATATGTGATACCTTAATCAATAAAGTAATTTAAAAAAAAAGAAAAAGAAAAATTAAGGTGGTACCATGTAGTATCAAATTTAGGAGCTTTGTTTGGTATATTTAAGGCAACTGGTAATTGCAAAATCCACTTTTCCCATGTAAGTGAAAAATATAAACTGTTACCTTGTTGGCTGTATGAAATTCTGCACTTGATATTTAGTATACTAGATGCCCAGTGCACAAAATTGTGCACAGGTAGAGTCCCTAGGCTTGGCCAGCAATCAGGGCCGAAAGGGGCCTTCCTTCCTCCGGCTGCCAGCCACTGGCTGGGGGCTTTCTTCATTCAGCACAGCCCCCTGGTGGTTAGTGCATGTCATAGCGAGTGGTCAAACTCCCAGTCAGTCAAACTGCCGAGGGGCAATTTGCATATTGGCCTTTTATTATATAGGATATTCTACCTCCATTACTTCTGGCAAGATGTCCAGCCTTAGCACTCAGCTGCATTATTTTCCTTTTCTTTCCTGTTCATTATGCTTTAATTCTGAGGACCACATAAGGGTAGACTATATTAAAATATTTTTTAATTTGTATAGGCAAACTATTTTCTTAAGTTGATGGCCAAATATTAAAATATTATTTTTCATATCATTTATAATCTTGTCACAGTCCACTTAAATAAATTTTGGTTAGATTTCAATGAAAATTATCTTCCAAAGTAACTTTTCCCCCCTGGGATAGGGTGGGGGGTAAATTTGTTACAATTTGGTACAGAATTTCATGCAAGTGAGGTGTACAAGTAGTGTGCTAATTTAAATGTCTTTAAACAAAGATGAATGCAGAAACTCGCTGCTGCTTAGATCACTGCAGTTTCTAGGACCCAGTTTCTTTTACTGCTTTAAAACAAAACAAACACATAAAAAATTGTGCCTGACCAAGAAAAGAAAAAAAGAAAAATCATGTAGGTTTAAAAATGAAAATATAAGTCACATACCACAAAAGTCATCCTTATAGCCGAAACCGGTTTGGCTCAGTGGATAGAGTGTCGGCCTGCAGACTCAAGGGTCCCAGGTTCGATTCCGGTCAAGGGCATGTACCTTGGTTGCGGGCACATCCCCAGTAGGGGGTGTGCAAGAGGCAGCTGATCGATGTTTCTCTCTCATCGATGTTTCTAACTCTCTATCCCTCTCTCTTCCTCTCTGTAAAAAATCAATAAAATATATATTAAAAAAAAAGTCATCCTTATAAAGTGTAAATTTGCAATGAATTTAGTATATTTACAGAATTGTATGATCATCACTACTATCTAATTCCAGGACATTTTCATCATTTTAAACAACCCCCCTACATAGTAGCAGTCACTCCTCTCTTCCCCTCCCCTCATATCCAGGAAACCACTCATGTACTTTCTAATTTTATGCATTCTAAACAGTTCACAGACTGGAATCATGCAGTATGCGGCCTTTTGTGACTTCCCTCACTTAGCATAGTTACATTTTCAAGGTTCACCCATGTTGTATTAGTACCTAATTTCACATTTTACTTATCTAGTCATCCACGATGAGTATTACTTGGGTTGTTTCCACTTTTTTAGCTATTACAATTCATGCTGCTATGAACATTCATGTACAAGTGTTTGTGTGGGTATATGTTTTCAAATCTTTGGGGCATATACCTAAGAGTAGAATTTCTAATTCCTTTGGTAATGCTAACTTTTTGAGAAACTGACAAGCCACTTTTTAAACTATCTGCACCATTCTACATTCCTACCAGCAACCTATGAGTGTTCCATATACTGTACATCTTCACCCACTTATTATTGACCGTACTTATTATTATGGCCATCTCAGTGGGTGGGAAAGGGTATCTCCAAATTATGTTTTTTATTTCTTTTTTTTTTAATGCTTATGATGTTGGACATCTTTTCTTGCGCTTATTGGCCATTTGTATATCATTCTTAGAGAACATCTCTTCAGATTCTTTCCCATTTTTAATTGGGTTATTTGTTTTCTATTGTTGAACTCTAGGATGTCTTTGTATATTCTTGATACATTTCCCTTATCAGATATATGATTTGCAAATATCTTGTCCCATTTTTGGCTTGTCTGTTCACTTACATAAAGGTGTCTTGGCAAGCACAGAAATTATGATTTTGATGCAGTCCAACTTATTTATTTCTTCTTTCATTGCTTGTGCTTTTCAAAGGTGAAATTCACCTTTTTCTACAATTTTTCTTATCTGCAAATCTTTTTATTATTTTTTTTTCTTGTACATCATGGGTGTCATGGGTTGCTTGATATTTCTGCCCATCTTACTAATTTCATGTGCCATTGGAACTGCAGTTTTTAATTAAACAATTAACTTCACCTTCAGTGAAAATAAACAGGTTAAGCTATTTCCTTCTTTGGAAAGAGTCAAAAGTCTTGAGCCATGGAGCACCTCAGGTCCCTGAGCTGGAAACGGCATCTGTGAGAAATTGTGTCCTTCTGTTGGTGGCATTTTAGGGAGGAGGGTGCTTCCTGCCTAGTGAAGCTCTCATCAAGTTTCAGTCCAAATAAAGCTGAGAGAGTTTACAGCTTGTGAGGGTGGAGGGCAGGGCATTCGTGATGAGAGTTGTTCCGTACATTTGTTTTTTCTAGTTGTAGGCTTGCCAATCAAAGAAGAAGCAAGCTCATGCTTAACCCAGCATAGACTAAACAGCCAGGGGACTGGGGATGGGAATTTGCTTACAAAGGAATTTCCTGCATGGTTTGGAGGTCAATGGCCATGAAAAAAGTTCGTTGAAGGGCTTAATCTATGACTCAACATATGTTCATGAATGTAAAGTCCCACCTTTGCATCTAAAGACTGTAAGCAGGGCGGCCAGAAAGAGAGTTTACACTTAACCCAAGCAAAACATTACTCTATATGGGACGCTTCATGCCCACCTCCTGCACAGCAATAAAACTAGGTCAAGTTCCAAAGTCTTTAGAGCTAGATCTTTTAAATTAAAAAAAAAAAAGTTACATACCACAGCATGGTACCTAGATAGAATAGACTAGAATTTTCCTATTCTAATTACTTAGTGAGTTTTGAACATTGAAATGAATTGCAGCAGCATGGTTTAACCAGAATTTAGTTCTTACGATTACTCTGCCAGTGAATATAATCAGTGATCCAAAACACATTTCTCATAGTACTGAAATAAATTGTCACAGAAAATAGGTCACAATTACCAAAGTTATTCTATACTAGAGGCCCGGTGCACGAAATTCGTGCATGGGGGCGGGGGCGGGGAGGTATCCCTCAGCTCAGCCTGCACCCTCGCCAATCTGGGACCCCTTGAGGGATGTCTGACCACCCGTTTAAATGGATGGTCGGACATCCCTCTCACAATCCAGGACTGCTGGCTCCCAACCACTCGCCGGCCTCTGCCTGATTGCCCCTAACCGATTCCACCTGCCAGCCTGATCACCCCCTAACCACTCCACTGCCAGCCTGATCAATGCCTAACTGCTCTCCTGCTGGCCCAATTGCCCTTAACTGCCCTCCCCTGCCAGTCTGGTCACCCCTAACTGCCCTCCTCTGCCAGTCTGGTCACCCCTAACTGTCCTCCCCTGAAGGCCTGGTCCCCCGCAACTGCCCTCCCCTGCCAGCCATCTTGTAGCAGCCATCTTGTGTCCACATGGGGGCAGCCATCTTTGACTACATGGTGGTGGCCATCTTGTGTCTTAGAGTGAAGGTCAATTTGCATATTACTCTTTTATTAGATAGGATTAAGGCATGAGAAACATTGGGGAAGAAACATTGAAAATTAGATTTCTGACTTTGAAAGATTTGGAATAAAGGAAAAGTTCTAATTAGGAGGAATAACTCCCAAGATTAATTAATTAGAACATATAATTATACTCCACCAATACTAGAGTAAAGAACAGTGATGATTACATAATCCAGGGATTTTTAAGTATTCTAAAGCCAATATGCCAGCATAAGATAAATAGAAGATTCCACAAAGGAAAATGAAAGTTCAGGTTATTCAACAATAATAATGAATAAAGAAATGACACAAAACACATCATATGGTGGGGGAGAGGGCTGGCACTCATGATTTGGACTTGAGTTTGTCCCAGCCACTCACCTTCCCTAGGTTCAAACACTCCACTTAGACCCTATGGGAGGTCTTTAAAGCATCTTCCTCTGGAGGGCCTTTCCCAGCCTTGCCAAGCTGAGGTGGTTTTTGCCTCTCTGACCTGGGACCACCCTGGGCATATCCCTAATGGATGTTTGCCATACCATGTAATGACTCTGGAATGTCCTGTTCACCTCCTCTACAAGACACTGAGCTCCTAGAAGGCAAGAACAGTGCCATTCTCATCTCTGTATTCTAATGACCTAGGAAGAAACCTAGAAAAGAATTGTTACTAAATGAGTAAATGAGTAAATGAATAAATGCATTTCACTTAAATTTATAAATGAAGCTATCACTATGAATATCATATCTTTTCGTAATTAATCTAGAAAGTCCAATGTTGCTTTATACATGACTGAAACATAGTACATATAGGAAGCAATCTCTTCTACTGTAGAGTTTAGTAAAACTGTTTTTGTTGAATTAATCAGAGAAACAAATATAATGAATTAAAGTGAGTACATCACAGAATGTAAAGTAAAATGTTAACCAAAGAACTTACATGCATATATGTGCATAGCCCATGAACTCAGACAATAGTGGGGTGAAGGCCTGGGGTGGGGCAGAAGCTGGGTGGAGGGGGGATTGGGGAGAAGGGGGACACCTATAATACTGTCAACAATAAAAAATAAAGTAAAAAAATATTTATTTTTTTACTATAAACATCATTTCAATATATTTGAGTGCATAGCATCAGTTGCTAAGCACAGGTTCTTTGGGACTGTGCTAAGTGACTTGTAATTAACTCTATTTGTATAGAAAATCTTAAAAACAATGTTGTTGTTTTTTTCAGAGCTCCTGTTACTACCAATCTGCTGAGCAAATACTTTTCTAGTAAGTAATTCAGAGGCAAATTTCAATCAGGTCCTGATAAAATCATCACAAATTAAGGTGACCTAAATCAACCATTTAGTATTACTTAGAAAATATCAGGAAGAGCTGGTTTCTAGGAAATAATTAATGACAGGAACTATTTAATGACATAAATAATTTTCTAGTATAATTTTATATTAACTTATTTTGTGTTTTACTCTTTTTTTGGGTTGTTTTATTTGAAATGAGACAAACATTTCTGTAACATATCTGAACTTTTTAAACAACATATAGCCTTCTTTGGAAAGGAAACTATTTTAACTGAATCAGCCATCTCTGGATCCAAAAATTTAAAAATTCCAACAGACTCAGCTTAGCATGATTTGCTCTGAAGAACATATTTTTCAACCACTACTTTAAAACTCTTGCTATGTGAAGTAGTGAAGCCTAAATAATGAAGTTCAGTAAGAAAGTTAATTTCCCAAGCCTACCACAAATCAGTCAGAGCATATTATGTTAATGTCTATCATTCAATCCCTAATATGATGGATCCCAAAAGCTTTTAATTCAAGGCCAGGTCCTTCCATTACTAATGTGCACTCTTACACAAGTCACTTCTCTTTGAGCCTTGGCTCCTAACCTGTAAAATGAACATCGTCAGCATCAATACCTTCCCTGACGTAGGTGGAAATATTTGTTTAGTGCCTAATATCCAGTAATATTCTAAGTGCATATTCCCAAAATTAGCCTTATCATAGCAATTGCCTGGAGCACTTAATTTGTGTTAAAAAAAAAAAAAAAGCCTGGGGTCCTACCTCCAGCCCTCTGCATCTGAATTTCCAGGGAAAAACCATAGTAATCTGTTTAATTAACTAGCACCCCAAATGATTCTTCTGGTAGAAGTTTCAGAAACTGTGCTAAAGGGTCCTCTAATCTATTCTCTGAATCTATGAGCTTGGGTTGTTTTGTTTGTTTGTTTTGTTTTTAGAGCCCACATATGAATGAAATCATATGGGATTTGTCCTTCTCAATCTGACTTATTTCACTTAGAACAATGCCCTCAAGGTTTATCTGTGTGATCACAAATGTCAGGATTCCATTCTTTCTTAAGGCCAAATAATGTTTTGTTGAATACTCGAAGCCCATTGCACAAAAATTTGTGCACTCGGGGATATCCCTCAGCCTGGCCTGCACCCTCTTGCAGCCCAGGACCCCTTGGGGATGTCCACCTGCCAGCTTAGGCCCGCTCCCTGGGGGATCACACCTAAGCTAGCAGTCAGACATCCCTCTGGCAGTCCAGGAGCCCTTGGGGGATGTCCAACTGACAGCTTAGGGCTAAGCCACAGAAGACACCCTTAGCGCTGCCAAGGAGGTGGGAGAGGCTCCCGCCACCACCGCTGTGCTCATAGCCGTCAGCCTGGCTTGTGGCTGAGCAGAGCTCCCCCTGTGAGAGTGCACTGACCACCAAGGGGTAGCTCCTGCATTGAGTGTCTGTGCACATCATAGTGACCAGTTGTTCCTGGTCATTCTGCCATTAGGGTCAATTTGCATATTACTCTTTTATTATATAGAACTAGAGGCCTGATGCATGAAATTCATGCCGGGAGCGGGGGTTGCCCCTCAGCCCGGCCTGCACCCTCTCCAATCTGGGACCCCTCGGGGGATGTCCGACTGACGGATCCCTGTGGGAATGGGCCTAAACTGGCAGTCAGACATCCCTCTCACAATCCAGGACTGCTGGCTCCTAACCGCTCACCTGCCTGCCTGACTGATTGCCCCTAACCACTTCTGCCTGCCAGCCTGATCACCCCCTAACCACTCCCCTGCCAGCCTGATCGCCCTCAACTGCCCTCCCCTGCCTGCCTGATCACCCCCATCTGCCCTCCCCTGCCGGCCTGATCGCCCACAACTGCCCTCCCCTGCCGGCCATCTTGTGGTGGCCATCTTGTGATGATGTCGTGCATGAAGCAACCTAGGCTTTTATTATATGGGACTAGAGGCCCAGTGCACGAAATTTGTGCATTGGGGGGGGGGGCAGGTCCATCAGCCCAGCCTGCACCCTCTCGCAATCCAGGACCACTGGCTCCTAACAGCTTGCCTGCCTGCCTGCCTCATCACCCCTAACTGCCTCTACTTGCCAGCCTGACTGCCCCCTAACTGCCCCCCTGCCAGCCTGGCCACCCCCTAACTGCTCCCCTGCCAGCCTGACTGCCCCCTGACTGCCCCCCTGCCAGCCTGGTTACCCCCTAACTGCTCCCCTGCTGGCCTGATCACCCTTAACTGCCTCTGCCTCAGCCCCCGCCACCATGGCTTTGTCTAGAAGATGTCCGGTCTAATTAGCATATTACCCTTTTATTAGTATAGATACTGTATATATCACATTTTCCTTATCCATTCATCTACCAATGGACACTTAGGTTGTTTCCATATCTTGGCTATTGTAAATAATGCTGAAATAAACATGGAGGGGGACATATAATATTTTGAATTAATGTTTTTATTTCTTTAGAGAAATATCCAGAAGTGGAATTGTTGGATCATATGTTAGTCCTATTATTAATTTTTTGAGAAACTCCCATATTGTTTTCCATGGTGGCTGTACCAATTTACATTCTCACCAATAATGTCCCAAGGATTCCCTTTTCTTCACATCCTTGCCAACACTTATTAATTCTTATCTTTTTTTAAATATATATAATAGCTATTCTGACAGGTGTGAGGTAATATCTCATTGTGGTTTTGATTTGCATATGCCTGGAGATTGGTAATGTTGAGCATTTTTTCATGTGCCTGTTGGCCATCTGTATGCCTTCTTTGGAAAAATATCTATTCAGGTGTATGTGTCCCTCAGCCCAGGCTGCACCCTCTCCAAATGGACCCCTCGAGGATCGGGCCTAAACAAGCACTTGGACATCCCTCTCACAATCCAGGACTGCTGGCTCCCAACCGCTCGCCTGCCTGCCTGCCAGATTGCCCCTAATCGCTTCTTCCTGCCAGCCTGATCACCCCCTAAGCACTCCCCTGCCAGCCTGATCAATGCCTAACTGCTCCCCTGCTGGCCCGTTTGCCCTTAACTGCCCTCCCCAATGGTATGCTCACTCCTAACTGGCCTCCCCTGCAAGCCTGATTCCCCCCAACTGTCCTCCTCCCGCAGGCCTGGTTTTCCCCCAACTGCCCTCCCCCTGCAGGCCTGGTCCCCCACAACTTCCCTCCTCTGCCAGTCCAGTCACCACCAACTGCCCTCCCCTGCAGGACTGGTTGCCCCTAACTGCACTCCCCTGCCGGCCCGGTCACCCCTAACTGCCTTCCCATGCCAGCCTGGTTGCCCCTAACTGCTCTCCCCTGCTGGCCTGGTCACCCCCAACTGTCCTCCCCCTGCAGGCCTGGTTCCCCCCAACTGCCCTCCCCTGCAGGCCTGGTCCCCCACAACTGCCCTCCTCTGCCAGCCCAGTCACCACCAACTGCCCTCCCCTGCCAGACTCGTTGCCCCTAACTGCCCTCCCCTGCTGGCCCGGTCACCCCTGCCCTCCCCTGCCGGCCTGGTCACCCCTAACTGCCCTCCCATGCCAGCCTGGTTGCCCCTAACTGCTCTCCCCTGCAGGCCTGGTCGCCCCCAACTGCCCTTCCTTGCAGGCCTTGTCCCTCCCAACTGCCCTCCCCTGCTGGCCTGATTGCCCACAACTGCCCTCACCTGCTGGCCATCTTGTGGTGGCCATCTTGTGTCCTCATGGGGGTGGCCATCTTGTGTGTTGGAATGATGTTCAATTTGCATATTACCTTTTTATTATATAGGATTTAGATTTCACATATTATAAATAGTACCTCACCTTTACATCAGTTGTTTAAAATGATTTACATCTACATGGTGAATTTTCAATGAATAGCTTTGGAAAAGGTTTCTTTTTTATTTTTCAAGCACAGTTTACATTCAATACCATTCTGCACCCATTTCAGATATACAGCAAAGTGGCTGGAAAACCATACACTCTACAGAGTGTTCCCCCTGCTGCCCCAACCACCCACCTGGCCCCATATCCCATTATTTTGACATCATTGACTATACTCTCCATGCTGCAATCCACAACTCTGTAGCTATTCTACAACTGCCAATTTGTGCTGCTTAATCTCTTTATCTTTTTCACCCAGCACTGCAACCCCCTCCCTTCTGTCAGTATGTGCTCTATCCATGAGTCTGTTTCTCTTGTCCATTAGATTCTACATATAAGTGAAATAATTTGGTATTTGTCTTTCTCTGACTGGCTTATTTCACTTAGTGTAATACACTCCAGGTCCATCCATACTGTCGTAAAAGGTTACATTTTCTTCTTTTTTTATGGCCAAGTAGTATTCCATTGTGTAAAAGTACCACAGCTTTTTTTGTTCACTCATCTGCTGATGGGAACTTCAGTGACTTCCAAATCTTGGGTATTGTAAATAACACTGCAATAAACAGCTATTTCTTCTAGGTTTTCAATTAATCAGAGTAATTTTTTTATTATTCTTTGTGTTTCTACGGTATTAGTTGTAATGTCTCCGTTTTTATTTTTTAACTTGTTTGAGCCCTCTCTTTCTTTCTTAATATAGCTTAAAAGTTTTTCATAGTTTTTTAAATATATTTGTATTGATTTTAGAGAGGAAGGGAGAGGTAGAGAGAGATAGAAACGTCAACAATGAGATGAACCATTGACCAGCTGCCTCCTGTATGTCCCACAGTAGATATCGAACC
Organism: Eptesicus fuscus; assembly: GCF_027574615.1. NCBI lineage: Eukaryota > Metazoa > Chordata > Mammalia > Chiroptera > Vespertilionidae > Eptesicus > Eptesicus fuscus. Next base: position 95,586,558 of record NC_072481.1, read on the forward strand.
GGCAATCCAGGCATGTGGGAATTGAACCAGGGACCTCATGGTTCATAGGTTGATGCTCAACCACTGAGCCACGCTGGCTGGGCTGTCATATTTCTTTTATTTTTTCAAAGAACCAGCTCTCAGTTTTATTGATCTTTTCTACTTTCTTTTTAGTCTCTATTTCATTTACTTCTGTTCCAATCTTTGTTTTTTCCTTCCACCTAGTGACTTTGGGCTTCTTTTGCTTTTGTAGTTCCTTGAGGTTAAAGTTAGATTGTTAATTTGATATTTTTTCTTTCAATGTTCATAAATGTTTCCTCTTTTATAATAAAACTAGTGACCTGGTACATGGATTCATGCACATTGAAAGGAAATTAATTAGAAGGTGGCTGGTGGGGCAGGACTGGGTGAGATGGGCTGGACATGCCCTGAAGCCAACCTCCCTTGGTCTCTCCCCGGCGTCTGTGGAGTGAGTGGGGTCCCTCGGCCTGGCCTGAGGGATTGGGCCAAAACTGGCTCTCCGACATCCCCTGTAGGGTCCTGGAGTGCAAGAGGCATTCTGAAAAGTTTCTGTCATACAGGGTGTGGAATGCACAGGCAAGTGTGCAATAAACGAGATTCGGGGCCAACAATGCCCCAGCAACAATATAACCCATGGCCGAAGGTAGAATCACGCAGCCCCGCAAGAAATTGGGGTCCCTCCTTTCTGATTTTGGGGTGTGTCACCCAAGAACCGCTGCTGCCAAGTCACTGCAGCTCAGCAGCTCGGACACTTAGCATGTTAGCCATTATATATGTACTAGAGGCTCAGTGCACAAAATTGTGCACTGGAGTGGGGGGGGTCCCTCAGCCTAGCCTGCACCCTCTCGCAGTACAGGACCCCTCAGGGGATGTCTGCCTGTCACCTTAGGCTCTTTCCCTATAGGGAATGGGCCTAAGCCAACAGTTGGAAATCCCTCTCCCAGTCTGGGACTCCTTGCTCCTTACCGCCCACCTGCTCACTGCTCCTTACCACTAGGCTCATTGCTCCTTAGCACTGCTATGGAGGCAGGAGAGGCTCCTGCCACCACCACTGTGCTCACCAGCAGTGAGCCCCATCTTTCTGTGTAGTTGTCTATGGGCCAACTGCTCTCTTCCTTCTCATTTAGGGTGAGCAGCATGTGAGGGCAAAGCGTGCTGTTGTTGAATGCAGAGGGCTGCCCAGAGCTGAGGGGAGTAGCTGGGCCCACAGGGTGAGAGGTGGACACAGAGGATGCTATCTCACCCAATTGTGGGGCAGGCTGGCCAGCCTTCATCTGCCTGACCCCACCCAGGGAGGGACCAAGCATGGTGTCCACCTTTCCAGTCTCCATCCTTCTATCTGTGACACCTGTCACCCTTGCCAGGCCTGCCCCAAAGTGAGTTCAGCTCAATCCCTGAATGTAAAAGGGCACGGAGGGTGGGTAGCTCCACTTCAGTGCCCCCTAATTCCCAGCAACAGGACCTGGTCGACAGGACCTGATCTCAGGATGGTGGCCACAGCTGCAGAACATAGATCTGTTTCAAGAAAAGTTGGGAATGCAGACTTTCGTATGAGCCCCTATTCCAAAAGGTGGCAGTTTATTCACATTGTGGCAAAGACACCTTCAAGAGTAACATAAGTGGAAAAAGTCAGGGCCAAGCCAGGCCTCTGAGGCATGTGGACAGAACCAATTCTCAGCTCTTCACAGGACACTTCTGTTTTTGTTTTTTTTAAGCCTAAAGGACAGTAGTCTGTCTCCATTCTTGTTCTTTGGGATTTTTTTTCACCATCGGTTAAAAGGATACATACATTGGGGCAATCCTCTCAAGATACAATATTCCTGTTGCACCCATGTGAGGATGACAGCACTCTTCAGAGGGAGGGAGCCAACAGATGGGGAGCAGGGAGGGTCCCCACTGCGCTTCCACCTCCTGGGAAACTTTGCTTTTCCAGCTCTGTCCCCGCTGGGGAGCCATAGGAGCACCGGATTCCTTTCCTTCCTTCAAAAGTGCCCTGAAAAGTGCAAAGACTGCTATGCCAGGAAGAGTTTGCTCAAGTTCAGCAAGAGTTTGTGATTTGCTGAAGGCGTGTTGAACAGTTTTCTCTTACCCCATTTGTGGGAGTGTAATCTGATTTAAAACCAATGGACTAAACAAACAGAAGCACTTTCTACAGAGAGCTCTGGCCCCAGGTTTGAAGGCCAGCCACGCCCCCATCACAGGAGACCCAGAGTTCTGCCAGTCCAGCCAGGCCCAGACCTCCCTTCGGCAGCCGTGCCCCTGTGGGAGCAAATTTTGAGCCCTGGTTGGGGGCAGCTGCGACAGGGATCTCTGGGCCCTGGGTTTGAAGGTCGGCCACACCCCCATCGCAGTTCCTCAGAGTCCTGACCAGGGCCCAGAGCTCCCTTCAGCTGCCAGCCCTGGCCAGGGCCCATGGCCCACTTGTTTGGTCATCCCTCACTACCCACCCCCCCCCCCCCCCCCCCCCCCGCCAACCTGGTCGTCCCATGCAGCCTCCTGTTTGGTCATCTGTTCTGGTCGTGACGACCCTGGCTCTTCATATATATATATATATCTATATATATATATTCCCTTTGCCTGTTTTTAATTTTCCCGGAATCAGATTCTACCAATGTCATTCAAATCGATAATTTGATATAACAATTATTTTAAAAGTCAGATGCCTTGTTCTAATTTTTAGCAAAGTATCTTTCCTACTTGGTACCCAGAAGGCAAACAAGCTGGTTACTCAGAACTTCTGTTTTGTTTAATGTGTTATACTACTCTAAGCCTGAGTACATTATTTCATATTTGATGCTGTAAGGTCTGTGCTAGCCTAGTACAAATATAATATTAACTCTTCAGAACATCAAGCTTACAAGATTTTCTGTTCCTTAGTTAATATACACTTCCTGCTGTGTATATACTTATATTGTCCTATGGAGAGCACTAGAGAACTGTTGCCACACTCTCTGACAGGAGTCACCCAACTTTCCAATTTGAAAGTTGATGATTTTAAAGATAGACAACAATTCTCTTCTTTCTTAATCAATACATGAATTATTGCTTTAAATAACCAAATGTTCTGTGCTTCAACTATTCAGGGTATAGCTTACATGAGATTTTGAGAAAAGTTATACCTCCTTCTTGCAGTACTACCAGTGCTTAAGAAGAAGAAACCTTATGATCTTAGATTAATGTGCTGGGTGACATTAGAGAGGACTTGTTTTATTCACAAACCATATTAGCAAGCTAAAATGTGGCATTGCAGAGTTCTGAAGACAAACTCACTTACTTATCCTATCTAATAAAAGACTAATATGCAAATTGACCATTCCTCCACTACACCACAAGCCACGCCCACCAGCCAATCAGGAGCGAGTATGCAAATTAACCCAACCAAGATGGCTGTGGCCACGGAGAGAGCAGGAGGCTTGGGTTTCCCCAGCAATGGAGGAAGCCAAGCTTTCTGCCTTCCCTGGCCTGCCTTGGCCTCCACTTAAGGATACAAAGTTTCAATTATAGAAGATAAATAAATCCCAACAAAAATGGCAGCAGCCAAGGAGCTGGAGAGAGCAGGAGGCTTGAGTTGCCCCCAGCAATGGAGGAAGCCAAGTTTCCGCAGCCCTGGCCTGCCTTGGCCTCCGCTTAAGGCTACAAAGTTTCAATTATAGAAGATAAATAAATCCCAACAAAAATGGCTGCAGCCACGGAGCGAGCAGGAGGCTTGGCTCTGCTGAAAGCTTGAAGTTTCAATTATAGAAGATAAATAAATCCCAGATACCAGGGCCTCCACTTGGGTCACCGGGGAGCATGGCCAGCCTGCAAACCACCACAGACCCCTCACCCAGGCTGCCCCATGCTCCAAGGGAACCCACACCCTGATCCGGGACACCCTTCAGGGCAAACCAGCCAGCCCCCACCAGGCCTCTATCCTATCTAATAAAATAATAATATGCAAATTGACCATCACTCCAACACACAAGATGGCTGCCCCCACGTGGTCAAAAATGACTGCCCACATGTGGACACAAGATGGCCGCCACAAGATGGCCAGCAGGGGAGGGCAGGTGAGAGGGACCAGGCCTGCAAGGGAGGGCAGTTGTGGGCGATCAGGCCAGCAGGGGAGGGAAGTTGGGGGTGATCAAGCCTGCAGGGGAGGGCAGTTAGGGGTGACCAGGCCAGCAGAGGAGGGAAGTTGGGGGTGACCGGGCCTGCAGGGAAGGGCAGTGGGGGGGACCAGGCATGCAGGCGAGAGCAGTTGGGGGGTACCAGGCCTGCAGGGGAGGGCAGTTAGGGGTGACCGGGCCGGCAGAGGAGGGAAGTTGGGGGCAAACAGGCTGGCAGGGGAGCAGTTAGGCATCAATCAGGCTGGCAGGGGAGTGGTTAGGGGGCAACCAGGCTGGCATGCAGAAGCAGTTAGGGGCAATCAGGAAGGCAGGCAGGTGAGCAATTGGGAGCCAACAGTCTTGGATTGTGAGAGGGATGTCCGACTGCCCGTTTAGGCCCAATCCAGGTAGGAGATCGGGCCTAAACGGGCAGTTGGACATTCCTCGAAGGGTCCCATATTGGAGAGGGTGCAGGTTGGGCTGAGGGACACACACCCCTGTGCACGAATTTCTTGTACTGGGCCTCTAGTTTATTATATTTAGTGAGGTCCCTTCTGAAAACATAGAAATGACACCAAAGAGCTCCTATCTAAGCTACTTCCTATGCCTCACCCTGGACTTCAGTCATAGGAAGTAGAGCCAGGTTATGACCTCAGAGAGACAGGCTTCGAGAGGGAACCTACTCATGGTCACAGCACTCCAAACTTCTTGGGCAGTGAGGTTTCCCATCCTACCTGTTTGATGATTCAGCCACACTTTCATTCACTCACACTGATGGACCATCTAAGATGTGTTCAGTTCTTCTTGTGTAAGGATGTGCTTCCCTCTATTCAGTCTCCCAGGACCCTAGAGTCAGACTATCCTTACTTTAGGTCCTATTGACCTGTACGAGGAATCTTGGTTTCCCAAGCAGACTGCAGAACTTTTGACCTAAAAGTGACCTAAGAGAGCATCTACCCTAACCATCCCCACAGAGGCCGACAGGGGTGAAACATTGCCAAGTTCATGCTTGTTCTGTCTCTGAAGCCAGGTGATCAGACATTAGGTGCACCAGCCATGCCACACAACTTCAGATACCTTGAGACTCCAGCTTTACTCCCAGGCTCCTCAAGTCAATGGTATCTCAACCTCTGCTTCATTTCCTGATCCTATTTGTTTAAGGAGGAGGCAAAGAATTGGAAGCAATTTTTCTACAGTGCTCCCTAGGACAGATTCCCCAAACAAGGTTTATCATCAAAATCACTGAGGAAAGTTTCAAAATCAGGTTCCTGGTCCAACCCAGGTCCCAGAGTGAGCGTACTGGGCCACAGAAGTTGCAAGCCCAGAAGAAGAGTTTGATTCGCCTCCAAGCCATGGCTGATGAAATTCTGGAATGTTCAGACAGTGATAGTTTGGCCTGGGGTGCTCTGCCCTTATCCAGAGGTGGGCCTGGCTGGAATTCCAACAAGTCTAATTTCCCCAAATTCTAGTGTGATGGCTCTAACTGCATAAGTATTGCTTTTTGATACTCGGATGAATAAAAGTAAGCCCAGAGTCTAATATTTAGCCTGAAAAGAGAATGCACATGGCTTCTATCCAAACTTTACCTAGTTACCTTTCCAATTAATACCTTAATTGAGTTTTGAATCCAATTTTATGCAAGTTCAGCAAATTCCTTCTTGAGTGATCATAAATAATCTAGTGTGTCTGCCAACTTTAACTAAGAGGTGTGTACTGGACAAAGTCTGAGCCTTGGACCCATGGAAAGATGGAATTTGGGAACTAAATGTTCCTGGTAAAAGCCTGGCCAGGCAGAGGTGGCAGGCAGTGGAGGGAGCTGCTTTTGATTCCCTATAACTTCAGCTCTAGTTCAGGGAGACTCACACCTGCATATCTGAACAATTTATATAACCCTTTCTTCTCAAGCTGTGTAAACATAAGTGATCACATTAACCTTTTCAACACTAGAAATAGAAACACTCACTAGCTCCAAGTATAGAAGGGGAAAATGAAGCAAAGAGAAGTGAGTAATTTCCTGAGGAATGAAGCTTATAAAAATGAGCAATTATCCTGAGGTTAAAGGAGAGTTTGTTCTCTGACTTTAGATAACGATTTTCTCTTTAAAGTGACCAATGATATTAGTAGGAACACAAGAATGTCACATGGCAGACGTGGAAGATAAGAAAGAAGTTTGAGGCAATAAATGTGGAATGTTGGTGACTAATATAGATGCTAAATATACGTGTGTGTTTTTAGAAAACCAAAACAATTCAGATGTCCTTCAACGGGTATATAATTAATCAAACCATGGTACATGTATACTATGAAATACTCTTTGGCAATTAAAAGGAACAAAGTATATTGATATAACAGTTTGGATGGATCTCAAGGTAAATATGTTGAGTGAAAAAAGTCTCAAAAGTTCACACACATATTTAATGATTCCCTTTATATAACACCTTGAAATGATACATTACAGAGATGGACATCAGGTTAGTAGTTGCTTAGAGTTAGAGAGGTGGGGGGCGGAAGTTAGCTGTGGCTCTAAGAGGCAGCACAAAGGATTCTTGTGACAGAACTGCTCTCTTCTATGTGTCCTGACTGTGGTAACCACAGGGACCTGCATGGGTGATGGAACAAAATGCACACACATAGAAGAGTGCAGGTAAAGATGGTGAAATCTGAATAATACCCATGAATTGTACCAGTGTCTATTTCCTGGTTATGATATTGTGCTGTTGTTTTGCAAAATATTACCACTGGGGCAAGTTGGGCAAAGAGTTCTCTCTGCATTATTTCTTACAACTGCAAGTGAATTTACAATTATCTAAAAAAAAAAAAAAAAGTATTTAAAAAAAAATACTAGATATATAAGAAGGTGTTAAAAGTGAGTGGGAACATCTATAAAAGAAAGGTTGATGACATAAAATTATCAAAGCTCTCTAAAATACTTTAGAATACCCCAACCATCACATTCAACATAGAAATCAGAAATCTTCTTGCTAGTAACTAAAATACATTTAAACACTAACCTTCACACAGACTGTTCCATAGGTGGGGTGTGAGGAGGGTTTTATTATTATTCAGGTATGACAAAGCCAACAAACCAAGAGACAATGGCCACTGAAATGATACTTTATAACTCACAGTTTCCAAGAGGAGGGAACATACCATTCAGGGACAGTGAGGAAGCACTAGGATCAGTCCTGAGCAGAAAGAGAGCAAGGGGAAGACATGGGCAAGAGCCTTTGTTGTGGTTTCTGCAGGGCAGGAAGCAGGAGGCAGGGTTCATAGGATTAGGACTGGCTAGGGTGAATGATTTCAGAGGGCTTTAGGGCATAGGAGCTGTCCCTAGATCTCTGGTATCTGACCCTGGTGATTAGGGCAAGAAGATAGTGGGTGGCCCTGAGTGAAAGAGCCCCATGGGATAGGGGGTGGGGGGTGGGGGGAGTATTAAGCTATGGACTGGTTTGTTTGCATTTGAAAGGAACTCTTCTAGAGAGTTAAAATCTCTAAAAATTAGCTAATCTTGGGAAGGGCAGTCCCTACAAAGTCATCAAGGCCCAGATGTCAGCATCCAAATAAAAAGACAACTTAGTACAGAGCATTGTTGACCATCACTTATAACCAAACCTCTTTTTACAGCTGGCTTTCAAACACTACTCAGGCAGGAGAAAATGTTTGAACAAGAAGACTTTCTGAGTTACCCAATGACCACTTCTACAGAATGTAGAGCTTGTAGCTGCTGATCTTTTTTATCACCAAGGTCGTATCTGGACATTTAAATTGGTATGTATGTATTAGCTATCTGACTAGCTACTAAATTTCATGGGCCAGAATTCTCTTTGTTACTTTTGTTATCTATAATGATTAGATCTGTCTTAAACTCACAATCATAGCCCACTAACTAATTTTAGGATTATTGATAACCTGCTCCCATTAAGATAGATTCTTTGAAGTACATTTCCTTTCCCCAGAAGTAGCAATGAATTTGCATTAATCCATCAATGTAAGTACAATGAGTTATTGATTATCTTTGGCAACTGGGAACAGGATAATAACTAGTGGGAGAAGTAAATGGCCCCAAGGTGAGGGGAGAAGAGATAAACGAGGAGAGCATTGTCCCATTTGCACACCAACATATTTTTGTTTTATCTTATCCTCCCCAAGACAGTGGGTACAGACTGCTTGGGACTCTGCTGGATACTAGCTTCTACAGGTGTCAACAGTGATGCCATGATAGTGCAATGGACAGAGGGTGAGTTGCATCATTAAGCCTACATGTCCTTAAGCCAGACACAACTGGAAAAAATTACTAGCAGGGTCTTGGCCTTTGATTGTCTCAAATGTTGTCTCAAATATTCACTTTTACAGAATGGACTTAGTCTTAGAAAAGAACATTCAATTATCTGGGCTTAAGCAATGCATGTGTGAGGAATGAACTCAACCTTCCCACTGGATTACCTTCCTTCCAACAGAAAAATGCTCTTGGGAACATTTACACAGTTCTAAGCAATAAACCAGCACAATCTCAATAGACTAAGACAGCATTTTCAATCTTTTTCATCTCATGGCACATATACCAGTAAACTAATTACTAAAATTCTGTGGCACACCAAAAAATATATTTTTTGCTGATCTGACAAAAAAAAAAGTTATAATTTTGATTCATTCACACTGGATGACTATTGTGTTGGCTGTTACGTTTTTGTTTTGTTTTTTTTTTTAATTTGACAATCTAAGGGAAAAGAGGTCAGTGCCCCTGACTAAAAAGTCAGGTATTGCATGTTTTAAAAATTCTTGCAGCACACCAGTGTGCCATGGCACACCGGCTGGAAATCGCAAGACTAAGACATAACTATTTTTACTCTCTCATAGCAGGACTCACAATAACACCTGAAACCCTGGATCACTTTTTCCCTCTGGGTAACAGTCAAAGGTGAGGGTCAAATTCTACCTCCCTGGCCTCCACTTTCCATGTGGACAATTCCCACTGAAGCACTTGGCTATCCATTAATTCACATGGAGAGCTTTTACAAATACTGATGACTAAGTCTCACCCTCATGATTTTCTATGTACCAGTAATTCATGTAGGGTGGGCCTAAGCATCAAGATTTTTAAAGCTGCCCTGTCCTTCCAATGTGCTGCCTAGATTGAGACCTGCTGTACCTGATTGGCATGGGGGGTCCTGGCCCCACCCTCACTTACAACTGCATTTGAGAGAGAAGCCAAATTATCAGTTTAGAGAGTTTGGGAGAAAGAACTGAAGCAGGCTGAGCTCAGCTGTTCTTTATGTCTTTCAGATCTTGCTGCCTGCACAAGGCTATCTGGTTAGTTGAGGAGGCCTGCTTCTGCCCAGCTATGCCTAGAAGTAAACAGGTACATTAACCAGCAAGTCCATTTGGCCATCCATCTAAAGCCCTGACTCCAATACACTCCTTCAGCTTCATATCTGGCATTTTAATTTCCGAATGTCTCTTACGCCTTATCTCTCGTTTGGTTCCAAAGACAGAAGAGGAAAACAAGAAGTGCTATTGTGCTATTTTTGTCCTTTTCCTCCCCTCAAACCTTAACAGTTATAACCAAGTCAATAAAAACACAGTCACTGCCTGATTCCCAGCATTTACTTTTACAAGACTGAATGGCTATAGTAATAGCTACATTATTGCATAATACTTGGAAATAGAAATCCTAGACTGGTCTAATTTAAATTTTTTTTAAAAGTTAATTTTAGAATTTGACAGTTCACTAGTGAAGTAATGATATCTGAAGTAATAAAGTTAGCATTAAATACCCTGTTTGTTTTCAAATTCCTAAAAGAATTATACAGAATATATTAGGGTTTTTAAAGCTAAGGGAAAGAAATTAAGTTATTATGCTTAAAAGTCCCCTGCTGAAACCTCTTCCTATAATCTTTGAGAGCTGAGGGCCACCAGCTCCAAGCTGCATGCGTGGCCATGGCACCCCACAGTGGGGCCAAGTGCACTTGTGGTGCCTTGGGCTCTGCCCACTGGGAAGAAGCCAAATTTCAATTTTCTTGCACAAAGCCAGTGAGAGATGTAAAAATATGCCTCTTTTTCAGAGCTCTTTCTGGGCTCATGTCCCAGGATGTTTATGTGACTTTGGGAAAGTTCACATTTCAGCTATATTCTTATTTTTTATATTTTATTTTTTAATTAAATTGATTGGGGTGACATTGGTTAATAAGATTATATATGTTTTAGTTGTACATCTCTATGATACATGATCTGTATGTTGCATTGTGAGCCCAATATCTAAAGTCAAATCTTATTCTGTCTCCATATATTTGACCCCCTTCCCCCTACACCAGCCCCTTCCCACTCTCCTTCCCTCTGGTAACCACCACACTGTGTCTATGAGTTTTTGTTTGTTTTTCTTGTTTGTTCATTTGTTGCTTTTAGTTTTATATCCCACATATGAGTGAAATCATATGGTTCTTAACTTTTTCTACCTGATTATTTTGCAGTAAATGAATGGGACTATCTCAAACTAAAAAGCTTCTGCACAGCCAAATAAACTACCAACAAAACAAAAGACAATAAACCGAATGGGAGAAAATATTTGCAAACAATAGCTCTGGCAAGGAGTTAGTATCCAAAATATATAAAGAACTCATACAATTCAACACCAAATAAACAATCCAATTTAAAAATGGGTAGAGGACCTGAACAGACAATTCTCCCAAGAAGACATACAAATGACCAATTGATATATCAGAAAAGATATTCAACTTCATTAACTGTTAGGGAAATGCAAATCAAAACTGCAATGAGATATCTCATACCCGTTAGAATGCCTATTCTTATCATTAAGACAAGTAATAACAAATGTTGGAGAGGTTGTGGAGAAAAGGAACCTTCATTCACTGCTAGTAGGAATGTAGGCTGGTACAGCCACTATAGAAAAGTGTATGGAGACTCCTCAAAAAATTAAGCATAGAGGTACTCTATGACCCAGCAACCCCTCTTCTGGGTATCCACCCGAAAATTTGAAGACATTTATTCACCAAGATATATGCACTCTTATGTTTATTGAAGCATTATTCATCGTGGCCAAGACATGGAAACAACTGAAGTGTTCTTTGATAGATGATTGGATAAAGACGTGGTACATATTCTCAATGGAATACTACTGAGCCATAAGGAAAGATGAAATACTGCCATTTGCAACAACATGGATGGACTTTGGGAATAACAGTTCATCTTTTACCTCTTTTCAATCATCAACAATGAGCCAAATGTACTTATAGAACTCGAAGAACTACATTGCTTTGTAACTAAAAGGTACTTGACTTGGTGTGTCAAATTCAGGTATCAGTAACAAAAAACTACTTAAATGAGCTAAGGTAAATGTCTGTTTATTTGCTGGGTATAAATCCCATAATATAATGGAAACAAAAATTTACCTAACACATCAGGATACCCACAAGGATCTCAGCATCAATAATTTATGGAATTAAGTATTGAGGGCCCAACAAATACATGTGCTCTGTAAGTCTTTACTTAATCAATAATTTCAACACACCTCCAGGTTCAGAACCCACTGAGAGAGAGATGAGGAATAAAGTAACTACTTTCATATCAATAAAAACTGGGCCAGAAAATATTGGCAATGGACTTGCTGTACCATAATCATTCATTTTAAAGCATTTCACTTTTATAATTATAATTATGAGCTTATACTTTAAATGACCATTATACTTTAACTGACCATTATAAAGCACATAAAGATATGGTTTTACTCCAAGTTACAGATTTGAATGGCACTTTTATGTGGAAGGGAGCATTCAGATATTAACAATAAAACATGAATACCTCATTTGTGATGCAGACATTTTCAAGCCTAATAGGTATGAAGATCACCTAAATCACCCTAGCTGGTTTCTCAGTGGTTAGAGCATTGGCCTTCAGACTGAAGGTTCATGGGTTTGATTCTTGTCAAGGGCATGTACCTTGGTTGCAAGCTTACTCCCCAGCCTACGTCAGGTGCATGGGATACAACCAGTTGATATGTCTCTCTTGCCAGGGTATTTCTCTCTTTCCCCCTCCCTTCCATTCTCTTTTAAAAAATCAAGGGAAAAGATATCCTCCAGTGAGGATTAACAACAACAAAAACAAAAATATCACCTATATCATTAATCACATGAGGTTGGAAATATCAGAAATGACACTAGATAGGCACTTTCTATTTCATCTTCTGAAATCTAGAACTCAAGCCCAAGCTAAAGACAAATTTTGAAGTCTATTCTGAACTTCAGTGCCTTCCTACATAAAGAAAGATAGAATGACAGGGAATAGATTGATGGCTAGACCAATAGATAGACATTTCAGTAATGTAGAGACTCTCAGTGGTCTAGGAGCCTCCTTCTTCAGACCCATGAAATTTGGTGATTTCACCTTATGTCATAATATAAGCATGTAGGGTCAAATAAAAATATAAAATTCATTTCCAGACTAGAAAAAGCCAAATAAGTTCATCACCACCAAACCAACATTACAAGAAACATTAAAGTGATTTCTTTAAGAAGAAGGAAAACAATAAAAAATATAAATAAAAAAATATCGCAAAAAATTTGTCATAGACAAAGGCAAACACCTAATAAAAGCAGTGGATTAGCCAACACTAAAGCTAGTACAAAGGTTAAAAAGAAGAAGTAAGAAGAGCATGTGTAATTTTAACAATAAATTAAGGGATACACACAAAAGAAGTAAAGAATAATGCCAAAGCATCAAATTGGAGGATATGAGTAAAAATGACAGTGATTCTAGAAAGTGTTAGAACTTAAGCAACCATCAACTTAAAATGGACTGCAAAAGCATAGCTTGTATTTATGAATCACATAGTAACCACAAACCAAAAATTTGCATGATCTATTTAATAAATAAGGAGAAAGGAATCTGGCCAGTGTGGCTCAGTTGGTTGGAGCATCATCCCGTACACCAAAAGGTATTGGGTTTGATTACAAGCAAGGAACATACCTAGGTTGCAGGTTTGATCCCCAGTTGGAGTGTGTACAGAAGGCAACCAATTAATGTTTCATTCTCTCTCTCGCCCTTGCCCTTTCTCTAAAAATATCAACTAAAAAAAAAAAAATCTTCAAAAAAGAGAGAAACACAACACCACAGAAAGTCATCAACATACAAAAGAAGAGGGCAAGCCCAGGCTGTTGTGGCTCAGTTGGTTGGGCATTGTTGCTGGTTTGATTCTTGGTCAGGGCACATGCTGGGTTGTGGGCTTGATCCCCAGTAGGAGGTGTGCAGGAGGCAGCTGATGGATATTTCACTCTCACATAAATGTCTCTCTCTCTCTCTCTCCCTACCCCTCTCTCTAAAAATCAATTTAAAAAAATCGACACTAATAAAAGAGAAAGATGCAAATTGACCGTACCTCCGCAACACCCACCAGACAATCAGGGGTGAGTATACAAATTAACCTGACAAAGATGGTGGCGGCTCCACCCCCCCCAGCTGCTCCTGGCCTGTGGGAGTAGGAGAAATTGGGGGAGACGGTGAAGTCGGGTGCCAGCACCTGAGGCTGACTGCGGCCCGGGAGACGAAGTAGCAGCCTGCCCCATGATCCCAGGCTGCAGCCAGCCCCTGAAGCTGCCCACCCCATGTCCTCCCGCCCCATGTCCTGGGGGAGACAGAAAAACCGGGAGCCAGCACCTGAGGCTGGCTGTGGCCCGGGAGAGAAAGATTTCAAGAAGCCTCCTGCCCCATGATCCCAGGCTGCAGCCAGCTGGAGAAATGGCCACACTGCATCTCATGGAAGACGGAAAAGCTGCCCACCTGCAGACCAGACTCTAGCACCTGCAGCTGGCTACTGCCTGGTAGACGGAGAAGCCGCCCACCCCGCGGTCCTGGGTGCCAGTGCTTGGAGCTGCGGCCCAAGTGAAGCCACCTGCCCACCATCCCCTGTGACTACAGCCGGCCCAGGCGAAGCCGGCCTGGGTCCCGGGTGCCTATGGCTGACCAGAGGAGGGAGGCCCGGATTCTGGGTGCCTGTTGCCAGCTGGAGGAGGGAATCCTGGGTCCCGGGTGTGGGGCCAAGGCAGAGGTGGTTAGGGGGAATCAAGCCAGTAGGGGAGCAGTTAGGGATGATCAGGCTGGCAGGCAGAAGCAGTTAGGAGCAATCACGCAGGCAGGCAAGCAGTTAGGAGTCAGCAGTTCTGGATTGTGAGAGGGATGTCTGACTGTTATATCAACTAAAAAAAAATCTTTAAAAAATAGAGAGAAACACAACACCGCAGAAAGTCATCAACATACACAAGAAGAGGGCAAGCCCTGGCTGTTGTGACTCAGTTGAATCAAACCAGCAACAATGCCTCAGCAGTTCTGGATTGTGAGAGGGATGTCTGACAGTTATCCTCTGAGGAGTCCCAGATTGGAGAGGGTGCAGGCTGAGCTGAGGGACACCCCCCATCCCATGCATGAATTTCGTGCACTGGGCCACTAGTCTTTATATAAAGAAAAGAGATGAGAAAAAGAGAATAAGAAGTGAACAGGGAACAACTACAAAACAATCAGAAAATAATTAAATAACAGTAACTACATACTTATCAATAATTACTTTAAATGTAAACAGATTAATTAAAAGATGAATGAATAAAGAAGCCATGGTACATATATGCAATGGAGTATTACTCAGCTATAAAAAAATGAATGAAGTTTTAACATTTGTGATAAAATGGAAAATACATGATTTTTCAGAAAAAGACAAATATATGATTTCACTTATGTGTGGGATCTAAAAAACAAAATAAATGAATAAGCAAGACAGAAGCAAACAAATAGAGACTGGGAACAAACTTTGGTTGTCAGATGGGAGGGGTGTTGGTGGGCTGGGTAAAAAGGGGAAATGGATTGAGAAGTACAAATTAGCAGTTTAAAAATAGTCATGGGATGTAAAGCAGCTTAGGGAATCAATATAGTCAATAATATTGTTATAGTTATACATGGTGTCAGGTAGGTGCAAGACTTAACAGGGGCATCACTTTTTAAGTTTTATAAATGTGTAAGCATTTCTGTACACCTGGAACTAATATAATATTGAATGTCAATTGCAATTTAAAAATAAAAAAATGATTTTTTAAAAAGAAAAATATAAAATTTGTCAAGTTCTTATTCATTGATATGCAACAGTTCTGGTAAAATAATTGTACAAGCAAGATAATTAAATAGACTAAAATTAAGGGAAATGAATTTCAGTGATTCTTATTTCCTTTCATTGCAATAAAAAATGGTTGTATAAGTGAACACCTGGGTTTGGTTATAAGATTTGAAATCTTCCCCACTTGGAAGCACTTCACAAAAATCTTTTAAAAAATATTACTAATATTCTTTACTTGAAACTCTTGGCATTCATTCTGGAGAAAAAAAAATTGAACTCTTCTGGCTCATATGCTAAGAAGTAGCAGGGTATATTGAAGGTGCTGTTGAGTAATCTAGAGAACTGAAGAAATATGAACTGAAAATATCTTATTTCTCTGCATTTCAATGCTAGATTTTGTTCAAGTTACTACAAAATTGGAGGAGAGAAAGATTTCAATACAAATCATTGTTTTGATTTACTTCAAATAACATCCATAGGTGTTTTGTAATTTCTTCTCTATAAACAAATTTTTTGTGCATTTTTATTGACTTTATCCATTGGGTATCCTGACCCTTCTGTATTAAGGTCCTTGAATCTAAACTCTAACCCCATATATTCTCTATCCACATCTGGTCAAACACAGGCTTCCCATGCTAACCAGAGACTAAAACAAGTGCTCCCTTTCAAGTAGTCATAAAGCTCAATGTTGGAATGAAGGGCACTTGGCAAATAGTGCCCAATAGGCCAGCATGTGTTGTATCCAAGTTCACACTTTTCAGACTCAAAATCCATGACAGGCTCCAAGAGGGTTTTATATTTAATGTTCATATTAACAATTCTAAGATATTCTGCATATGTTGTAATTAAAATTATATAATAACTAGAGGCCCAGTGCATGAATTCATGCATCAGTGGGGTCCCTTGGCCTGGCCTGCAGGATCGGGCCAAAACCAGCTCTCCAATATCCCCTGAGGGGTCCCAGATTGCTAGAGAGTGCAGGCCAGGCCAAGGGACCCCACTGGTGCACGATTGGGGGTGGGGAGGGATGCAGGTGGTTGGCCAGCAGGGGAAGGACTGCAGGAGGACTCCAGGGTGTGTCCAGCCCATCTCATTCAGTCCCGATCAGCCGGACCCCAGGAGCAAGCTAACTTACTGGTTGACGCATCTGCCCCCTGGTGGTCAGTGTACTTCATAGTAAGCAGTTGAGAGGCCTTAGCATATCATTAGCATATTACGCTTTGATTGGTTGAATGGCCAATCGAACACTTAGTATATTAGGCTTTTATTATATAGGATTGTTTTCCAAAATAACAGTGAGATATCTTCAACTAAAACATTTCCATGTGGAATGGCTTAACCTTTTGCACTCGGATGTCGAGTGTGACTCAACACAGTTAGCTTTAGAATAAAGGAATCCAGAAAAAAGCAAGTGAGTGCAAAGGGTTAAAGTAGTCATGAAATTTCTCTAATGGGCACTTCTTCCATTTTAGTAATTCAGGCTAATCTAAGGCATCTTGGACTTGATAGTGTAATTTTACTGGGAATGTTGCTGAACTTTAGGGGAAATAACACAATACAATCTGATATCTTCAGATTATATAGAAAAAGATTCACAAATTAGGCCAGTCCTTATTCTAAAGACGGACTAAAGAAGTATTAATGAACTTCTTGGCTACCAAAAGGGAATCTACTAATTTATGCTAGACCATTCTGTAGATTTCTTTATTGTAGATTAATAAGAAAATTAATGCTCAAAGGAGAGGAATGTTGAGTGTTTATATTTTCTAAAACATGCACCACCGTGTCAAATTTGGAAATAAGTCAGTGCTCAAACTTTCAGAAAGAGTCATCTCATGTTGAGATTTCATTACAATAAATTGTATTTTTCTAGAGAACTCAACAGTGACTAACTGGGGGAAAAAAGGCACACTAAAAATTGAAAAGGCCTTGGAAGAAAGCAACTGTTGTTCTACTGTGGGAATTGGCACAAAAAATACTTATAAAGAAATTTACATAGTAAATAATAACTATTTATTTGTCTTTTGTATTTTCTTGGAAATTTGTTGAGTTGAAATCATATTGTATTTTATGACACCTTTTTTGAGAAACATTTGTTGAGTTATTAATGAAAATAACATAAAACTATGATACTACTCATCCATTCATTACAAACACATATTGCTTCATGACATAAAAAGTATGGGAAGAAAATTTGCTCTTTATCCAGATTCTAGTCCTGGTTGTCAAAGGTAATATTGTGCAATCATTTTGCACCAAAATCATTTATTGTCTTCCTATTAAAGAATAACAATAACATATCCCTGCTAATTGCCATGTAACTTGCAATGCTTCCCTGTGAGAAGAGAATATTTGTTCACTCTTGATGGTTGGGTGTGTCCAATGACTTGCTTTAGACAATGGAGCAGGTCATATGCCATATCCAATGTGATCTCTGATAACCAGTGTATGATTCAACTCTGCCTCTTTTCCCCTCTCTAATGAAAATGGCATGTTCCAGATGGAGGCTGTTCTTCAAACTTATAATGAAATGAAAACCTAAACATGACACTATTTGAGTGAGAAGTAAATCTTTGTTGTTTTAAGTCACTGAAATTTGGACATTGTTGGTAACTGCAGCATGAACTAAAAAAGGTTGAATGCACAAGGCAATGAGGTTAAAGATGAGAAGTCCACAAAACAAGATGGTAGTTCAGAAAGATAGCAGTGTGGGCTCTTTTTAAAAAATATATTTTATTGTTGATAATATTACAGACATCTCCCATTCCCTTCCCCTTCCCTCCACCTCCCAATCCCTACCCATACCCCCCAGGTCTTCACTACCCTATTTCCCACATCCATGGGCTATGCATATCTATATATATAAAACCCTAATATGCAAATAGACCGAACGGTGGAACAACCGAGCAACCGAACAACTGGTCGCTATGACATGCACTGACCACCAGGGGGCGTGTGTGGAACATGGCAGGCATCGGCCATGGTGGATGGTGGAGCAAGTGAGCCAGGGTGCCAAACCAAGGCGGGGCACCGGTCACTGTCATCAGGGTGAGCCTCTGGTGGTTACTGAAAATTCTTTGCTTCCGCACACCACGGTCCTGCCCAGCGCTCGCACCTGCTGCCAGTGACAGCCCCACTTGCACCCACTGCTGGCACCCAGCACCAGTCTCGATCTCTCAGCACCATCAGCAGGTGCAAGCAGCGGCTGCCAGCCCCAGTCGCCCCTCAGGGCTTATCCACTTCCCCCTGCTCCTGAGGAGTGATCTGGGCTGGTAGCCACCTCTCACACCCACTGCTGGCACTGGCCCCACTCGCACCCACAGCCAGCACCACCATTTGCAGCTGCTGCTGGCGCCAGCCCCAATCACTCCATGCTATCAGTGGGTGCAAGCGGGGCCTGCACCGTCAGCATGTGGGAGTGGCGGCAGCAGGAGCAGGGCTGCTGGCAGACAGGAGACCAGGGGGCTGCAACATGAGGGGCCGGGCAGGGGCCCGGAGGATGAGCCAAGACCTGTCCCTGTGCCCAGTGCAGCCTCGCGGCCCACAGACAGTTCCTTTCAAGGTGCACGAATTCGTGCACTGGGCCCCTAGTCTATATATATGAAAGCCTAAGTGACCATTATGACCAAATGACTGGTCGCTATGACATGCAGGAGCTGCCCCCCAGTGGTCAGTGTGCCCCTGCTCAGCCAGAAGCCGGGCTCACTGCTGGAGTGGCAGGAGCATCTCCCGCTTCCGCAGCAGCACTACCGAGCGGCAGAAGTGGCAGGCACAGAGGGGCTCCTCACTGGCTGCCTGCCACTTTGGCACTGCTACATCCCCCCAAGGGGTCCCAGATTGCGAGAGGGAGCAGGCCAGGCTGAGGGACTCCACCTGTGCACGAATCTGTGCACCAGGCCTCTAGTAAGTATATAAGTTCTTTGGTTTATCTCTTCTCATCCCCCCAAACCCACATTGAGGTATGTCATTCTGTTCCTTGCCTCCCTGCTTCAGGTATTATTTTGTTGGTCAATTCAGTTTGTTCATTAGATTCTACAAATAAGTGAGAGCATGTGATATTTATCTTTCTCAGTTTGGCTTATTTCACTGAGCATAATATTTTCCAGGTCCATCCATGCTGTCCCAAAGGGTAAGAGATCCCCCTTTTTTACAGCTGCATAGTATTCCATAGTGTAAATGTCACACAGCTTTTTTTTTATCCATCACCTCACACCTATCAGAATGTCTATCATCAAAAAATCAACAAACAACAAATGCTGGCGAGGATGTGGAGAAAAGGAAACACTAGTTCACTGCTGGTGGGAATGCAGATTGGTGCAGCCACTGTGGAGAACAGTATGGAGTTTCCTCAAAAAATTAGAAATGGAACTGCCATTTGATCCAGTAATCCCACTTCTGGGAATATATCCTAAACCCCCCAAAATACCAATCAGAAAGAATATATGCACCCCTATGTTCATAGCAGCATTATTTACAAAAGCTAATATTTGAAAACAGCCCTAGTGCCCATCAATAGATGAATGCATAAAAAAGCAGTGTGAGTTCTTGATGACATTGTTAAAGTATTTTCCTAACCCTTGAACTACCTACCCCTAGAACTTTCAATATATAAGACAACTAAATGTTATTAGTGCTTAAATCTTAGTTAGCTGAGCTTATCTTGAGCCAAGAGCTTTTCTAACTGATAATATGTTCATCCTTTCCTCCTTCATTTCTGTCACAAAGGAGAGTCTTGCCTCCTATCTCTACATGCAGAACCACTCCCTTCTTACATGTCAGGGCTGCTTCTCCATCAATTGCCAGCTCTCCCTGTACTGGAACCTTCCATTTACATATGAGTATCATCAGGAAACATTTCTTTCTACATTGACCTGTCGACACCTGCCCAGTTATCAGTCTGCATTTGGCATCTCCAGTTTGCTATGATTCATTCTATCTTAATGCTTAACATACTTTATCCTGTTCATCTGTTTTCTTGCCTGTTTTTATCATTATATGTAGGTTTTTAATGGTTTTTGCATGATTATAAAATACATATTAAAAGAAAGTTTGGAATATTTAGAGAAGTATAAGTTTTGTATTTGTAATACCTACCAAATTACAAAAAGAAGAACTCAATAAATGTTTATTGAAAAATGCATGAAAGCACAAATTAATAAACAAGAAAATAAATATTTAGTTCTAATATAGAGTGGTTGTAAAATGTGTGAGTAATGAAGATTGGTTAGAATTATAGTCTGTGGTCCAATTATAGAGAGCTTTGTAATTTATGTTAAGGTGTTTGTTCTTCCCTTTGTAGGCAATGGAATACTAATAAAAACATTTTGAGCAAGGCAAAGCATGTTTAAACCTGAATTTTAAAAAGAATTGTCAGTGACATAAAGGATATGGATTTGGAAAGGATAGACTGAAGATTATAATTATACCAGGCCTATTAAAATTGAGGCCAAGACATTAATTACCCAAATTAAAGAAGCAATATTTAGATTTTTTAAAAGATATTATACCAGTATAAGGTGTACTTAAGAAATAATATTGCCCAGCCATAATGGCTCTGTGGTTTAGTGTCGACCTATGAACTAGGAGGTCACAGTTTGATTCCCAGTCAGGGCGATGCCTGGGTTGTAGGCTCAATTCCCAGTGTGGGGCATGCAGGAGGCAGCCAATCAATGATTCTCTCTCATCATTGATATTTCTATCTCTCTCTCTCCCTTCCTCTCTGAAATCAATAAAAATACTTTTAAAAAGAAATAGTATTGATATAAATCAAGAAATTGGCTAGTTCTGCAGAGAGCAAAATATTGAAGATGACAGAAGAGTTTCTAGCCTTTCTGGTGGTAAGATATGAGGACAGGATAAGGGAATTGTCTTAGTGATAGTAAAATTAGTTGTGAATGCACTGAGATTGAGTTTTTGGCAAACTTCAATACTGCCATATTTAGGCTCAGAAAAATATTGGGGCTAGACATGAAGATCTGAGAGCCACCTGCAGAGATGGCAGTAAGTCTTCCCCAAGGGGAAACTGGGTTACAAAAAGAGATTCCAGCCAAAGACAGTCAAGATGATACTTGTATTTCAGAACAGCTTAGAAAGAGGCACCAATGGAAGCACTTACCAGGAGTGGTCAGAAATGGAGAAGAATCAAGAAACGATGATGCAAATTAAAAACACAATGAGAAGGTCCTGTCCAGGTAGCTCAATTGGTGAGAACTTCATCTCAATACACCAAGGTCAGTGCTCATACAAGAATCAACCAATGAATGCATAAACAGGAACAACAAATCTCTCTCTCTCGTCAATTTAAAACAGTACACAATTAATAAAAAATAAAAATAAAACCACAATGAGATATCACCACACACCTGCCAGAATGGCTAGCATCAATAAAGCAACCAACAACAAGTGCTGGAGAAGATGTGGAGAAAAGGGAACCCTAGTGCACTGCTGGTGGGGATGCAGACTGGTGCAGTCACTGAGGAAAACAGTATGGAGTTTTCTCAAAAAATTAAAAATGGAATTGCGTTTTGACCCAGTGATCCCACTTCTGTGAATATATCCTAAGAATCCTGAAACACCGATCAGAAAGGATATATGCACCCCTAAGGTCATTGCAGGGTTATTTACAATAGCTAAGATTTGGAAACAGCCCACATGCCCAGCAATAGATGAATGGATAAAAACAAACAAACACTATGATACATTTACACAATGGAATACTATGTGGCCATAAAAAAGAAGGAAATCTTACCTTTTGTGACAGCATGCAAAACCTGGAGATTATTATGTTAGATAAAATAAGCCAGTCAAAGAAAGACAAGTACCATATGATCTCACTTATATGTACAAGGAACAAAATAAACTGACAAACAAAATAGAAACAGAGTCATGGACACATGGAACAGACTGACAGCTGCCAGAGAAAGTGAAGGAGGTGGGACTAGATGAAAGAAGGTGTAGGGATTAGCCAAAGAACATACTAGTATATGCATACCCCACAGATACAATAGTGTGATGATGGCCAGAGGGAGGGCGGGTGGAGGTGGGCAAAGAGAAAGAAAATGGGGACACCTGTAATAGTGCCAACAATAAAAATAAAGTTAAAAACATATATTTTTTTAAAAAAGTAAAGGAAAACATGGTACCACAGATTCTAAGGGCAGAGAGAGCTAGGGAAGGAAGAATGGCACCTTCAAATGCTGAAAAGAAAGAAAACCATTGACACTGAACCAAAGAACTCTCTGACATACATACTTTTAAAAATGTAGTTCCACTACATCCAGAATCATATAAATTGATGATGTAAAAGAATAAAACTGGGGGAATATAAATTAATATAAAATAATAAATTATTTATGAACAGAAGAACTCAAGTGTTTAGTGATGTTTTAATTGACTACATAACCTTACGGAAAACTTCAAGCCCCTCCAGGGCCTATGGCTCTCATCTGTAAAATGAATTAATTAAATGTAATAATCATTTGACCATCGTGTCTACTTCTCAGCGTCTATGCACAGCCTGTTAAACTAGAATTGTAAATTTGATGTCATGATTTTAAAATACAGTGTTCAATATATATGTAGCTGTCTGTTCTGACTCCTTCATAACTTTATTCTGCAGAACTAAAGGAGATTTTAAAGTATTAGTCACGAATTTTCTTAACATTCCCAGTTATCAAGCAATGCTCAAATAAAAGCTCAAAAAAAGCTTACTAAGTTCAAAAACCATAATAAGATGCATATGTCATTTAACAAATTGTGAGATGCTTATGAAAGTCCTCTTAAAGTCTCCTCCCTAAATCATAAAAGTATTTTTGCAAAGAAGAATGTGGTATGATATATATTTACTACACTTAGTTATCATTTCATACAACAAGTAGCAGTAACAAATTCAAAGGCATTATAGAAGGTAAATATTTTCATTTTAAAAACTGGCTTTTGCAAAAACTTAAATGGTTTCACTGATAGTTATTCTATTTCTCTAAGATGTTTTGTGCTCTGATGGTTCAAATACAATCTTCTTGGAATGCTGAACGTTTTCCCCTTTTTCCATAGTAAATTATTTCTTTTGACATATTTTCTCTCATTATTATTCTGGTTCTGTTTTGGCTTAATGGCAGTGCTAGACTTGAGATGCAGCTCTTCACTTTTTCTCTCATGTGTTTTCATCCATACATTTTCTTTATTCATTGTTTTATTTTATGCATGAATAATCTAAGTGTATAATATATCAATTAACATCTATTATTTTTAAGCTATGTTTCCATTCAACCGCAGAACATATAGCAAGAAGTAGAATTGGAAGCTACAGTGCTCCTGGGCATCATAAGAGTTAGGATTTTTACATTTGCTCAAGCAACAAGAGTCAAAATAGCAGGTCCCAATCCTAAACAAAAGTCAGAATCGAAATTCCCATAATGAGCTCTCTGGCTGTCAACACAAATCTCTGTCCACCAGCCATGGCTACTATGTCTCTATTCATGGCATCGGTGGGCAATTTACTTCTGTCTGATAAGCTACTGACATGAAATTACATTGCAAAATCTCAAAATTCTAGTACCTACACAAAAATTTATCTACAATCTAAATGTCCATAAACCATGGATAAAAAAATGTTGTAGGTATATATGATGGAACATTATTCAGCCATTAAGAAAGGAAATCCTGTCATATCAACAATATGGATAAACCTTAAGGACATTATGCTAAGTGAAATAAGTCAGTTAGAGAAGAACAAATTGTGCAGCATTCTACTTACATGAGGTATCTAAAACAGGCAAACTCATAGAACAGAAAGTGGAATGGTGGTTTCCAATGACTGAAGGAGGGGAATGAAGAATTGCTGTTCAGCAAGTATAAACCTTCAGTTATACAGTATGAACAGGTTCTAGAAATTTCCTGTACACTTTTGTGCTTATAGCTAACAATACTGTGCTGTACAATTAAAATTTTATTAAGCGATTTAGATTGCATGTTATGTGTTCTCACCACAATAAAAAACTTTATTCACAGAATAACTTAATCCTATAAATTGCAAAATCTGGCAACCAATAAAAGAAACATACAATTCTGGAATTAAGCTGCAAAGCTCAGCAAATAATCTTAACCTTATCTCTTTCCTCTCTATTCAAAGAAGCCATAAGGTGAATCAAAAATTTTTAGAAAGTTCAGTGCCACCATAGTCAGAAGATAAGTAAACTGTAGGGGACTTCTTATCATTTCCCCTTCTGAACAAATACTAAAAATAGTTTACACTTTAAGGAGCTAGAATAGAAGAACAAATCAAACCCAAAGTTAATAAAATAAAGGAAATAAAAGTGGGAGAAAAAATAGAGTTGGTTATTTGAAAAGAAAAACAAAATTTACAAACCCTTAGCTAGCCTAACTACAAAAAAAAAAAAAAGAAAGAGAGAGAAAAGACTCAAATGCTATCAGAAATGAAAGTAAAGACATCATAACTAATGTCACAGAAATAAAGAAAAGGTCATAAGAGATGTCTGTGAACAATTATACACCAACAAACTGGATAAGTGAGAATAAATGAATGGATTTTTAGAAGAATACACCCTACCAAGACTAAATTATAAAAAAGTACAAATTCTAAACAAACCTGTAACTAGTATGGAGATTGAATAAATAAACAAAAGCCTCCCAGTAAAGACAAGCCCAGAACTAGATGCTCTCACTGGTGAATTCAACTGAACATTTAAAAAATAATTAATGCCATTGGCAACAACATAGATTGATCTTGAGAATATTATGCAAAGTGAAATAAGTCTGTCAGAAAAAGCTAAGAACTGTATGATTTCACTTACATGTGGGATATAAAACTGAAACTGATGAACACAAAAAGCAGTGTGGTAATTTCCAGAGGGAAGGAGGTGGAGGGAGAAGTGGGTCCTAATATAAAGTGACAGGAGAAGATTTGACTTTGATGGTGCAATATACAGATCTTATAACATAGAAATCCACACCTGAAACCAAGTGTACATGTTGACCAATGTCACCCCAATCAATTTAATAAATTTTTAAAAAGAATTAATTTCAGTTCTTCTCAAACTCTCCAAAAAAATTAAAAACGAGTGAATACTTCCAAATTCATTTTATGAGGCTAGCATTAACTGATACCTAAGTCAGCCAAAAACATTACAAGAAAAGAAAACTACAGGCCAAAATCCCTAATGAATATTTGTGCAAAAAAACCCACCAAAAACAAACTTGATGGAATACTTGCAAAGTAAGCTGAATTCAACAACACATTAAAAGGATCATACATCATAACTAAGTGGGATCTATCTGTGGGATGCAAGGATGATTAAACATACAAAAATCAATTAATATGGTACACTGCATTAACAAAATAAAGGATAAAAATCACATGATCTTCTCAAAAGATGCATAAAAAGCATTTGATGAAATTCAACACCATTTGATGATTAAAATTCTCAATAAACTAGGAATAGAACAAAAGTACCTCAACATAATGAAGGCCACATGTGAAAAACTAACAACAATATTATCCTCAATAATGAAAAACGGAAAGCTTTTCCTCTAAGATCAAGATCAAGACAAAGATGCCCACACTACCTCAACCTAGTACTGAAGGTCCTAGCCAGAACAATTAGTCAAGAAAAAGGAATAAAAGGCATTCCAATGCAGTATATTTGCAGGTTACAATATCAACACACAAAAATTAGTTACGTTTCTATATGCTAACAATGAACTCTCTACACTAATCTATACACTAAATTTTCTCTGAAAAGTAAATTAGTAAAGCAATTCCATTTACAATAGCACCAAAAATAATAAAATACTTAGGAATAAACTTAACTAAGGAGGTGAAAGACTTGTGTATTAAAACCTACAAAACATTGATGAAAAATTTAAAGAAGACATAAACAAAAAAAACTTTCTGTGTTCATTGATTGAAAGACTCCATATTGTTAAAGTGACCATATTACTCAAAAATACCTACAAAATCAATGCAATCCCTATCAAAATTCCAAGGACATTTTCTACAGATATAGAAAAAAAAAAAAAACACAAAAATACAATTGCACAATTCATGTGAAAAAATAAAGAATCTCAAATAGCAAAGTTAATCCTAAGAAACAAAACTGAATATATTACAAAATATATTACAGAGCTACGGTGATAAAATAGTAAGGTACTAGAATATAGATATATAGAACAATAAACAGAATAGAGAGCACAGAAATAATTCCACATATATATAATCAACTGATCTTCAACAAAGGTGCTAAGAACTTTGGTCCATGCAAATATTTCTTAAACAAGACACGAAAAGCAATAAGTAAACAGAAAAATTAATAATTATTATTCATTAAAACATAGAACATCTGTTTATCAAAAGACACCAATCCTACCTTATAATAGAGAAATATGCAAATTGACCGCACCTCCGCTATGCCCATGATTGGGCCTGCGAGAGGCTGGGGGCGGGACTGCGGGTGGCCTATCTGGCCGTTGAGAAAACCAAGATGGCGGCGCCAAATCCTCTTAGTTCCGGGGGTCCTGGGGAGTGATGGCAACCCTAGAGGGGCGTGGTCGGGCACAGCCAGCAGCCTCCCGGGGTCCCGGGACCCATCGCGACCCGGGGGGGCGTGGCCGGGCACGGCCAGCAGCCTCCCAGGGGTCCCGGGCTGGATCGCGACCCGGGGGGGCGTGGCCGGGCACAGCCAGCAGCCTCCCGGGGGTCCAGGGACCCATCGCGACCCGGGGGGCGTGGCCGGGCACAGCCAGCAGCCTCCCCGGGGTCCCGGGACGCATCGCGACTCGGGCCGGGCACAGCCAGCAGCCTCCCGGGGGTCCCGGGCTGGATCGCGATGGGGGGGGGGGGGCGTGGCCGGGCACGGCCAGCAGCCTCCCGGGGGTCCCGGGACCCATCGCGACCCGGGGGGCGTGGCCGGGCACAGCCAGCAGCCTCCCGGGGGTCCTGTGCTGGATCGCGACCCCGGGTGGCAGTGGCCGGGCCCAGCCAGCTGCTCCCGGGGCGGGGTCCCCGGCTATCGCCACCCTCGCCTAAATGGCTGGTGCTGAGAGGGATCAATGGGGCCAGTGGAAGGAGCAGGTGGTAGTTGACCACCGAGGCCATCTGCAGCAGCCGAATGCAGAGCTGGGGTCCACGTTCTCCAGGTTGGCCTCCGTGGGGCCCGTGTCGCACCCATAGTAGCCGAGTGGGCATGCTGGCATAGTAGCCCCAGCATGAGGCCAGCTTCCCAAGCCAGGCTGCGGAGGGAGGGAGGGCCTCTGGGCTGGGAACACTCCCCCACCCCAGTGGACAGGGCACAGAGAGCAAGCAGCAGAGAGCGACTAGAGGTGGTGGGTGTGGTGGCCTGGCTTCCAAGAGGCTGGCTTCAGCTGCTGTGGCCTGCGCTGATGTGGCTGGTGGTGGGGGCAACTGCGTGGGCGCATCCGAGGCTGGGGCACTGGGAGACGTGGGACTGCAGCCCAGAAAGCGAGGCTCCGGAGGACCTGGTCACCGACCCCGGGCATTGAAGCCGCCTCCTACAAGATGTATCCTAGCCTAGGTGTGTGGGAAGCAGGTTCAGGAACCTCTCCCTTTGCGGCGCCAGAGCCCAGGCCTGCCAGCGCCCCACAGGAGACCCCCACCAGGATCGGGGGTGTGACCAGCCTCCAAACCGCCAGTGACCCTAACCCAGGCCTGCCAGCGCCCCAGAGGAGATCCCCACCAGGATCGGGGGCGTGACCAGCCTCTAAACCGCCCGCAGCCCTAGCCCAGGCCTGCCAGCACCCCAGAGGAGACCCCTGCCAGGATTGGGGTCATGGCCAGCCTTCAAACTGTGGCGGCCCCTAGCCCAAGGAGGCCTCCTGACCGAGGACGCCTGAGTCTGTTCTTGACCTAGGGCCGGGCTCTCCCCGCAAGGGACTCAGAAGCCACGAGAGTCTAACTGCCAGTCTCTGGGAGTGCATCCACTGTCCACCAAAAAGTAGGGCCATCAAAGCATTCAGTCTCAGTGCAGGCACAGGTCCGTGGCTGATGGGGTGGAGGCCAGACCAAAACAAAACAGCAGAAACACCCTGCCCACCTGGGCGGGTACTGCTGTAGTCCACGTGGCCTGGGGAGTGTAGAAAGCGCTACCTTCTCCCAGGTCCTGTGCTGGCACCTCCACCTCGCTCACCCTCAAGCCCCCCTGAGTCCTGACAGCAAAGTGTGTGGGGCATTCTGCAGGAGTTGTGCCATTCTGGGTGCTTTTGCCCAAAGACACACTTTGGGATGAATTCAGAGCCACATCTCATTTCCCATGAGACTGGAAGAACCATGTAAAAGGATTTTGACAAAAGCTTTCCACATCTCTGTTTATTCTTTTGAATCCATAAAACGACCTTAAAAAAAGCATCCGGGCCACCTAAGAAAGAATGCACTTTCTGGCCAGAGCACGCAGGATTCTTTTGCCCAACAGGTTAAAGGGAGCAGAGCTGGCACAGTGGGAATGGCCCTGGTGCCCTATGAGGAGACCGGGGGAATGGGGTTGCCGAAATTCCATAAGCCTCTTGCCACCTTCTCCTTTGCAAACCACACCATCCAGATCCACCAGGACTGGAGGCAACTGGGAATCACAGCCGTGATTTGGGACATGGTGAGCAAATCTTGAGGGGCCTCTGAAAACATCTGCAATTGATTATAAGACTGGTCTTTATTTAAAAAGAAATAAAAGAACAGCTTTGTTGAGATATAACTTATATACTGTACATGTCACCTAAAGTGTACAATGAACTGGTTTTTTAAAGTAAATTCAGAGTGGTACAACCATCACCATGCTCAATTTTTAAATATCTTCATGACCCATCCCCTCCAAAAAAAACTTCTACCCATTGGAATCACTTTCCTGATCATCTTCCCCAAAATAGATTGCACTTTAAAGGTGGGTAAAGGAAAGTTGAGGGAAGTTAAAACACTGCACAAAGGATATTGTAAGATGACAAAGCCCAAAGTGAAGATCATGTGTTTTCTTTAAAAATATATATATTTTTAAAATTTCAGAAAGGGAGAGGGAGAGAGAGATAGAAACATCAATGATAAGAATCACTGATCAGCTGAAACCGGTTTGGCTCAGTGGATAGAGCGTCGGTCTGCGGACTGGAAGGTCCCAGGTTCGATTCCGGTTAAGGGCATGTACATTGGTTGCTGGCACATATCCCGGTGGGGGGTGTGCAGGAAGCAGCTGGTCGATGTTTCTCTCTCATCGATGTTTCTAGCTCTCTATCCCTCACCCTTCCTCTGTGAAAAATCAATAAAATATATTAAAAAAAAAAAAAAAGAATCACTGATCAGCTGCCGCCCACAGGCCCCCTACTGGGGATTGAGCCCGAAACCCAGGCATGTGTGCCCCTGATCAGAATCAAACCTGGACTCTTCAGTCCACAGGCCGATGCTCTCTCCATTAAGCCAAACTGACCAGGGCCATGTGTTTTCTTCAAGTTCTGCGTGGTTGTAATGGTCCCCAAATCAATACTAATAAAAGGGTAATATGCTAATTAGAGTGGTTGTCTTCCGGACATCTTTCCAGACAAAGCCGCAGTGGCTGCAAAGGCCAAGGCTTAGGCAGCCATAACCAGCTGCAGTGGCAGCAGCATTGGGGTTATGGGGGTGGTGCCTCCAGAGGGAGGGCAGACTGGGGGCCAAGGCACAGACAGTTTGGGCTGATCAGGCTGATAGGGGAGGGCAAGATAGGGGCAATCAGGCTGGCAGGAGATCAAGGTAGGGGCGAGCAGGCAGGCAGGCAGTGGGGTTAGGGACAATCAGGCAGGCAGGCAGGTGAGTGGTTAGGAGCCAGCAGTTCCGGATTGTGAGAGGGATGTCCGACTGCTGGAAGTTGGACATCCCCTGAGGGGTCCCAGATTGAAGAGGGTGCAGATTGGGCTGAGGGGCACCCCCCCACCCCCCCAGTGCACGAATTTCGTGCACCGGGCCTCTAGTTATAAAATAAAAGACAAGCCACAGTCTAACATGAGATTTGTGATGCAAGAAAAAAACAACAAAATGAAAAGGTGCTAAGAATACTCAGACAAAAAGGATTGTCTCTTCGATAAATGGTGCTGAAAAAACTGGATATTCACATGCAAAAGAATGATATTGGACTCTTTTCTTACACCATATAAAAATCAACTCAAAATCAATTGAATACTTGAACCTAAGACCTGAAACTGAAACTCTTAGAATATAACAGAAGATAATCCTCATGACATTGGTGTTGGAAATGATATATTGGGTATGACATAAAGCACAGGCAACAAAACAAAAATAAATAAGAGAGACTGCATCAAACTCAGATACTTCTGCACAGCAAATAAAACAATCAATAGAGTCTAAAGCAGGCGTCCTCAAACTACGGCCCGCGGGCCACATGCGGGTGTTTTTGCCGTTTTGTTTTTTTATTTCAAAATAAGATATGTGCAGTGTGCATAGGAATTTGTTCATAGTGGTTTTTTTTAAACTATAGTCCGGCCCTCCAACGGTCTGAGGGACAGTGAACTGGCCCCCTGTTTAAAAAGTTTGAGGACCTCTGGTCTAAAGGCAACCTCCCAAATAGGAGAAAATATTTACAAATGATATATTTGATAAAAGATGAATCTCTAAAATATATAAGGAACTCCTAAAATTCAATAGCAAAAAAACAAACACAAAAACAAATAAAAAATACTAATAACTTTATATAAAAATGAGCTAAGGACTTGAATAAAGAAAACACACAAATGACCCACATGAAAAAAAAATGCTCAACATTATATTATCAGAGAAATGCAAATTAAAAGTATAAAAATATACCATCTCATATTTGTCAGGAAGGCTATTATAGAAAAGACGGTTCAGTGGTTGACATTGGCCTATGAATGCAGGAGGTCACAGTTCAATTCCCAGTCAGGGCATATGCCCAGGTTGCACTTTCAGTCCCCAGTGTGTGGCATGCAAGAGGCAGCCAATCCATGATACTCATCATTGATGTTTCTATTTCTCTCTCCCTCTCCCTTCCCTTCTGAAATAAATAAAAATATATATTTTTAAAAAGAGAGCAAGTGTTGGAATGGATGTAGAGAAATTGGAACTCTTGTACACCATTGGAGGGGGGATGAAAAATGGTAAAGCCACTATGGAAAACAGTATGGAGGTTTCTCAAAATTAAAAATAGTTCTACCACCTAGATATTTAAATCCCACTTCTAGATATTTACCCCAAAGAAGTAAGATTAGGATGTCAAAGAGATATTAACACTCCCATGTTTACTGCAGTACTATTCATAATACCTAAGATGTGGGAACAACCTAAATGCCCATCAATGGGGGAATGAATAAAGAAAACATGGTATATGCATACAATGAAATACTATTCAGATTTTAAAAGGAAGGAAATTCTGACACATGTTACTATGTAGATGAACCTTGAAAATATTATGCTAAGTGAGATAAGCAATCACAGAAAGGTAAGTACTTCATGATTCCACTTATATGAGGTATCTAAAATAGTCAAATTCAGAGAATCAAATTGTAGAATGGTGGTTTCCTGGAGCTGGCATGAGGAAAAAATGGGGAGTTGTGAATCAATGGTCATTAAAGTTTCAGTTAAGCAAGATGAATAAACTCTAGAGATCTGCTATACAACTTTGTACCTATACTCAATGATTATGTACACTTACAATTTTGTTAAGAGCGTAGATCTCATGTTAAGTGTTGTTGCCACAATAAGATAATTTTTAATTGCATATGGGTTAAACCCCAGCATGTATATTTAACAATGCCTCAGAGGAAAGACTAGGACCTACATTTTCCAAAAATGTCTTTAGCAGAATTATCCCCATCCTCCCAAGCTAATGTTTTCACGACCAGTTTCCTCATGTTAAAGAAAATTCAAGAGGTCACATGTTCTTTGCTAAGTATACTAGCTTTCTGGAAAGACAGTGATGAAAGTTATCCTTATTGTAAGAGTGAACAGAATGCCAGGACAAAACTACCAAATGTGACAATTATGAAATATATAGCAAAAAAATTATTAAAAGAGAAAGACTATAAATCAACAGATAAAAATTCTAACCTGAAACACACATACACTAAAAGAAACGAAGAAAACTCCACAATCACATTATGTAATACAAAATACATGTAATTATGTGACTGATTCAACAAAATAGTGAAAAAATCATCCTATATAAAAAAGATGTAATATGCAAATTGACCCTCACACAAGATGGCTGCCTTCATGTGGTCAAAGAGGACCACCCCCATGTGGTCAAAGATGGCCGCCACAAGATGGCCAGCAGAGGAGGGTAACAGTTGTGGGCCATCAGGCCAGCAGGGGAGGGCAGTTAGGGGTGATCAGGCCAGCAGGGAAGGGCAGTTGGGGGTGACTAGGCCTGCAGGGGAGGGAGGGCAGTTGGGGGGGACCAGGCCAGCAGGAAGGGCAGTTGGGGGTGACTAGGCCTGCAGGGGAGGGAGGGCAGTTGGGGGGGACCAGGAAAGCAGGGAAGGGCAGTTGGGGGTGACCAGACCAGCAGGGGAGGGCAGTTGGGGGCAATCGGGCCAGCAGAGGAGCAGTTAGGCATCAATCAGGCTGGCAGGGGAGTGGTTAGGGGGTGATCAGGCTGGCAGGCAAGCGAGTGGTTGGGAGCCAGTAGTCCTGGATTGTGAGAAGGATGTCCCAGATTGGAGAGGGTGCAGGCTTGGCTGAGGGACCCCCCCTCCCAAGTGCACAAATTTTGTACACCGGGCCTCTAGTATATAATAAAAGCCTAATATGCTAAGTGTCTGGTCGACCAGTCAGCCATTCAACTAATCAAAGCATAATATGCTAATGATATGCTAAGGCCGCTCAATCACTTGCTATGACATGCACTGACCACGAGGGGGCAGACGCTCCAACTGGTAGGTTAGCTTGCTGCTGGGGTCCGGCCAATCAGGACTGAGCAAGATGGACTAGACACACCCTGGAGCCGTCCTGCAGTCCCTCCCCATGTCCCTCCCTGGCCCCAATCATGCACTGGTGGGGTCCCTTGGCCTGGCCTGTGCCCTCTCACAATCCAGGACCCCTTGGGGGATGTCAGAGAGCCAGTTTTGACTGATCCAGAAGGCCAGGTCGAGGGACCCCAGTGGTGCACAAATTCATGCACTGGGCCTCTAGTTTATAATAAACACAAATCACTTTTTCAAAATAATAATAGAAGTTTTTTTTTCTCCTTTTTAAAAACAATATTAAAAACAAAGACTAGAAGCAAATGTGTTAAGATGTTAAAAATACAGCTAATCGCCGAAACCGGTTTGGCTCAGTGGATAGAGCGTCAGCCTGCGGACTGAAGGGTCCCGGGTTCGATTCTGGTCAAGGGAATGTACCTTGGTTGCGGGCACATCCCCAGTAGGGGGTGTGCAGGAGGCAGCTGATCGATGTTTCTCTCTCATCGATGTTTCTAACTCTCTATCTCTCTCCTTCCTCTCTGTAAAAAATCAATAAAATATATATATTTTTTAAATGCAGCTAATTGTTAGTGGTTTGTTTTCATTTTTCTGTTTGTTTTTCAGAAACAAAAGCAATTTATTTATAAAATTTCTTACTTAACCTATGGTTACAACCCAGAAACAATATACCAAGAAGTTATTTAAAACCAGGGAAGAAAGGATAAGAAAGAAAATTATAAGTCAATGCATAACCCTAGATGCAAAATTTATGAATAAAATAATGCAAATGAAATGTAGTCATGTACCACATATTTTTGAAGTCCTTATACTTTTTATAGTATAGTTTACATATAATATATATTAGTTTTATATGTACAATATAGTGATTCAAAACATATATACCTTATGAGGTGATCACCATGATGTCTAGTAGCCATCTGTCAGCATACAACGTTATTATTGGCAATATTCCCTGTATTGTACATTATATCTCTATGACTTATTTATTTTATAACTGGAAGTGTGTACCACTATTCCTCTTCAACTTTGTCATCCATCCTCCTGCTACTATCCCCTGTGGCAAACATCAGTTTGTTCTCTGTATCTATGAGTCTGATTCTGATTTGTTTTGTTTGTTCTGGGTTTTTGTTTGTTTGTTTGTTTGTTTAGATTACACATATGACTGAAATAACAAGGTATTTGTCTTTCTCTGTCGGACTTCAAATTGCATCAGACTGAAAAGTTTTTACACAGAGAAGGAAACCATCAACAATATAAAAGAATCCTAATTAATGGGAGGAGATATTTGCAAATGATATACCTGATAATGAGTTAATGTCCAAAACATAAAAACAACTCATACAACTCAACATCAAAAAAAGCAATTCAACTTGATTGAAAATTGGGCAGACTATGTGTATTGACATTTCTCCAAAGAAGACATACAGTTGGCCAACAGGCATATGAAAAGATGCTCAATGTCACTAATAATCAGGAAAATGTAAATAAAAACTGCAATGACAAATTACCTTATACCTGTCAGAGTGGCTATTACCAAAAAGTCAACAAACAATAAGTATTGATGAGGTTGTGGAGAAAAGGTAACCCTTGTGCACTCTTAGTGGGGATGTAAATTTGTGCAGGCACTCTAGAAAACAGTATGGAGGTTCCTCAAAAAATTAAAAATAGAACTACCATAGGATTTAGCAATTCCACTTCTGGGCATTTATCTGAATAAACCCCCCAAAAATAATTCAAAAATATATGTGCACCCCTATGTTCAGTGCAGCATTATTTACAATAGCCAAGATATGGACCAACCCAAGTGCGGGGGATTAGAGGCCTATATGAAAAAGGTGAAGGAAGTAAGAAGTACAATTTGGTAGTTACTAGTCAAGGTGTAAAGTTCAGCATAAGGAATCCATATATATATATATATATATATATATATATATATATATATATATTATGCTAAGTGTCTGACCGTCCAACCAATCGCTATGATGCGCACTTAACACAGGGGCAGACGCTCAATGCAGGAGCTGCCATGATGCACACTGGCCATTTACAGAGAAACAGCACCACAGACCTGGCACCCACAAAGCAACATTCAGCTTCCCCCAAGTGGGACACAGGCCCCGCCACCACCCCGGAGCAACAGCCCACCAAATTGCAGCCTATGCTGCCGAGACCCCATGGCACAAAATGCGGCCCACAGCCCAGCCCAGCTTGGAAACAGTGGCTGTGGGTGCCAGGTAATGACATCATGTAGCAATGCCTGGCTTCCTCTCCCTAGTGACTAGGCTCCTTGCAGTTTCTTCAGCCCAGGAACACGACTTGCTTTATAGCCAGGTGCAAACATTTTACACTTTAACCAAATGTCTGTGAAGCGTTTTCCCATGCTTCATCTCATTTGATCCTCACAGAAGTCCTGGATTAGGTAGATAGGAGACTCGGTAGAATCCTATTTTCTTTTCATTAGCCGGAAAACAAAGATTTAGAAAGCTTAGAAACTTGACCTGACTGAAAAGAAGTAAGAAATGGTGGACCTTGAGAATGACTTCAGGTTTTCTCACTGCTCAGAATACAGTCAAACACTGCTACAGTTAAATATTTTACCCTTTGTTCTCTCTGTATGATCTACAATAATAATCTGCTTCATGTTGATATTTACTGCTATATTGCTGACAATTACCTGAAAGAAAGGTTGGGGTGCTTCACTGGGCTGGAAAAAGTTTAGCTACATCAGAAAGCAGATCAAATTAAGCAAGTTTATTCTATATATATAAAAGGCTAAGTTGACTCGCATATGCACGATACATATAAAACTCACACTGGCGCCAATCACATGCATATGTTTCAATCTGTCATTGTCGATCGTGAATTTGGTTGACACTTCTATTATAGAGAAAGGGTGAATAGTGATATTAAAATATTTCTTCTAATTAATTTCCTTTCAATGTGCATGAATTTGTGCACTGGGCCACTAGTATAGCCAATAATATTCTAACAACTATGTATGGTGCCAGATGGGTACTTGAATTATCAGGAAGATCATTTTGTAAAGTATGTAATTGTCTAACCACTATATTATACACCTGAAACTAATGTAAAATAATATATAATGTAAACTATAATTGAAAATAAAATGATAAAAAATAAACTTAAAAAGATCAAAAATGTATTAAGTAAGCACTAAAAATAAAAAGATTTAGAATGCATGACTTTCAAACATATAAAAGAAAAATTTAAATATCCAAAATCCCTGGGGAAGACTATGTTTGACTTTCCTTGATTTTGTCAAAGTTTCTTCTAAATGCTTTCTTCTGAGGTTCTGCACTCTCCTAAAAGCAAACAATTCATCAAATAATTCAGTCTTGTACCCTGCAGTGACTCTGATTAGGAGAGATAAAAAATGTATCTCTAATCCTTCCCTTCAGCAAGCCTCCTCCTACCAAAGTCTTCAACAGTTTTGTGTTCAGTGAACAATGTGGTTGACTTGACATAATTTCTATCCAAGATAGTATAACCCAATTGCAGTGATGACATTCCCACACTTCCATTTAGGCCAGTTAGTACAAGGAAAATTTTGTTTGGGGACTTTGGGGAGAAAGAAAGCACATCTTATTTGCTTAATATAAAGAAAACAATTTGTTGTCCCAGTTGTTGCTGGCAGTCATCTTGAAATCATGAGGGAAGCTAACCAAAGAAAAAATTGACACATGGAGGATGGCAGAGCCAAAATTGTCATGGATCATTCAAAGTACACATAGATAGAAGGGATCAAATGGCCTTGTCCTCCTGCAGCTTTGTATCAGGGAGAACAATATTTCTTTTACTCAACCTTTCCATAGATTTCAGGGGCAGGAGTGGGTCCAATGCCTAGCATTGACTGGCAAAGAGAAATAGGATTGTCAGGATAGAGTGGTCATGCATATTCCTTAGTGCTAGGCATGCTGACATTTAATAAAATGTGGCTTCTGTTAACAAAGAAGAAGGCATAGACAAGTAGTATCTGCTACCACTGGGATCTGCTGGGGACCTGATTTTGGAAGACTGGATCACACTCTGCATTATTCTGGCATCTGTCCTGGTATCATCATGGGCTGAACTCCTTTAATCAACCATGCTCCCAGGTGCCACCACCAATGCCCACACAAAAGTAGGCAAAAGCTTTGTTTCAATTAATGTTGAGATGAAAATAAAAACACAGACTTGGAGTCAGATTGACCCTGAGGTTATTCACTAGTTCTTAGCTAGAAATGGCTACAGAGCAAACCTGTTTGAAGAGCTTCTAATTCTCTAAACCTTGTTCCTCCTTCCTCCAGCAAATGGCTAACTGGAACACCTAGAACAGAATGTCCCTTCTTGTTGGTGATACATTTTGAAGGCTAAGGATAATAATGGTTATGCGTTATGAATCACATGCTGAAACTTCTCATCTATTGTCTACTCACTCAAGGATAGTGAAGCATTTGGCCCCCAAAATGAAGAAACTGGTGGCTTTGGGCCACACCAAAGTATGACATCAGAGCTACAGTCTCTCACTTTGAGTGTTTTCTTGCCTCAACTATTTGCTATCTCTGTGCCATATTATTTATTAGCAGCCTATAATAACAGAAATTTTCTCTGTCATTGCTGACATGTAACTTCCCCAGAATTTCCCCAGATTCCAATAACAAGTTTCCTGTGCCAATAGTGGTTCCCAAATTATCACAGAAATGAATACCATATTAACTCTAACAGGACATAGAATGCATACTGCTGAAAACAGACTAAATGGCATGGGACAGCCTTGAGAAAATGTGCACAAAATAAAATGGAAAGGAATTGAAAAATAAAAGTGGTAGAAAATATCAATAAATATTATACACAAACTGGAAAAGATACAACAAAAGGAATAAAGGAAAACAAACACCAAAGACTGATTAACACAGACATTTTCTGGTTATTTATCTTCAAGGGGAAAAAAGTCTATGACAACATAGGCAGAAATAAGTCCCTCACAAAGGAGAAAATTCAGGCTGATTCAGAGCTGCATTTCCATCCCAACATTTCAGCATCCAAAGCTGGAAGATGTGGAAAGGCAGATGCTATGAAACAATTGCAAGTGTGCACTGCACGTATTGAATCCACAGAGAAGACTGAGGCTCAGTGATGTATTAGTTCCAGCTATGAAAAGGAAAGCAAATGCTACAAAATTTTGACATTGTAAAAATAATAATGTTGCAATAAAAAATTAGAAGCAAGATAGGAAATGTAAAAAATGCAATTGGGCTAAACTATCTCATATTTTGAAGTGGTTCCCCATTTCATTAAAAATTATCCAAAAAGGAAAAAGATGAGGGGGGTGGCAGAAAAGTAGGGAAGAGGAAGATGATCCATATCTATAGGCATTGGAGTAGAACAATTAAGTATATTTATAATTATGTGTGTGTATATAATTGTGTGTTAAGTGAAAAAAGCAAAGTGCAGAACAGTAGGCATAGCACGATCTCATTTTTGTAAAACAAAATTAGATGTATACACACAGAAGTTAGGCTGGAACAAAATACTATAAACTGCTTCAAACTACTAACAGTTGCTACTTCTAGAAACTGGAATTGGACCAGGGTACACGAGACATGTTCACATTTAACTTTATGCACTTATCCCTTTATGTATAGTTTGCATTTTTCAACCTGAGGTTCAGAGCTTTAAATACTGTTCGTTTACAGCATACTATTGTCATTGATCTATTCATGGATTGTCTCTCATTTTATGGATGTTCATATTTATGAGTTTATCCTTTTTAATTTCCACTTTTCATTCCCATTTGCCTTTCCCTATAGGCAGCAACACTAATGTGTTTAATATATATCATCCTCTGCATGTGTTTTGTAATAATATACTTTTAATTTATTTAAATGGTACTGTATTACATGCTCTGGTCCTCACTTTTTAAACTACCACTATGCTTTTAATGTTATCCATGTTGCAGCTGGTGTACAGTTAGTCCATTGCTCTGACTGTCCCATGGAAATGCCTCCAGCATGCCCACTCTAACAGAAACGGAGATCCAGATAGCATGACTCCCTGCCTCCTCAATAACCCCTAGAGAAGCTGGGCATGATTTCTTTGGTGCATAAAGCCAGGAGCAGGATTGCTGTCTAAATGAAAATGTGTAAACTTAAGTAAGCACTGCCAGACATTTTATTTTTACAAGAAAATGCTAAAAAGAACATTTATGTTTTTAAATTAAAGAAAACACTTTAAACTATGGAAAAAAGAAAAAAAATACTTGATTTATGGTAAGAAGTCTTTTTTTTAAGAAAACTATTAGACATTCTTTACTCAAAACATTATTGCCATACACAAGAAAATGAAAAGTGTCTACAATGAATCACAATTTTAGAATGAGAACACATTTCTCTTTCACAGGACTGCCTGAATCCTGTCAAGGAGGTGTCAAGAATTTAAACTTAGGTTTTACTAATCTGCGTAGTGCAGGTGCCAGGGGGCCATAGTTCTGACACTCTAGAGCCAGTTGCCAGAGAACTTTAAGTTGAGGAGTGAGCTGACTGGGTTATACCATGCAATGATGAAGACTGCTTTATGAAAACATATTTGCCATAAATACATGAAGATTTCTCTTCACTTGTTTGCAGTGAAAAAGCTCAAATACCAGACAGCCTGACTCAAAAGTGGACATGTGACAACTCTAAAAAACTTAGGTGTTTTTTTTTTTTTTTGTCAAAGAAAAATCTACCTATATACTGATGTGAAAAATATAATTTCTGAAAATGGGTTAAATTATAGTAAATTGTAGCATAGAGAATTGGTAAGTTAAATATAACAGATTATACTATACTCTTGGGGGCGGTGGGGCGGGGGTGGAGGTAGTCCCTCAGCCCAGCCTGTGCCTTCTCGCACGCAGTCCTGGACCCCTCAGGAGATATCCACCTCGGGGGAAGGCCTAAGCTGGCAGTCAGACATCCCTCTGGCAGCCTGGGAGCCCTCAGGGGATGTCCGATTAATGGCTTAGGCCCACTCCCTGAGGGCCTAAGCCTTTAGTCAGACATCCTTAGTGCTGCCGCGGAGGCGGGAGAGGCTCCTGTCACCACCGCTGTGCTCGCCAGCCATGAGCTGGATTCTGGCTGAATAGTGCTCCACCTGTGGAAGAGCACTGACCACCTGGGGACAGCTCCTACATTGAGCGTCTGCCCCTTGGTGGTCAGTGCGAATCATAGCGACCAGTCATTCTGGTGGTTCCGCCCTTAGGGTCATTTTGTATATTACCCTTTTACTATATAGGACTAGAGGCCTGGTGCATGAAATTCATGCATGAGGGAGGGGGTTCCCCTCAGCCCAGCCTGCACCCTCTCCAATCTGGGACCCCTCGGGGCATGTCCGACTGCCGGTTTAGGCCTGATCGGGCCTAAACCGGCAGTCGGACATCCCTCTCACAATCCGGGACCACTGGCTCCAAACTGCTAACCTGCCTGCCTGCCTGATCTCCCCTAACTGTCCCCGCTGCCAGCCTGATCACTCCAACTGCCTCTGCCTGCTGGCCTAATTGCCCCTAACTGCCCCCCTTCTGGCCTGGTCACCCCCAACTGTCCCCCCACCAGCCTGGTCACCCCCAACTGCTCCCCTGATGGCCTGGTCACCCCTCACTACCCCCCCTGCCAGCCTGGTCGCCCCACGCAGCCTGCTATTCAGTCATTTGGTCGTCCCTCACTAACCCCCCCTGCTAGCCTTGTTGCCCCATGCAGCCTGCTGTTTGGTCGTTACTTTGAGGGCGTCCTGACCAATTTGCATATTACCCTTTTATTAGTATAGATGGCTGAATGGAGCTGTAAGAACAACATTATCAACAACTAGATATTGTAAAGTTATAATTGTTTTACAATTTGTAGCATAAACATACTGTATAATATCCTGTGAGAAAAATTTACATCTGTCATATGTACAGTTGAAATACAATATGATATTACATTTGAAATACAATAGGTTATTAGTTTCAGGTGTATAACATAGTGATTAGACATTTACAAGAAGTGTAGGACGCATCTGACACCAAACATACAGGGGTGGGCAAAAGTAGCTTTACAGTTATTACTATGGAAAAAGCCATGCAGGTTATAATCCTATCTAATAAAGAGGGAATATGCTGACTGACCCTCATGCCGTCGCAAAGATGGTGGCACCCACAGCCAATAAGGAGGAAATATGCTAATTGACTGCTACACCCTCAAAGATGGTGGCACCCACAGCCAATAAGGAGGAAATATGCTAATTTACTGCCACACCCTCAAAGATGGTGGCGCCCACAGCCATAAGATGGTGGTGCCCAGTCCCCTCAGCCCCGGCCTTGCCACACACCTGCCTCTGAAGTCCCCTCAGCCCCCCAGCTGCCCAGGGCTGGCCCAAGGTGCAGGCAAGCCTCGGATATCGGCTGGGCAGCTGCCCAGGGCTGCCCGAGGTTCAGGTAACCAGGGCTGGCTGAGGCTTGCGCTGCCGGCAGTGGCAGCAGCAGAGGTGTGATGGGAGCGTCGCCTTCCCCTGATCGCCAGGTCACCTCCCACTCCTGAGGGCTCCCAGACTGTGAGAGGAGCATGCCAGGCTGAGGGACCCCCTCTCCAGTGCATGAATTTTCATGCACCAGGCCTCTAATTATTACAATAATGAATAAACTATTTCATGTACTCACAACTGTAAACCTACTCTTCTCCACCCCTGTAGTTATGACAAGTTATTGACTATATTTGCTATGCTGTCCTTTATATCTCTATAACTATTTTTGTGACTGGCAATTTATACATCTCAGTCCTTCCCCTTTTTAATCTACCCCCAATACTCCTCCTATTTGGAAACCATAAATATATTCTCTGTTTCTAGGAGTTTATTTCTGTTTTGCTTTTTCATTTATTTTACTTTTTATATTCACAATATAAGTGAAATCATATGGCATTTGTCTTTCTCTGTCTGACTTTTTTCACTCACACAGTACCCCCTAGATTCATCAGTGTTGTTGCAATGGCCAGATTTCATGCTTTCTGTGGCATTTCATCCTCTTTACCCACTCGTTGCCT
The DNA here is from genome assembly GCF_027574615.1 of Eptesicus fuscus. Classification (NCBI taxonomy): domain Eukaryota; kingdom Metazoa; phylum Chordata; class Mammalia; order Chiroptera; family Vespertilionidae; genus Eptesicus; species Eptesicus fuscus. The sequence continues at coordinate 95,628,752 of NC_072481.1, forward strand.
CCATATCTTGGCTATTGTAAGTAACACTGCAATGAACATAGGGGTGCATATATCTTCAAATTCATGTTTTGGATTTATTTAGATAAATATCAAGAAGTGGAATTTCTGGGTCATGTTATCTTTAATATCTTGCGGAACTTCCACACTGTTTTCCAAAGTGCCTGTACAAATTTACAAAATCACCAACAGTGCACAAGGGTTCCCTTTTCTTCACAGCTTCACCAACACTTGTTTGTAACTTTATTGATGATAGCCACTCTGGCAGGTCTGAGGTAATATCTCATTATGTTTTAATTGGCATTTCCCTCATGACTAGTGATGGTGAGCATATTCTTATATGTCCATTGGCCATCTATATGTGCTCTTTGGAGAAATAGCTATTCTGGTCCTCTGCTCATCTTTTGGTGCTGAATGAGTTACTTACATATTTTAGATATTAACACCTTATCAGATGTATCATTGGTGAATATCTTCTCTCATTCAGTAAATTGTCTTTTCATTTTGCTGATGGTTTCCTTTGCTGTGCAAAAATTCTTCATTCCTTTGTATGTGTCTGTTGAGTTTTTCCAGCATCATTTATTGAAGATACTGTCTTTATTCCATTGTATATTCATATCTCCTTTGGCATATATTAATAGACCATATTTATTTCTAGGTTCTCTATTCTGTTCCATTGATCTATGTGTCTGATTTTATTCCAGTACCATGTATTTGTTTGTTTGTTTGTTAATCCTTGCCCAGGGATATTTTTCCATTGATTTTTAAGGAGAGTGGAAGAGAAAGGGAAAGACAGAGAGAAACATTGATGTGAGAGAAACACATTGATTGGTTGCCTCCTGCACAAGCCCCGACCAGGGACCAAGCTGGGGAGAAGCTGCAACCAAGGTGCATGCCCTTGACCAGAATCGAACCCAGGGCCCTTTGGTCCACAGGCGGATATTCTATCCACTGAGCCAGACTGGCTAGGGCAGTACCATGCTGTTTTGATTATGATAGCCCTGTAATATAGCTTGCTATCAGGTAGAGTGATGCTTTTGCCTTTGTTCTTCTTTTTCAAGATTTCTTTGACTCTGGGGTCTTTTGTGGTTCCATAGACATTTTAGAACTATTTGTTCTAGTTCTGTGAAAAATGCAATTGGTAAAAATACAAATGATCAGGAATCCATTAAACTGTAGATTGCTTTGGGCACTATGGACATTTTAATTATGTTATTTTTCATATTAATGAGAACATTATAGACTTCCATTTATTTGTATTTTCTTTAATTTCCTTCTTCAGTGCCTTATAATTATCCAAGCACAGTTTTTTTTTTATCTCCTTGATTAAATTTATTCCTAGGTAATTTATTTTTTTGATGCAGTTGTGAATGGGATTGCTTTCTTAACTTCTCTTTTTGATAGTTCATTATGGGTGTATAAAAATGCAACTGATTTTGTATCCTACTACTTTACCGAATTTGTCAGTTTTAATGGTTTTTGGTGAAGTCTTAAGAGGTCTCTATAGGTCTTAAAAATGGTGGTAGAGTAAGTGGAGGCTACACTGACACTCTTCCAGAATCAAACTGGAAATACTACTAAAATACAGAAAAAAAACCACCCTGAAAAATCAACTTAAGACTAACTGGAGAGAACCCTGATAACTAAGGATGGAAAGTGGAGACCGCATAGAGAATGGTAGGAAGTGCTGAGATATGAAAGGCCTGGTTGGGCTCCCATAGACAGCAGCTGAAGGTCCAGAAGGATATCTCAGCGGTAGGGGGTTCACTCTGAGAACCCTGGGGTCTAAAACCCAACCTGGGCTCCCCAGCCCAGAGAAACAACTGAGAAAGGTACCCACAGAACACCTGGCTGTGAAAATCAGCAGGGGTACTGTGTGCCATCCAGAGATGGCTGGAAATGCAGGCACCCTCTCAAAGAGCCAACACACAAAATTTCATGTGCAGCACTCACCTTGAGCTCTGACAGAGGAAGAAGAGAGTGGACAAGAGCTACACGAGGAGAGTCCAGGGTTGGGGGCTCTAGGGTTGAAGCTCAGAGGGCTGGCACCCCAGTTTCCAGTGCTGAGTCATTCCCTCACACTGTGGAAGACAAGTTTCACAGCAGACCTTTCCTATCCAGGTTGTTTTTGCCTGAGGGGAAGGCAGTTTCCCTACCCTATTGGAAGACCTCTGGCCCCATACTGTGGTCAAGAGCCCGAGGGTAATCAAGCTTGAATACAATCAGACTGCAGGCAGAGGTGGGTCTGTGGAGGTTTGAGTCTTTGCATTATCTCCTTCTAGGCCCAGGGCTGAAAAAAGCAGATACTGGTGCTTCTTTCCAAAAACACTCAGTCCCAGCAGAGCCAAAAGCTGTGGATTGCTGATAGCTCCAAACAGGGCATGCAGGGCCAGTTAGAAACAGTGTCTGACATTGTCCTGCACTAGAGATTGGGAGTCATAGAAGATCTACCTAATACATAGACATAAACCCAAATAGGCAGCCACAATGGGGATACAAAATAAAAACCCCAAATGAAAGAAAAAAATAATAATTCTCCAGAAAATGAGCTAAGTGAAATGAAGATAAGAAATTTATCAGATATAGATTTCAGAATAGTGATGGCAAAGATGCTCAACACCATGAGAAAATATATAATAACCATTTAAAAAGACCAGTTGGAAGTAAAGAATGATATAGCACTAATAAAGAACACATTGGAAGGAATACAGAGAAGATAAGGGCAGGCCAAGGATCAGATCAGTGAATTAGATGACAGGGTAGAAGAAAATCACTCAATCAAAAAGAAATAAACAATTAAAAAACAGGAGGAAAGCTTAAAGGAGCTGTGGGACAACAGGAAATGTAACAATCTATACTAATAAAAGGCCTGTGGCTGTGACACCATAACAAGGAATGACCAAATGAGCAGCAGCTCTCACGGTGGGTCAGGTGGGGCGCAAGCTACTAGCAGCAGAGAGCTACGAGCAGCAGAGGGTAGGGCAATAAGCTACAAGCGGCAATGGGAGGGGCAGCCAGCTGAGGCAAGCCGAAGGGAGCTACTCACGCATGATTTTGAGCGCACTGGGCCTCTAGTATTCATATAATAGGAGTACCAGAAGGAGAAGAAAGTAAGCAAGGAATAGAGAATGTGTTTGAAGAAATAATGGCAGAAAACTTCCCTAACCCGGTGAAGGAAAAAGTCATGCAAGTCCAAGAAGCAAAGAGAGCCCATATAAAGGTGAACCCCAAGAGACCCACTGCTAGACACATAATAATTAAAATGGCAAAGTTAAAGACAAAGGAAGAATCTTAAAGACAGCAAGAGAAAAGTAATTTGTTACATACAAAGGAGCTCCCGTAAGGCTGTCAGCTGATTTCTTATCAGAAACTCTACAGGCCAGAAGGAAATGACATGAAGTATTCAAGTTAATGAAAAGCAAGGATCTAAAAATCAAGATTACTATATCCAGCAAGGCTATCATTCAAAATATATAGTGAAATAAATAGCTTCCCAGACCAAAAAAAAAAGAAAAAAAGAAAAAAAAAGACTAAAAGAGTTTATCACCAACAAACTAGCACAGCAAGAAATGCTAAAGGGACTGCTGTAATGAGAAGAAGAAATGAGAGACAGAGAGAGAGAGAGAGAAAGAGAGACAGAGAGAGAGAGAGAGAGAGAGAGAGAGAAACATAGGCATACAGAATTTATAGTAAAAGGCAATAAATAAGTACCTATCAATAATAACCTAATGTAAATGAATTAAGTGCTCCAATCAAAAGACATAGTATAGCTGAATGGATACAAAAACATGACCCAATTATATGCTGCCTACAAGAGATCCACCAGCGGATAAAATACTCACACATGATGAAAGTGAAGGGATAGAAAAAAAATTTCAATGCAAATGGAAACACACAACACACATACTAAACACACACACACACACACACACACACACACACACACAAAACAAAACAAAAAAAACCTGGGGTAGCAATATCATATCTGACAAAATAGATTCCAAAATGAAGGCCATCACAAAAGACAACAAAGGTCACTACACACTACTAAAGGAATCAATCAAACAAGAGGATATGACCCTGGTAAACATATATGCACCAAATATAGAAGCACTTAAACATATAAAACACTTCTGGAGGACTTTAACAGAGAGATTGACAGCAATACAGTCATAGAAGGAAACTTGAACAACCACTGACTTCACTGGATAGATCTTCCAGACAAAAAATTAACAAGGAAACAGTGACTCTAAATGACACATTGGATCTGGTGGATGTAATTGACATTTATAGAACATTTCACCCCAAAGCTGCAGAATATACATTCTTCTCAAGTGCACATGGGTCATTCTCATAGCTAGACCACATATTAGGATACAAGACAAGTCTCTACAAGTTCAAGAAGATTGAAATCATATCCAGCACCTTCTCAGATCACAAGGGAATGAAATTAGAAATCAACTATAGTAAAAACACTCAAAAACATTCAAACACATGGAGGCTAAATAGCATGTTACTAAATAATGAATGGGTTACCAATGAGATCAAGAAAAAAATCAAAAACTTCCTGGAAAAAAATGAAAATGAGCACACAGCAACAAAAATCTCTGTGACATAGCAAAAGCAGTCCTGAGAGAGAAGTTCATAGCACTTTAAGCATACCTCACAAAACAAGAAAAATTAATAATAAACTATTTAACACTACAACTACATGAATTAGAAAGAGAACAACAAGAAAAGCCCAGAATAAATAGAAGGAAGAAAATAATAAAGATTAGAGCAGAAATAAATGACATAGAAACTAAAAAAATACAAAAAATCAATGAACCTAAGATCTGCTTCTTTGAAAAGATAAACAAGATTGATGACCTCTTAGCCAGACTCATCAAGAAACAATGAGAGAGAACCCAAATATATAAAATCAGAAACTAAACCTGAGAAGTAAGAACTGACACCTCAGAAATACAAGGGATTATAAGAAAATTCTATGAACAACTATATGCCAACAAGCTGGACAATGTGGATGAAATGGACAAATTTCTAGGAAAATACAAACTCCCAAAACTGATTCAGGAAGAATCAGTAAACCTGAATAGGCCAATAATAGCTGATGAAATAGAAGCAGTAAACAAAAAACTCATAGCAAACAAAAGTCCTGGTCCAGATTGCTTCACAAGAGAGTTTTATCAATCATTCAAAGAACTAACACCTATTCTCCTCAAACTATCCTATATAATAAAAGGCTAATATGCAAATCGACAGAACAGAGGAATGACTGGTTGCTATGATGCGCACTGACCACCAGAGGGCAGACGCTCAATGCAGAGAAGCCCCCTGGTGGTCAGTGTGCTCCCACAGGGGGAGTGCCATTCTGCCAGAAGCCCTGAGCCAGGCTCATAGCTGGCGAGCGCAGCAGCAGTGGCGGGAGCCTCTCCTGCCTCCACAGCAGCCCTAAGGATGTCCAACTGCCAGCTTAGGCCCATTCCCCCCAGGGAGCGGGCCTAAGCCAGCAGTCGGACATCCCCCGAGGGCTCCTGGACTGTGAGAGGGTGCAGGTTGGGCTGAAGGACCCCCCAAGTGCACAATTTTGTGCACCGGGCCCCTAGTTCAAAATAATCCAAGAGTAATGAACACTTCCAAGCTCTTTTTTATGAGGCCCCCATTAACCTAATTCCTAAACCAGATAAAGGCACTTGAAAGAAATAGAATTATAGGCCAATATCCCTGATGAACATAGATGCTAAAATCCTCAACAAAATATTAGCAAATCGGATCCAGCAATATATTGAAAAGATCATAAACCATGAGCAAGTGGGATTTATTCTAGGTAAGCAAGGTTGGTACAATATTCACAAATCAATAAACATGATACATCACATAAACAAATTGAAAGACAAAAGTCACATGATCATATCAATAGACACAGAAAAAACATTTGACAAAATCCAACACCCATTTTTTATAAAAACTCTCAACAAAGTGGTAATAGAGGGACCAGACCTCATCATAATAAAAACCATATATGACAAACCTACAGCCAACATCTTACTCAATGGGAAAACCATCTCCCCTAAGAACAGGAACAAGACAGGGATGTCTGCTTTCACCACTCTTATTCAACACTAGAGGCCTGATGCACGAAATTCATGCAAGAGTCGGTCCTCGCAGCTGTGGCTGCCTTGGCCCTCACAGCCCTGGCTCATCTGGAAGGTCGTCCAGACGGTCGTTCCACTGTTTGTCCATTTGGTCAATTTGCATATTATGCTTTTATTATTATAGATAGTACTGAAAGTCCCAGCTACAGTGATCAGACAAGAAGAAGAAATAAAAGGCATCCAAATTGGAAAGGAGGAAGTAAAACTCTCATTATTTGCAGATGACATGATATTGTTCATAGAAAACCCTGAAGACTCCATCAAAAAAAGCTTTTTTACTTAATAAATGAATTTGGCAATGTAGCAGGATACAAAATTATCACCCAGAAATCTATGGCATCTTTATATACCAATAATGAACACTTAGAAAGAGAAACTAAAAATGCAATCCCATTTACTATTGCAATAAAAAAATGAACATACTTAGAAATAAACTTAACCAAGAGGGTAAAAGACTTGTACTCTGAAAACCACAGGACATTGAAAAAAAAAAGATAGAGGAAGATATAAATAAGTGGAAGAATATACTGTGTTCATGGATTGGTAGACTTAACATCACTAAAATGTCCATACTACCCAAAGCAACCTACAGATTGAATGCAATCCCTATTCAAATATCAATGGAATATTTCACAGATCCAGAACAAATACTCCAAAAATTTATCTGAAACCAAAACAAGACCCCAAATATCTGCAGCAATCTTGAGAAAGACGTACAAAGTTGGAGGACACACAATACTAGATATAAAGTTATACTACAAAGCCACTGTAATCAAAACAGCCTAGTATTGGCACAAGAACAGGCATATAGATCAATGGAACAGAACAGAGACCCCAGAAATTGACCTAAGCCATTTGCTCAATTAATGTTTGACAAAGGAGGCAAGAACATATAATGGAGTCAAGACAGTCTCTTCAATAAATGGTATTGGGAAAGTTGGACAGATACATGCAAAAAATGAAACTAGACCACCAACTTCCACCATACACAAGAATAAACTCAACATGGATAAAAGACTTAAATGTAAATCTTGAAACCATACAAATCCTAGAAGAATCTATAGGCAGCAAAATCTCAGACATCTCTCATAGCAATGTGTTTACAGATACATCTCCTCGGGCAAAGGAAACTAAGGAGAAAATAAACAAATGGGACTACATTAAAATAAAAAGCTTCTGCACATTAAAAGAAACCATCAACAAAATTAAAAGGCAGCCCACTCTATGGGAGAACATATTTGGCAATGATACATATGATAAAGGGTTAATATCCAAAATATATAAAAGTACTCATGCATCTCAACAAAAGGAAGACAATCCAATTAAAAAACGGGCAAAGGACCTAGACACTTCTCCAAAGCAGACATACAGATGGCCAAGAGTCATATGAAACAATGCTCAAAGTCACTGATCATCAGAGAGATGCAAAATAAAATGACAATAAGGTATCACCTCACACCTGTCAGAAAGGCTACTATCAACAAATGACAAGTGCTGGTGAGGAAGTGGAGAAAAGGGAACCCTAATCCACTGCTGGTGGGAATGCAGACTGGTGCAGCCATTATGGAAAACAGTAAGGAGTTTCCTCCAAAAAATAAATATGGAACTGCCATTTGATCCAGTATCCCACTTCTAGGAATATAACCTAAGAAACCGGAAATACCAATCAGAAAGAATGTATGCACCCCTATGTTCATAGCAGCACAATTTACAATAGCTAATATCTGAAAACAGCTCAAGTGCCCATCAGTAGATGAGTGGGTTAAAAAAAAAAAAAAAAGCTGAGGTACATTTACATCATGGAATCCTGTGTAGCAGTAGAAAAGAAGGATTTCTTACCCTTTGAGACAGCATAGATGGACCTGGAGAATATTATGCTAAGTGAAATAGGATAGTCAGAGAAAGCCAAGTATCACATGATCTTACTCATATGTGGAATCTAATGAGCAAAATAAACTGATGAACAAAATAGATCCAGAGACATAGAAGCTTGGAACAGACTGTGGAATCTCAGATGGGGGGGTGGGGGGAGGAGGTTGGGTGGACATCAACCAAAGAACTTATATGCAAATAGGCATAACCTATGGACACAGACAATAGGGTGGTGAAGGCCTGGGGCGGCGTGTGGGAGCAGGCTAGAAGGGGTCAATGGGGTGAAAAGGGGACAGATGTAATACTTTCAACAATAAATATTTATTTATTGTTTTATAAAAGAAGTCTCTGTATATTATCATGTCATCTGCAAATAATGCCAGTTTTACTTCTTTCTTTTTTATTTGTATACCTTTTATTTATTTTTCATGTCTGATTCTGTGGCTAAGACTTCCAGTACTATGTTGAATAAGAGTGGTGAAAGTTGACATCCTTGTCTTGTTCCTGATTTTAAGGAAAATGCTTTTAGCTTTTCACAGTTGAGTATGTTAGCTGTGGGTCTGTCACATGTGACCTTTATTATGTTGAGGTGTTTTCCCTCTATTTCCACTTTGCTGAAAGTTTTTATCATAAATGAATGTTGGATTTTGTCAATTTCTTTTTCTGCATCTATTGATGTAATCATACAATTTTTATGCTTCAATTTTTATGTGATGCATAAAGAATGTATGTACCCCTATGTTCATAGCAGCACAATTTACAATAGCTAATATCTGAAAACAGCTCAAGTGCCCATCAGTAGATGAGTGGATTTAAAAAAAAAAACAAAACTGAGGTACATTTACACATCGCATTAATTGATTTGCAGATAATAACCAACTTGCATCCCAGAAATAAATCCCACTTGATTGTGGTTTATAGTCTTTTTAATGCATTGCCGAATTCAGTTTGCAATGTTTTGTTATATTTTGTCAGGGATTTTTGCATTTATAGTCAAGATATTGGTCTATAATTTTCTCTTTTTGTAATGTGTTTGCTGAGTTTTTAGCATCAAGGTAGTGCTGGCCTCATAAATGAGCTGGGGAGCCTTTTTCCACTTCAATTTTTTGGGATAGTTTTAGAAGGACCAATGTTAATTCTTCTTTAAATGTTTAGTAAAATTCACCTGGTCTAAGACTTTTGTTTGTTAGGAGTTTTTGATTACTGAATCAATTTTATTGATTGTAATTGGTCTTTTAAGATTTTCTGTTTCTTCTTGATTCAATCTTAGAAGATTGCAAGTTTCTAGAAAGTATCCATTTCTCCCAGTTTGTCTAATTAGTTGGCATATAATTGTTTCTAGTATTTTCTTAAAATTCTTTGAATTTCTATGATGTCATTTGTGACTTCTCTTTCATTTCTGACTTTATTTATTTGAGTCCTCTTCTTTTCATTTGTTTCAAGGTGTCTTGATTTCTTCCTTGATCTCATTGTTAACCCATTTGTTGGTTAGTAGCATGTTATTTAATCTCCTTGTGTTTGCATGCTTTTCCATTTTTTTTCTTGTAATTGATTTCTAGTTTCATATTATCATGATCAAAGAAGATGGTTAGCATGATTTTAATCTCCCAAATTTATTGAGACTCGTTTTGTGGCCTAACGTAAGATCTATCCTGGAAATATTCCATGCACACCTGAAAAGAATGTACATTCTGCTGCTTTGGAGTAAAATGTTCTTAAAATATCAATTCATTCTAATTGGTCTAATGTGTCATTTAAGGCTTCTATTTTTTGTTGATTTTCTGTCTGGACGATATATTTATTGATATCAATGGGGCATAAATTCCCCTACTATTACTGTAATACTGTCTTTCCCTTTTTGTCCATCAATATTTGTTTTATATATTTAAGTGCTTCTATGTTTGGTACATAAATGTTTATAAGAGTTAGACTTTAGTGAGATTCATCCCTTCATCATTATGAAATGTCCTTCTTTGTTTATTTGAAAGTCTATTTTGTCTGATACAAGTATTGCTACCCCAGCTTTCTTTTCATCTCCATTTGCATAAAATATCTTTTTCCATAAGCCTGTGTGTGTTTTTCAAGAAGCATGTGTATGGGTTTTGTTTTCTTATCCATTCAGCCACCCTATTTCTTTTGATTGGAGCATTTAATTCATTTTCATTTTAAGTAATTATTAGTAGGTATGTAGTTGTTACCATTTTATTATTCATATTTTTTATTTCTTTTTCTTCTTAAAAATGACCCTTTAAAATTTCCTGTAATATTCATTTGGTGGTGATAAACTCCTTTAGTTTTTTCTTGTCTGGGAAACACTTTATCTCTTCTTCCACTCTGAACGATCGTCTTGCTGGGTAGAGTAATCTTGGTTGTAGGTCTTTTCTTTTCTTGACTGAAAATTTTGTGTCAATCCCTTCTGGCCTGCAAAGTTTCTGTTGAGAAACCAGCGAACAGTCTAATGGAAAAGCAGTTAGTCTCATACAAAGGGTATCCCATAAGACTGTCAAGATGATTTTTCAGCAGAAATAAAACAACTGTTTTTTCTTGCTGCTTTTAAATTCTCTTTTTACCTTTAACCCTTTGCATTTTAATTATGTTGTGTCTTGGTGTGGGCCTTTTTGGGTTCCTCTTGCTTGTGACTCTGCACTTTCTGGGTTTGCATGTCTTTTTCCATCACTAGGTTATCAGTCATTATTTCCTCAAATAGTTTTTCAATTCCTTCCCCTCTCTTCTCCTGGTACCCCTGTGATGTAAATGATGGCACATTTGATTTTGTCCCAGAAGTCCCCTATATTCATTTAAAAATAACTATCAAAATAAAATAAAATAAAATAACTATCTTCTATTTCTTTTTGCTGTTCTGATTGGTTGTTTACTGATACTTTGTCTCCCAAAGCACTGATCAAATCCTCTCCTTCATCTAATCTGTTGATCTCCTCCAATGTATTATCCATTTCTCTTATTGTAGTCATCATTTCTGTTTCTTTTTGTTTGTTTTTCTATCTTCATTTTCATGTTTTCTATCTCTTTATTCAAATTAATTGAGTATCCTTATATCTAGTGTTTTGAACTCTGCATCTAGTTGATTTTTTTTTATCTCCATTTTGTTTAGTTCTTTTTCTGAAGTTTTGTCCTGTTCTTTCATTTTGGACATGTTTCTCTTCCTTCTCATTTTAGCTGACTCCTTGTTTGTTTCTCTTCGAGAGTATAATTATTTTCTTTATTCAATTTATTGGGGTGATTTGGGTTAATATTATTATCTATGTTTCAAGGGTACATTTCTATGTTACATGATCTGTATATTTCATTGTGTACCCACCACCCAAAGTCAAATCATCTTCCATCACCATATATTTGACCCCATTTACTACCACTCCATTCCCCTTCCTTCTGATAACCACCATATTGTTGTCTGTGTCTATAGTTTTTTTTTTCCTTTATTGATTAAGTTATTACATATGTGTCCTTATCCCCGCAATGTGTCTATAGTTTTTGTTTGTTTATTTTTCTTGTGTTTTTTTTTCATTTGTTGCTTTCAGTTTTATATCCCACATATGAGTGAAATCATGTGGTTCTTGACTTTTTCTGTCTGACTTATTTAACTTAGCATAATATTTTCAAGGTCTATCTGTGCTATCACAAATGGCAGTATTTCATCTTTTCTTATGGCTTAGTATTCCATTGTATATATGTACCTCTGTTTGTTTCTATATATTAGGTATATATGCTATGTCACCCAGTCTAGGCAGAATTGCATTATGTTGTATGTGTCCTGTGGGGCCCAGTGGCACAATGTCCCTGGTAACCTGCACTGGTGACCCAGGGGTATCCCTTGTTTTGGTTGTGTGTGCCCTCCTGTTGTAGTTGACCCTTGATTGCTGTTGTGATGTCAGTAGGAAAAACTCACCCTCAGGCTGACTGGTTTTGAAGAATGGCCATAACTACAATGAACAAGCTTGTTTGGAAGGTTGAACCCATGGAGTGAGATTTGCTTTAGCAGGGCTCTGGTGCCTGCCAAGGCCACCCTTTGGGTGTGTTGTTTGTGGAGCTGGTTGGGTGATTCTCTGGAATGGTCTAGAGGTAGCCACGAGGTATATTGGTTCTGAGGCCACTTGGGAAGGGATCTGGTGTAGGATAAGATCAGCTGCTGTGCTTAGCTTGGGGCCATCTGGTAGGAGCTACAAAGTTATCTACAGATGTTGACACTTGTGCTGGGCTTGGTGATGCCAGGGGGAGGCTAAGCAATGAACCAAAGCTGGCTGCTGCTAGTGTCAAGTTTGTGACTACTTAACAAGAAGTAAAGGGCATCCCAAGGCCAGAAAATGAATGCATGTTTACATTTTTGGATATTTAAGAGATTTTAGGAACTTCTGCAGGGTGAGCTAGGACAGGCCATATTTGTAGATAATCTGCTAAAAGAGATTCTGGCCAGGTACACAAATTGAGTAGAACAGGGTGTCAGGGAATCACCTGGTGTTAGCCAGGTTAACGGAGCATTCAGATTTTGTGCCTGCTAGGTGGGCAGAAGGAGGGTTCAACAAAGAAACAATGGCATCTGCCAGCATTTTGGTCTCAGAGTAGCTTTCCTGAACCCTGCCCCTCTAGTTCCGCCTTGAAGTTTAATCAATTCAATTTGTCCCTGTATGTCTGGTGCTTTTTGAGCTACTTCCCCAGTGGTGGAGTTCAGAGTGAGTGAGTCCATGAAGGAGTATATTTTTGCATAGACTCTTTAAGAGGAATGGTTGGGACTCCAGCAGCCCTTCTTTTCATTCAACCACAGTCCCTGCTGATTTTCACAGCCAGATATTATGAAGAGCCCTCTTCCTGTCACTGGAGCCTGAGCGGGGGAGCACATGTGGGCTGGAACTCCTCACTCCTCAGGTGGTCCTTTGTAGCCAAGGAATTCCTCATTTCTTAACCACCACACCTCATACCTGCCTCTTCTACCAGTCATGACATGGCTTCTTCTTCATATCCTTAGTTATAAGAGTTCTGCGCAGCCCTCTCCGGCTGGTTCTCAGTGATGGTTGTTCTGTAATTTCCTTATAATTTTGATGTAGTCTGGGAGGAAGTGAGCACAACATTTACCTACTCTACCATCTTGACCAGAAGTCCCTAATGTTAACTTTAAAAGCTACTACAAATATATATGTGTGTGTGTGTGTGTGTGTGTGTGTGTGTGTATGTGTGTGTGTGTGTAATATGCAAATTAGGTTGCTACGCCATAAGGGTCATGGCCAGCTCAGAAGGAGGGGCTGGGCGCAGCCCTGAGCCTGAGAGAACAATACACAGGTGCGGCCCGGAGCCTGAGAGAACAACATACAAGGGCGCCTGCTCCGAACCTCCATGGCGTGGCTGGGGCAGGCCCCCAGCGGACACACACAGGGGCATGCTCCGAGCTGCCGCAGCCAGACTGCAGCTTAGGACTGCTCCTCATAGGGAGCAGGCCTAAGCCATCAGTAGGACATCCCCTGAGGGCTCCCGGACTGTGAGAGGGGGAAGGCTGAGCTGAGGGACCTTCCAGTGCACGAATTTTGTGCACCAGGCCTCTAGTATTTATATAAAAGATCATTATATAATTAAAAAACTTCTATTTCTCAAAGGTACTCCTAATCCTGATTTTGAAATATCAATGTGTTCATTTTCTTTAGAAACATAAATATTTTTATTACTTTAGCCATCTTATAATAAAGGGATATCTTAGTGAGTAATGAGAGTGACAGGAAAATGTAAAACCAAAATGTTTTTCATTGTATTGGCTGTTTTTTGTACAGGTGATATTTAAGGTATCAGGATAGTTTCTGCAAGTTTCTAGGATGTATCTTTCTTTTTTGCCTTTTTTTAATGTTTATCTTTGTTGTTGAACGTATTACAGATATTCTCCTTATTTCCCCCATTGATCCATTCCTCCCTGCTCCCAACTCCTCCCCAGGCGTTCACCGCACTATTGCCTGTGTACATGAGTTATGCATATATGCATATAAATGCTTTGGTTAATCTCTTCTTGCCACCCCCTCTTCCCTCAGAGATTTGCCAGTTTGTTCCATGCTTCCATGCTTCTGGACCTACTTTGTTTGTCAGTTTATTTTGTTTATTAGATTCCACATATAAGTGAGTTCATGTGATATTTGTCTTTCTCTGATTGGCTTAGTTCATTTAGCATAATAATCTCCAGGGCCCTCGATGTTGTTTCAAAGTGTAACAGATCCTTCTTTTTTACAGCTGCATAGTATTCCATTGTGTAAATGTACCACTGCTATTTTATCCACTTGGGCTGTTTCCAGATCTGAGCTATTATAAATAATATTGCTATGAACATAGGGTTGCATATATTCTTTCTAATTGGCATTCCAGGCTTCTTAGGATATATTACTAGAAGTGGAATTACTGGGTCAAATGGCAGTTCCATTTTTAATTTTTTTAGTAACTTCCACACTGTTTCCATAGTGGTTGTACCAGTCTGTATTCCCACCAATAGTGTACTTGGGTTTCTTTCTCTCCACATCTTCACAGCATTTGTTGTTTGTTGATTTATTGATGATAGCTATTCTGGCAGGTGTGAGGTGGTACTTCATTGTCATTTTAATTTGCATCTCTCTGATGATCAGTGACATTTCATATGTTTCTTGGCCAATGGTTTGTCCTCTTTGGAGAAGTATCTATTCAGGTCTTCTGCCTATTTTTTAATTGGGTTGTTTGTCTTCCTTTTGTTGAGTTGTATGTGTACTTATATATTTTTGAAATTAACTTCTTATCAGGTGTATTATTGGCAAATATGTTCTCCCATACAGTGGGTTCCCTTTTCATTTTGATTCTAGGTTCTTATGCTGTGTAGAAGGTTTTTATTTTTATGTAGTCCCATTTGTTTATTTTTTCCTTTGTTTCTCTTGCCCTAGGAGATGTATCAGCAAACATATTGCTACAAGAGATGTCTGAGATTTTGCTGCTTATGGTTTCTTCTAAGATTTTTATGGTTTTATGGTTTTATATTTAAGTCTTTTATGCATTTTGAGTTTATTCTTATGTATGATATAAGTTTATGGTCTTGTTTCATTTTTTGCTTGTACCTGTTCAATTTTCCCAATACCATTTATTTTTGGAAAAGGAGAGTAGAGAGTAGATATTCCTGAGTTGGTGATTGAAACTACCGTATTTTCTGGCGTATAAGATGACTTTTTAACCCAGGAAAATCTTCTATACACCCAGTCGTCTTATACGCCGGAAAATATGGTAATTAAGATATTAGTAGAAGAAGCAAACAAGTGAGGAGAGGAAAAACAGAAGCAAAATAATAATAAGAAGAAATAAAACAAAACAGAAAAAAACAAACTAACAAACAATCAAACAAGTAACAACAAGATGGAAGAAAGGAAAAAATTGGCTAGTGAAGAAAGAGAAAAGAGAAGTGTGCATGGACTTTGAGCAGGGGAGAGGAAATTAGATATATGAGTAAGATCAATTTTTAACAGGAAGTAAAA
Organism: Eptesicus fuscus; assembly: GCF_027574615.1. Lineage (NCBI taxonomy): Eukaryota > Metazoa > Chordata > Mammalia > Chiroptera > Vespertilionidae > Eptesicus > Eptesicus fuscus. The sequence goes on from NC_072481.1 coordinate 95,644,254, forward strand.
TTATTTAACAGGATAGAGGAAATTTTTAACAGGATAGAGGAAAACTAAAGCAAGAACAGAGTAAGAGAAAAAGGATGAAAAAGGGGAAAAGTGAGGAAGAAAGTATTGGCGTAAAGAAAAAATTGAGATAGAGTAAAATAATGCAAAAAGAAAAAGAAAAATAGAATGTAGAAAACTAATCTAAAATAAAATAAAGAAAAAATAAAATAAAACTTAAAAAGATAAAATAATAGTAATAATAATAACAATTAAAAATTAAAACATAATAAAAAATTAAAATAAAATGAGAAAAAAATTTTAGTTTCTTAAGTAAAAGATAAAAAATAAAAAAGTGAAGGAGTGAAGGTCGTTTGCATCAGCAGAGCTTCAATGACCCATGGGGGCTGGTTTAAGACTCCTCTCTACTGTTCTGCCTGGCACGTCTGTTTCCTGTCAGGTAGTCAGCACAGTGTTGAAGTTCCCTGTGATCCATTGCTTCTCTATGTCATAGCCACAACCTTAGTTTCAAGCAGGCGGGATCACTCTGCCCACTTTGTTTCTCTGCCTGCCTTCAGTTGTATTTACACAAGTGTCTATTTCTGACACAGCCCCTGGGTGGCAGTGTTTCAGTATTAGTTTCCGGGACTAAATGGCCCCTCAACCCAGTGTTTAGACTCCTCCTTTCCCTGCCGCATTCAAGACTGGGTTGGATGGACAGACTTTCCCAGAGCTGGTTTCCTGCTCATCTCTCCCTATTCTGCTCCCCAGTTTCCACAAAAACCACCTTCCCCTGCAGTCTCGGTGAGTGTTTTTAATTGGAAGATCCTATGTACTGGGCTTAGCAAGCAAAAGCAAGGAAGACAAAAAGACAAAGCAACCATGTTGCCTTGTGTCTTTCTCCCCCCAGCACTGCCGGCTGGTATAGAACTTCAGACTGCCTTTGTGGGCACAGTCTCACATGGTTGTGTGCTTAGATCTAGAGTTCCCCTCTGCCAGCAGCCCTGTGGACCCCCTTCCATGTTCGAGGGCTATACTGACCCCAAGTGCCGTGGATTTGGTGCAGCACAGTTGCCCTCTGAGACTCTAATCCCCACTGTGCACATTTCTCCCTCCAGCCTGGATTCAGTTCTCACCTCTCTCCAGGCGATCTCTGACCTTTCCATCCATGGATTGCCTCACCAGCTGTGTTTAATTCACCAATTCTGGGTAGATGTCATTCAATTCAGCTGTTCCTTCTATCTGCTCTGTGAGAAGGCACAGGACTCATCCATGTATTTGGCTGCCACCTTGTCTCCCCTAGACAAACTTTTTAGGCACCTGCAACTGGGAAGGCTGGAGTCTCGGTGTTCGTGGGTTCGCAGCTGAGGCAGCTGGTCTCTGAGCATTGTGGTTGTAGGGTCCTGGGAGGTATCTGAGATCACCTCCGGTGAAGGTAAGGCTGGGCTTCCTATCACAGCCACTCTCCACTTCAAGAAGGTGTGTTCTCTACAGCAGAGCCAGCTGCTCCAGGAGAGATTTCAGCAGTAGTAGAGGCTGCCCGGCTAGGGGAGCCTGGTCTGCCAGTCCCCAACAGTCTTATGGAATATAACTGTCACTCTCTCACAAATACACATACTCCCTGCACGTCCATGCACTCTCCCTTTGCTCTCTCACTCACACACTATCTTGCAGCCTGCCATTCCATCGGCTGCTATCTTGGATCTCCCCCAATACCATTTATTAAAGGGACTCTCTTTACTCAATTGTATGCTCTTACCTCGTTTGTCAAAATTCACCGTATTGGTGTGGGTCAATTTTTGGGTTCTGGGTTCTGTTTCATATCCCTGTTCTTGCACCAATACCAGGCTGTTTTGATTATAGTATAATTTGATATTGGATATTTTGATACCTCCAACTTAGTTTTCTTTTTCAAGATTGCTGCAGCTATTTGGGGTCTCTTTTGGTTCTAGATAAAATTTTGGAGTATTTGTTCTAGATCTGTGAAATATGCCATTGGTATTTTAATAGGGATTGCACTGAATCTGTAGATTGATTTAGGTAGTATGGACATTTAATGATGTGGATTCTACCAATCCATGACCATGGTATATTCTTCCACTTGCATACATCTTCCTCGATCACTTTTATCTACATCCTCTGGTTTTCAGAGTACATGTCTTTTATCTCCTTGGTTAAGTTTATTCCTAAGTATCTTCATTTTTTGCTGCAATGGCAAATGGGATTTTTCTTTTTTTTTTAGTTTCTCTTTCTGAGAATTTATTATTGGTGTATAAAAATAACATCAATTTCTGGATGTTGATTTTGTATCCTGCTACATTGCTGAATTTATTTATTAAATTTACCATATTTTCCAGCGTATAAGACGACTGGGTGTATAAGATTTTCCCTGGGTTAAAAAGTCGTCTTATACGCCGGAAAATACAGTATATATATGTGTGTGTGTGTGTGTGTGTGTGTGTGTGTGTGTGTGTATATATATATATATATATACCATATTTTCCAGGGTATAAGACGACTTTTTAACCCAGGAAAATCTTATACGCCCAGTCATCTTATACACCAGAAAATACAGTAGTATTTTTTGGTAGAGTCCTTAGAGTGTTCTGTGTACAATATCATGCCATCTGCAAATAATGAGAGTTTTACTTCCTCCTTTTAAATTTGGATGCCTTTTACTTTTTCTTCTTGTCTGACCACTGGGGCTAGGCCTTCAAGTACCCTATTTTCCGGCGTATAAGATGACTGGGAGTATAAGATTTTCCTAGGTTAAAAAGTTGTCTTATACGCCGGAAAATACGGTAAATATCTATGCAGCTTTGAGCACAAGTCACTTCACCTCTAAGATGGAAATACCGTATTTTCTGGAGTATAAGACGACTTTTTAACCCAGGAAAATCTTATATGCCCAGTTGTCTTATACGCCAGAAAATATGGTACTATGTTGAATAAGAGTGGTGAGAGTGAACATTCCTGTCTTGTTCCTGTTCTTAGGGGAAATGGTTTTAATTTTTGCCCCTTGAGTAAGATGTTGGCTGTAGGTTTGTCATATTTGGCCTTTATTATGTTGAGGTATGATCCCTCTATTACCACTTTGCTGAGAGTTTTTATCAAAAATGGGTATTGGATTTTGTTGAATGCTTTTTTTCTGCATCTATTGATATGATCATGTGATTTTTACCTTTCAATTTGTTTATGTGATGTATCACATTTATTGATTTACAAATATTGTACCAACCTTGTATCCCTGGAATAAATCCCACTTGATCATGATGTATGATCTTTTTAATATATTCCTGGATCCGATTTGCTAATATTTTGTTGAGGATTTTAGATCCATGTTCATCAGGAATATTAGCCTGTAATTCTCTTTCTTTGTAGTGTCTTCATCTAGTTTTGGAATTAAGATAATGAGGGCCTCTTTAAAAGAGCTTGGAAGTGTTCCTTCTTCTTGGATGTCTTGGAATAATTTGAGGACAATAGGTGTTAGTTCTTCTTTGAACATTTGGTAAAATTCCCCTGTAAATCTGTCCAGACCAGGGCTTTTGTTTGCTGATAGTTTTGTTTTGTTTTTATTACTGCTTCAATTTCATTGGTTGTTATTGGCCTATTCAGGTTTTCTAATTCTTCCTGATTCAATTTTGGAAGATTGTATTTTTCTAGGAATTTGTTAATGTTGTCCAGATTCTTGGCATGTAATTGATCATAGTGTTTTCAAGCAATCCTTAGTATTTCTCTGGTGTCAGTTGTTACTTCACCTTAATTTTCTTCACTTTCATTCTTAATTTTATTTATGTGGGTCTTAAGGTTCATCAATCTTGTTTATCTTTTGGAAGAATCAGCTCTTGATTTGATTGATTTTTTTTTTATTGTTTTTTTTTAGTCTCTATATAATTTATTTCTGCTCTGATAATTATTATTTCCTTTCTTCTACTTACTCTGGGTTTTCATGTTCTTCTCTTTCTAGTCTTTTACGTTGTATGGTTAGATAACTTATTAGCAATTTTTCTTGTTTCTTGAGATAGGCCCATAGTGCTATGAACTTCCCTCTCAGGACTGCTTTCACTGTGTCCCATAGATTTGGGTCATGCTGGTATATTTTACACTAAGTTCCTTATAGTTCTCATTAATTTCTTTATGCATCCTTATCACTATTATTTTGAACTCTCTATCTGATAAATTGCTTTCCTCCATTTCATTTAGCTATTTTTCTGGAGATTCCTCCTGTTCTTTTATTTGGAGCCTGTTTCTTTGTTTCCCTATTTTTTTTTTTCTGTTGCTTTGTGTTTATTTCTGTAAGTAAAAAAGACTGCTATGTCTTCCAGTCTTGGTGAAGTGGCCTTCTTGTGGGACCCAGTGGTGTAGTCTCCTTGATCTTCTGAATTGGTAGCTCTAGGAATGACCCTTGGAAGGGTTATGAGAGTTCTCCTGTTGAATTGGATCTTGTAGGAGAGGCAGGCGGGTGCTTCCTCTCCTTCCAATGCCTCAGCTCTTGCCTGGGTTGCTGGCACCTCCTTGTCAGCACCTCTAGCCGTCGGGGATTTAAACAAAACACATAAAAAAAGCAACAACAAAACAAACCCCAGCCCCACTTGGCTTTCTATTCTTTCAGCATGGATGACTCTCACTGGGCGGGGCTTCTGCCTATGCTCTCACCCAGCCACATGTCCAAGTGCCCCTGCTGCCAGGCCCAGCTGCTCAAGCTCACTTGCAGATTTCTAGCCCAGAGCTGTTCCACAGGTGGGAAGCAGGGTGCCTCTTCTTCGCTCAAGATTGGGAGAATCTTGCTCTTTCCCAAGATACTCAGATTGGACGCCGTCCTGCCCTCTGGGGAAAGTTATAGGCATAGGCAGAATAATTGCTCAAAGAGACAAAAATCATTGCTCAGATTCACTGCTGGGTGGTCTGCTCAAGCCCCTCTGCTGGTCCAGAGTTCTGCTGAGCGGCCTCTCCCACAGACTGATCGAGGCCAGCTTCCCAGGCTGGTATTGTAATCCCAGCTGAGGTGCGCAGCTGCGTGCCTTGGCTCACCCACTCAGTGTCTTCTCCTGACCTCTCTCCACGCTTGAAGAATTTCTTATCAGCCTTTCCAGTGGGTTTTTCAAGTTGAATGTTCTGCAGATTAGCCACAAATTTGGTCCCATATTGGGAGGAAGTGGACGGAACTTCCTTAGACTGCAGCCATTTTTTCTCCTCACAATGTGTTCATTCTTTTTGTCTCTTTGAGCAATGATTCTGCCTATGCCAATTAGGACATATAAATGTAAAGTAATAAAAATTGAAACTCCAACATCCAGATGCTCATGTTGAAATTTAAATAGATAAACTTAAATGTCAAAATGCTGAGATTAATGCCTTAATCCTCTGTTTACCCTAAGTCACTTTTCAACATTAGGTTCCATGTGTTGAGCTTCTTTGTATACTTTAGGGTCAGAAAATGTGTCCCTGTAACTCACTGCCTGGGCATCAAGAAAAGTGAAGTGTTTATGTATATCTGCCCATTTGTATGCATGTGTACAATGTGCCTTTCATTCATTTGTTGACTCATTAACTCATTCATTTTGTGATTTAGATCCCATTCACTTTTAAAAACTGAAAGGCAGGAGGGGGAAAGGATGCAATTACTATATATATATATATATATATATATATATATATATATATATATATAGAGAGAGAGAGAGATAGAGAGAGAGAGAGAACTAACATTTTTACATAAACATCTAACTAATCATACAAAATTTTAACATTTTATTTTGCCATCTGTGCATCATTTTAACATAATTTCAAGTCATTTTACTATATAAATTGTAAGCAACTAGAGGATAGAACTCAAATCTAAGCAATATTCTTTGTTTTTAACTGTAAACATCATAGAAATTTTAACTGCTTAATAAGTGCTTTAGGGTCATGAAAGAAGCAGCTATGCCTGATAAAAGTATACTAGAGTTGCATGCAGCAAGTACACAATGCATTTATGTTTATAATCCTAAAGTAAGGAGATATATTTAATATGCGGGTAGGATTAACTTTATAAGTAGTTATATATGATATTACAACATAAGTTATATAGGTAAATAGAAGACCACTGCTCACAGAAGCGCAGTTTTCTACCTGGCCAGGGAACAAAGGTCTGTGGTGGTAACCTTCTCCTCCAGTGTAAGGTGATATGGTCTGGCTCTGATGGTGAGCTACTTTACTAAGAGAGTTAGAAGGCTAAGCACTGGATGGGAAGCCTTGAACAAGTAAAGAGGCACACCTGTGTTAAAAGAGAGGCCACCCTATAAAAACATGAAAGCAGTTCAATATTCTAAAGCAGTGTTGTGGTTACTTGTTCCAGAAAAAATATCCTCAATGCAGAATGAGTTTGATGAAAGCAGTCATCTTATTGGGTGAGAGGTTGACCAAATGGCCTCAAAATACTGTACTTTGCCAGTTCTAAGATTCTCCCTATAAATGTGAGATGCTCTATACATTCAAGGAGTTGAAATGTTTAACCAAAGAAATAAACCTCCACAAAGATGGGGAGAATGACCATCACTGTCAGGCTGAACTAAAGACAAGCAAACCAACACACATGTGAACATGTGATCAAGGAAGGCTGTTTCCTCAGGCTTTTGCCGCTTTTCTAGTTTGATACTTAAGAGGTTTTCAACCTTCTTCGTGCATATTTGGATACTGGTGGTAGGAAATAAGACAATGAAAGGAAAGGATTTGGGGAGCTGAATTAAAACAAGCAACATAAAAAATGTCAAGGCAAACTTCATCCAGTTTCTGGAGCACTCGGTAAGAGCTAGACATTACTAGAGATTTACAGTATTTGGAAAACCCAGAGAGATTACTGTTTGTTTCAATGTCTTTAAAGTATTCTGAAGAGCAACAGAAAACAAGATCCTATGTTACAATTATTGTTTGTATAAAGATACAGTGAAATGAGAGAATTCAAGAGTGAACCACAAAATATCTTCATGAAGAAAGAAGAGTGTTAAGTTAATCAACCGTAATTTTTTTTATGATTCAAAATGCATTTCTCTGAAAATGTTCCAATGTCTAAAACATACATATCACTTCTCGAAATTTCAATATGCTGAGTTAGGAAGTCAAGTTAGACTACATATGTATTAAACATATATATGGATCTGACTGCCAGCTAAATCATTTGCTACACATAAAATTCCAATTTGGGATATTCTTATAATTTTAATTAAGTATTTTTAATAAAAATCTAATTTTATTAAAACTTTAAAATATAAGTAATGTTCTATTCAGACATCCAAATCCATGTAATTTGGCAAACGGTTCAAACATCTGCTTCGAAAGCAGGCTTAGCAAATGTTAGCACAATCATTTCTCCACCCTCACTAATACTGTGTAGGTATTAACTGGAAATGAACAGAAAGGCTTCTAAGTTTTCATTAAATCACAAATAAGCCATGGCTTGAGAAGACACCCTGTAATTTGTAGAGCTAATATGGTACCTGAGGGAGAAAGCTCAGGCAATCATTTTACAAATAGGAAAAGTGAGTCCAGAAAGATAGGCAAATTCGCCAATGACACCCAGTGGGTTCGCGGTAAAGTCAGGCTCAGAAATTGGAGCTGTGCACTCCTCTCTCTTGCAAACTTGTTCTTTTCCAGGACTCCTAATCAACTTTTTTGGGTTCACTTGAAATAACATAAATTAATCTATATTTGTTTGAAATGAAATCCCTGACAGAAGTGAAGGTGGGCAAAGGGGGCGAGGGGATGGGAACATCTGTAATAGTGTTAACAATAAAAATAAAGTTAAAAAAGTAATTTAAATTGTTAAGGCATATTATAATTGATTTTCCAAAATCCATTAGTACCTATTAGAAAATAAATTTGGAGATTTACACAATAAGATTTCTAAAGTACCATATGTTAAAAGTCAACCGTTTTATTGAGATATAATTCTGTACCATATAATTCAATCATTGAAAGTGAATAATTCAATGGTTTTGAGTATATTCACAGAGTTGTAAATTCATCACAATTTTAGAATTTTCTTTCCTCAAAGAACTTCTACTCCCCTTAGTCATCATACTCAAACCTCCATCCCACCACAGTCCCAGCCCTGGACAACCATCTACCTTCTGTCTCTATAGGTTTGCCTACTTAGGATATTTCACATAAAATAGAACTAGAACCAAACAATATGTGGTCCTTTATAACTAGTTAAAGCCATTTTTGTAAAGACCTAAAAGCAAATCTGTATTCAGAAACATTTCTTTAAATCTTTGCTCTCTTCTCTTTTTAAGTAATCTGGGTGACTTTGCAAAGTGAGTTCAAACTTTATTTTCCCCATTTCTGAAAATGTGGTTTTACTTTTATCATTGGGAACATGATAAATGTTTTGCCATACTGGCACTCTCCCAGAAAACTAAACTGTTCCAAAGCCATTACATATTATTTTGTGACCCCTGCTGGCTGAATATAATAATGTATTTCAAAATCAACCCCTTAGAACTCTTTTCCTGTCTTAAATCAGAAAATAATGATCAGAGCTCATGACTTTAAATTAGCATAAAATGTAATTTAAATTTGGTTGCTGAATGTAAGTATCCTATTAAAGAAGTTATACAGTTTTGAGTTAGACCAAAAGCGGTTATCAAAACCCTGTCTAAAACTGTTGCCTTCTTAAATTTTTTCATTTTTCTCAAGAAAAATGATTAATTTAATAATATCATTTTAATCTTAACAAAAACATGAAATCTGAAAGCACTTTCATTAATGTTCAAAAGAACAAAATGCACAAGAGATAAAGACTTTAATAAAACAATGTGAGACTACTACTTGAAATGGGAAAAATATATAAAAATTCAAAATATGAATAACAATGAAATTCTATAACATGGAACTATAAAATGATTTTAGTACAGAGCAGATGAATGAGTGTGTTTTATTAGACTTTTATGTTATTTCTATGTCCTGGGTAAGTTTACAGGGTGTACTTCATTCTATTTTATAGAGATTTTAAAATATATCCATGTACTATCTAAGCCAAAGAGTTTTTAAAAAATCAGTTTACTTATAATTAAATAAACCTTTTGAGTTAAAGGGTGTAAATGGGTCACTGTATTTTTAAACAAATATTTAAAAATTAATTTTAAAAATTAATTTATAATTCTAATACATTTTTAAATCAGTTATGTGTAAGTAACAAAGCTTTTGAATTAAAGGGTGCAAATTAGGTTACTGTACTCTTAAAAATAAATATTATTATTAAAACTAGAGGTCTGGTGCACAAATTTGTGCATGGGTGGGGTCCCTCTGGGTGGCCTGCAGGGATCGGGCCAAAACCCACAGTCGAACGCCACCTGCAGCTCCTACCTGCTGTTCCTGCTCATCCTGGCCCCACTGTGCCTGCCGCAGGCTCATGCCCAATCAGTCCTGATTGGAAGAGGCTCACACTGCCACAGCAGCGCTTGCCATCCATGAGCCCTGCCTCTGGCACTGTCCCAAGGGGAGTGGCCTGTGAGATCAGGCTGAAACTGGATCTCCGACATCTCCCAAAACGTCCTAGATTGCAATTGTGAGAGGCTGCAGGCCAGGCTGAGGGACCCTACCAGTGCACGATCGGGCCCGGGAGAGACTGCAGGAGGGCTCCAAGGCATGTCCTGCCCATCTTGCTCAGTCCAGATTGGCTGGACCCCAGCAGCAAGCTAACCTACCGGTCAGAGCATCTACCCCCTGGTGGTCAGTGCACGTCATAGCGAGCGGTTTAGCAGCCTTAGCATATCATTAGCATATTATGTTTTGATTGGTTGTTTGGTAGTTCTGCCGTTCAGTCTATTTGCATATTACCCTTTTATTATATAAGATATTTTAAATGTATAAATAAGATATGGGTAATAAATTATGTCCTTTGGAAAATCCAGACTTTTTATATAAGTGCAAAATAAAAAGAAAGGATTTTGCATTGAGTATGCAATTAGACAAATCAGGCTCAGGAAACCCACCCAGTACTTTGAACACTTCAAACAAACGGACCTCATCATCTGCTGGAAGTGAGAGGAAGGGCAAGGAAGTCCGTCTTCACCCATCACTGCAAAGGAGAAATACCCTTTTTAGGACTACCAGCAGGACTTATGTGTAAATCAAAACTTGATGAGGGCATTGTGTTTACATTGGTCATTATGCCATAGTTAAAGTGTATTTCCATACTCACTATTCTAGGTACCTCTTTGAAATGGTAAAATTTTAATACAGAAAATAATGCTGGGTGGGTTTCTCTCCCTTCGTCGTTATATATCATTGCCTACAAGATTGATCCAAGATACTGCTCTCACAGATTTCTGACCTACAAAGAATATTAGTTTATCTTAGCACATTTCCTGTGCTTTTTACTCAAGTGTAGGTGACCTTTATTTCTGTGCTATTGAATCCTTTATTTTTACTTTGTCAAGTAGTCAAAGAGAAACTTAAAATGTTGGAAAAACATTTTCTAAGTATTTTTATTTATTTACGTTGCATTTTGTAAAAAGCTAGCTCAAGCCATCTTTCCTGTATAAGAAGAAATAAAAAATTAGAGAATGATTTATTTTCTAGGCCTGGTGATGCTAGATGACTGGTTAGCCTTAAGGGGCTAATGAGAATGGGAGACCTTGTCTTAAAGGAGCTCTACCTCTCCTCAGAAAATAGCCAGTTACTATGCACAACCCCAGCAGACTTTGATACAAGCCAGTGAACTCAGCCTCGTGGTCCTTGGATATATCCGTACTTACTCTATGAAACAGTGAAACACGTGTTCAGCTGAAATCTGATCTTTCTGCTCATCAGTCCCCAAGATGGCAGAGGTTAGGGAGAAAAGACAAAAGCCTGTTGGTGACAAAAGCAGACAAATTAAGAGCAGTCTCCCTTGCTCTAAGAAAATAAGTATATTTTCTTAGAGCAAGGTAGACTTTAGAAATTGGTAGGATACATGCTTTTGGTAAAGCGCATTGCTAGGAGACAGACTTGGGCCCAGTTACCTGGCTAAATGTGCACAGCCCTCCCTAGAGCAGCCGCGGGCACCAACACAGCCCGGTGACCCTGCGCTGCACCGGACACCTGGCGCCCCACGCCAACAGCGGCCAGACACTGCGGACTTAGGGAGGCTCTGGCTTCTGTGCTGGGGTTTCTGGGGTTATAACTTCATTTCTTATCTGTCCAGGTTTGTTACTCGCTTCTATGTCTTGGATGAACTCCATCAGGTGGAGACACTGAGACAAATGGTAGTAACAGGCACCTCCGCACTGGGGAGGCAGCGTTCCCAGGGGCAATTGGGGAGATTCTGAAACAGTTATTAGTTATCATGATTAGATCTCTTCTTTCATTTCTTTCATTTTTGCATTTTGTTGTGAACCAATGAAATGTGTGAATATGATGTTCCATGAAAACCTTCTTTAAAATGTTCCATGAACATTTTAAATGCATCTACTTACATGAAAAGCCCTATATGCCATTATATTTATTGAGAAACCTGTTTTTATTTCCTGGCAAAATTTCAATCTATTACACTTAGTTTCATTCTCTTACACTTCACTCTCTTTAGTACCAGAGGACTGGGGCCTGACGAAATCTAGGACAATAAGGTTCATTGAGAAGGCTCAGCTGGAACAAGGACATTTCCCCCCTGCTTTCCCCTTAACAGATAAATAATATGGGAAGGAAAATAGAAAAGACCTCCTCAGGGCTGGTGCTGCAGTTTTCCTCCCTCCGATTGAATCACCATCGCCTAAAATTAGACATGAGCCTTCTAAACAAACTCACTGGACTCCCAGGGCCATCTCAGCACTCCCAAACCCCACAGAGCTCCCCGCCTCATTCAACAGAGCTGGCAAGTCAAGGAGTAGAATGAAGTCACCATTATGAAAATCTTGCTGCAGTTTCCAGCAGTAAGTAAGCATCTGACAAACCCATTGCTAATTTGTGAAAAAGTCCAGTTTTGGATTTAAACTAGACACTTTATATTACATTTTTGTTACACATCCCAGATCACAGGTGCACTTCACAAACTTGCGCTGATTTTGCACACACAAAGAGTTACCTGAATATATGTATTTATGTACATATATGAAAACTACTATAGTTGATTCATTCAAACTTTGTTAAAAGTATCAAAATAGTTTATAAGTATAATTTTAACAGAAAGTAATTTTTTAAGCAACATATAACCAGACAGTAGGATCTTGAGAGACTCTAAATTCTGGTGGAAAATGTTGAATAAATTTCTTCTATTAAAAAAGTCTCAGCATATGAATGAAAAGTAAAATATGAACAATAATTATTTTAGTAAATGTTACCCACAAAAGTCTTTTAAACTGCATTTTAATCTTTAGATTGAATGATCTAAAAATTCTCGATTTTAGTAGTAAAACTTACAAATAAAATACAAAAAAAAACTGAGGTGAGAAAGAAATTGCATTAGCTATATTTAATGCCATTTTAAAAGCTGAGTCGAAATTGAATGTCAAAGAGTCAACATTTATTATACACGTGCTCGAGCTCGTTAAAGCCTGCATGGAGTGCTAAAATACCCCATAGGGATGTTCAAATAGTGATGGAGTAAGTGGTCGGAAAATGCAATGCATGTTTCCAATAGACAACAATTTTGTGCCACATCGATCATGAAATACCTGGACCGAATCTTGCTTTTCAGTTTTTAGTCACAGCATCATCTCTGTTTACTTTAGGTATTTGCATCTCACAGTCTGTTTAACAATTTCCTCTGAAGCAGAAGTTGGAACATTTGAAAGAGAAGAGAGTGGGAGCAGGCAGTTCTGCTTGGCTAGATTCAGTCTGAAAGAAGTTATCTATTTCTGAGTTGGCTGAGGGGCCAGGGAGCATCTGGACCCAAGGCAGGACAGGGAAGTGGATCAGCTTCTTAACCCTTCCTATGCATTTACTGTTCTTCCCTAGCTTTATATGGGGGGAAGGGAGAGGGGAAAGGCTTCCAAAATTTCAGGCAGAACTTCAGGCACATATTAAAATGTAAGTGCAAAACAAATACCAAGGCCAAATAAAAGTAATTTTTGGGTTGTCATTATTTTGGATTGTTATTGTGTTTCTTCTTTTTTCCTTAATTAAGAAATAAAGAGACAAATGCTACAATGATAGAAAATGTACACATTTTCTTATAATTTATTTTCATATATCCAAGGAAATAAGTGGGCACATCCTATATAATAAAGAGATAATATGCAAATTGACCATCACTCCAACACACAAGATGGCCACCCCCATGTGGTCAAAGATGGCTGCCCCATGTGGATACAAGATGGCCAGAAGGGGAGGGAAGTTGGGGGGACCAGGCCTGCAGGGGAGGACAGTTGGGGGCAATCAGGCCTGCAGGGAAAGGCAATTAGGGGTGACTGGGCCGGCAGAGGAGGGTAGTTGGGGGAGACCAGGCCTGCAGGGGAGGGCAGTTAGGGGAAATCAGGATGGCAGGGGAGTGGTTAAGGGATGATCAGGCTGGCAGGCAGAAGCGGTTAGGGGCAATCAGGCAGGCAGGCAGGCAGGTGAGCATTTGGGAGCCAGCAGTCCTGGATTGTGAGAGGGATGTCCAACTGCCCGTTTAGGCCCAATCCCACCGGGTAGTCGGACATCCCTTGAGGGTTCCCAGATTGGAGAGGGTGCAGGCTGGGCTGAGGGACACACACACACCCCCGCCATGTATGAATTCCATGCACTGGGCCTCTAGTTACTCATTAACATAGCAAACACTTCCTTCCCAAATCATCCTCCCCGTCACAGTTACTGAGCCTCTGTCCACGTATTTGTCTCACTTCCAAAGAAAGCTCATTGGTTAAAGCAAACATTTCAGCATTTCTGGTCACTCTAAGTAAGGCTGTGATTGATTTCCATCATAACCTCAGCTTTTTGGGTTGAGACTAATTTGTTAAGAGAAGCTTTAAAGACTTGAAACTTCCTTTTTTTAAAAGTTTTTTATTTTTCAATTATAGTTTACTTTCAATATTATTTTGCTTTGGTTCCAGCTTAGTGGTTAGACAATCATATACTTTACATAGTGTTCCCCCTGATTCCCAGTACCAACTAGTAACATACGTAGTTATTACAATATTATTGACTATATCCCCTATGCTGTACTTTACATCCCTGTGCCATTTTGTACTTCTTAATCTCTTCACCTCTTTCACCCAGATCCCAAACCAATGCCCCTTTGGCAACCACCGGTCCTCTCTCTGTGTCTATGAGAAAGACCTGAAACTTTCATGTCAGCCCCCAGTTAACACAATCAGTACACCCACTCTTAGAGTAGCACTACAGTATTTTTGGCAGTAGTGTAATTCTCAAGGAAATAGTGCAAAATCCAAAGAAGAACAGATTCCATGCACAGGTCCAATTCAATAGAAAACTTGAGCAGAAAATGGAGAGTTAGGAGAAAGTACAATTTTGTGAAGAATTAGGCCAAGGCTTTCTGGGTCTGTGGATTTGTATGGTCTGAACATGTGTTTCCCCTGGGTACACAGCTGTATACCTTTCATGGCCACTTTGTTTTGCTACATGCATAATGACAATAACAGCTTCCACTAATTTACACAATAATCACGATGTCATTGTCCCCATTTTACAGATGAAAAATGATATAAAGAACTCAAGTCACCCAGCTTGTATGTAACTGTGTCATCTCTGTTTTATTCTGAGCTCATGTGTTGTACATACATCTCACCGTCAAATGGTAAAATTGGAAGGGGTATCCAAACTGATCACTAGGGTTATCTATTTTTAAATCTGTAGCATAGAAACAAAAACTCTAGAGGGTATAAAATATGCATGACTATGCAACCTATTATCGTTGAGTAAGAGTTCTCTTTCATGGTGAAGGAAGTCTCTCTTTAGACTGCTGTCTGTAAAATGCTTATGAATCTACTAAACGAAGTACCCCTTCAGGCTATGGTGAAAACCAGATGAACTAGCATGATTCGTGTGGACCTTCTGACACACACAGTGCCACTCCTCTCCTCCTACAATGGGTGAGCAACAGTATGTAAGGCTACATTAATGATATGAAAAGTTGATGAAAAATGCATGAAAACACACATAGGATTCTCTTAGAAGACCCACATAAAAGACTCTTCCATGGGCACAGGGACATTCTAGAATTCACAAATAGCACAGACTGTTTTTCTATCATTGGGTATTCAGCCAATGCTATTTTCATTCCCAAGAGTATTTTGAAGGGAATCCATGATATCTGAGAACTTTTGCTGTTAACCATTTAATCACACAACACCCACTTGAAAAAGATACTTTGTATCTAAGAACTTTCTGCTGTTTTACGTAACTTCTCCTTTTAGAATTCAAGTCCTATTAGACAGCAGGCAGAATAAAGCATTTCTTCTTTTTTTTCCATTCTAAATTTGGTATAAGAAATATGATCATGAAACTTCCTGAATATTAAAATTGCTGGCTCTGGTTCAAATTGATTAGAAAACAGCTGAATTAATAGGGCGATGGTAGAAAAGGGTACAGATGGAAGTAGCCTTTGATCATTTATGAATTAGCTGTCTGTCTTGAAAACAATTCTACTCCCTTGGCCTGTTTCCTCACCTTTAAGATAAAACTGGTTTGCTATATATAATCCCAGAACTTGAATTTCCAAATTCTGTGATTCAAACCCAGTGCTCTCTGACACCCACATGCGACTGTGGTTCCTGAATGAAACCTAAGAGGGAGAGCTAGCAGCAAAATGGTCTGGATCCAAATTACTTGGACCAAATTTGAAGCATCTCGGGGTTGTAGATTGCCTCAGCCCTCACTTGTTCCCTTTTGGTTGCTGGTTTTGCAACACTCCATAAAGCTCAAGTGGACAGGTGTTAGGTTACTAGGGAAGAGACACAAAAGAGACTTTGACTTTATCTATATGCTTTACTTATTTTATATAAAGAATAAAATAAAGTATATTTTAACACATCAATGTGTGTTAATCTTGAAAGGTGAGCACTTGAATTTTTGTTATATTATTTTCAGCATTGTATTTATTTTGAATAGAAAAGGCAGCAAGAGACATTAAACAAAATATTTTAAGAGAAAACTTAAGATTTTCTGAATTATATTAAAAAATTTAGAAAATTTGAAATTAGATATGTATTTTATTTTTCTACTCCTACATTTTTAAATGAATTGAATATTTCTGACCTGGGAAAAAGATGGAAAAATTCAGAAATCACAAAGTAGTGTTTGTAACTGAATTAATATTTTGGTTTACTACATCAGGCACAATGGATACAAAATGTTCCCAATTCCTCAAATTCTCTATTATCAATCTCTTTATTGTCAAACCAACTCCAGCAAAATTATAATTCCAACAAGATAAACACAATTCAGTATATTTATTCTTGTATTAATTTCTGGTTGTGAGGAAATTGATACCCTAAAACATATTTATTTTTGTACAAAATGTGCAGGTACATAAGATGCACATCAAGCTCACAACAAAATATTTTTTAAAAATTTAACCTGTGCTACAGGTGATTTTAAATTCCTAGATATGCAGTATAATCTCTTAACTCTGAAAGAAAAGTGTCAAACCCCAATGCCAAAATAAAAGATATGGTGGTTAATATGGGCATACACTAGGTAACAAAACAGGGCATATTTGCTGGAAAATTGTCTCACACCATTCACAGGAACTGCAAAAACAGAAAATATTATTCTGTGCATATACATAGGCAGAATAACCGTGAAGAAAAAAGTATCAAAAGTTTCCACTTTAATCCTCACAGACTAGAAAACCAGCAATCTTCAAAAGCAGGGAAACTTCCCTCCCTACCCCCTCGTTGGAAATCCATTCTGGCTGCTGGAATCCAGATGATTCTCTTTCATCATCACTGGATTCTCTCTGCTGAACACTAAGCCAGTACTATCTTCAAACAATAAATCATTCTCCATCATGCTGGAGGCATTGCTAATTCCACATTTTCAGAGATTTTACCACTACTTTTTGATAGTCAGCATTTCATGAAGTCTTAAATCACTCCTGCATTGTCAGAGAGCCACTTCCTTCCCCTGTCAGGGTCACTTTAGAAGCCCAGGCTTGCTCCCACCTGTTCCATTCCTTCTTCCCAAATCCTTAAATCCCACAAAGAGTCCCATCTGAAACTCACACTGACCTTATCCTATCCGGATTACAGCTAAACAAGTGTATCCTCCCAACACTTGGCACAGACTAGAGTTGAGATTTTAAAAAGCTTCACAGGTTGCCAGGACCTCTCTTCTTCTATTAACAATTTAACTCCATCCACATTTATCCACCATTTGTATGGAAACAAACATAAATTTTATTTGGGATTCTTCTGGTACAATATTTCTTGTAATTAGACACGATGACCTTTCATGAAATTGGCTCAACATAATGACACAACTCTATAGGTGTTTTCTTATTTCCAAAAGTTGTAATTGGCACAAATTACAACTCTTTTTTTTTTTCTTTTGGGATGCACAATTACTCGCACTTGAGTGAGGGAGACTTCTAGATACATGGGAGAGTCAAGGAAACTTGTTAGACCACAAAGCAATGCTGAATTTTAAATGGCATTTTAGTCTCGGTGACTTCTGAGATTTCTTATCTTTTTTACTTTCTTATATATTCTGTACTTTATAATATAACCAAAGAAGTTTTGGTTATATTTACCATCTATAAAAGGCAAAAATTAGCTTTTTTTCCTAACATCATAATTTATTTGTTAAAGTTGATGATTTCAACTTAATATGCAATTAGAATATTTTGTGCTACCTATAAAACTCCTTATAATCTATAGCAACAACAAAAAAGTTGATCCATCTGTCTATTGTTACCAATCATTGTTCATACATTTTTATTTTAATAGCCAATGAATTCTCTAAGTTTCTTTTATCTAATATTTAAATTTATAAAATGTTGTGATTTTGGCCATGTAGGAAATGGGTTTTTTTTGTTGTTCTTGTGCTGTGATAGCTACCAACTTCTTACTTCTTTTCTAGATTTCTAGAATTCTTATTATTTATTCTGGTTTCAGTGGGCAAAATGCCACTCAGCAACCTCATTCCTAATTTATTTTACTAAATAATTAATATGTAGCAATGCTTTCACTATTTTTGAGCCATGGGCCAGCGTACCAACAAATATAAAACTAAAAGGTGAAGGGAATTAGCAAAATTATACTTATGAGCAAGCAGTTTGCTATTTTTTTTAAAGGCAACAATGGGTGGGAAACTGCGGCCTTGGCTAAGTTACTGTGTGAAGTCTCCCACCACCAGGACAACACAGCATGGCTGTTGTCCTGCTGTTCACCCTTTGGAAATGGTAAGTTTATGGACTGAGTTTTCTATCAACATTTTCTTAACATTTCTAGGTGCAGTTTTCATTTATTTTACGTGTGTTTTTTAGAGTTAACAGAGTAAATAATTTAAGAAGTGATATTGATGTTAGCTGTGTATACTGTTAAGTAGTGACAGTAGGTGACATGAACTTCCTTCCGCCTTTAAGTCAATCTGTTCTTTCATGTCTTCAGCTTTAACATCCTATCCATAATACAGACACTGAATACAGGGTCATTCTCTGTTACAGTTCTTTGGTGAGGAAATAATGCATCTTTTATATTATCAAGTACAGAATATATGAGAAAATAAAAAAGATAAGAAATCTCAGAAGTCACTGAGACTAAATGCCATTTAAAATTCAGCATTGCTTTGTGGTCTAACACATTTCCTTGACTCCCCCATGTGTCTAGAAATCTCCCTCACCCAAGTGCGAGGACTTGTCCTCCATTCATCATTTGCCATTCAGGTGGTACAGCTGCTCCCTGTCTGCATTCCTGCTCCTTCTGCCACAAACAACTCTTCTCCCTCTATCCTCCTCTTTGCTCCCATTTACAAGATCTGCTGCCTACACTACCGCAACGCTTTTGCTTACCATCTCATCTCTACTGGCCTCTTTATATGAGCACAAATTATCATTAATCCACTTATTTGAAAATTATTTTTTGAGCACCTAGTATGTAGTGGGCACTCCTCTAGGCACTGGACATACAGTATTAACTAAACTATAGCTCCCATTTAAGTGAATTATAAACAGAATGGAGAACAGTACAAAAAATAAGAGGTGAGAACAACTGGGTCAAGATGGCAAAGTAGATAAACGTGGTATTCACCTCCTCCTACAACCACATCACAATTACAACTAAACCACAAAACAACCATCATTCAGAACCACTGAAAATCTGGCTGAATGAAAGCCCTACAACTAGAGAATTAAGGAAGAAGCCACAGTGAGACTAGTAGGAGGGGCAGAGCCACGAAACTGTCTGGTCCAACACCCATGTGTAGCAGCTTTTTAATCTGGAGGGATATCTTAGTTGCAGAAGTTTCTGTGAGGAGCAATGAGTTCTAGTCCCACATGTTTCCTCAGCCCAGGGTTCCAGTGCTGTTAAGAGAAGTTCCCATGACTTTGGGCTGTGAAAACCAGCAGGGATTATGTCTGAGTGACACGGAGACTGCTGGAGACCCAAGCAGTTCCTCTTAACGGCACATGGACTTACTCTGATTCACTCCCTTTGAGTTCCAGCTCAGGGGAAACAGCTTGAAAGGATCCAGGGAAATTCATATGGGGATGAACTAAATTATCTGGCATCAGGGCAAGAACTTGGGGTGGGGGGCAACTTTCTCCCAGATAAGAATGCTGACAGAGGCCATTGTTCCTATGTGAGACCTCCCCCACCACAGAGTAGATAGGCAGGAGCCATATCTGAGTCTCCATCCACCTGGCCCACACTTTTTTCCCTACCCTAGTGATTCCCCGAGACCCTACCACACCCAATTTTCTGCCTCACCTAAGCTATTTGGAGTGGCTTTTCCATATGAAAGACCTGTACTGGCTAAGGCTTCAGACTTTCCTAAAATCTCTCAAAAAAGCAGTGGCTGTCCTCAGCATGCTCCATACCCCTCAATAAGTGGCCCCAGGCCTGGCACTAGCAGCAGCCTGCCAAGGTTCACAGCTTGACCTCTCCTGAGCATCTCCAAGCCCAACACAAGTAGCAGCTATCTGCAGATTGCTTTGTAGCTCATGTCAGGAGTCCCCAGGAAGGGCACAGGCAGTGGCTGGCTTTGTGCCTCCTGGGAGACCCCAGAGCCAGTGCACCCAGTGGTCAGCTTCAGACCACACCATATTACAACCCTACCATATTCACAAGCAACATATTCAAGGGGCAGACAAGGTGAGCACTCAAGCCCCACTAAAGCAAGTCCTGCTTCATAGGGGCATCTCTTGCACAGCAGCTCTTCCATTGTAGTCACAAGTGGTCCTCACAGCAATTGTCCTGAGGGTCAACCCTTCCCAATGATGCCAACATCAATGAAGGCTCAACTACAACATGCCAGTGCACACAACCCACACAGGGGCATATCTAAAGTGCCTAGCCCAGGTGACTGGTGAGGCTGAGCCATTGGGCCCTACAGGACACCTACTATGCAAGGCCACTCTACCAATTCCAGGAGACATAGCAGCTCTACCTAATATGTAAAAACAAACACAGGGACATGGCCAAAAATGCAGAGACAAAGAAATATGTCACAAATGAAAGAACAGAAGAAATCTCCAGAAAAATAACTAAATGAAATGGAAGCAAGCAAACAATCAGATAGATTTCAAAATAATGCTTATAAGGATGCTCAAGGAACTTAATGAGAACTTCAAGGAACAGTGCAAACATCAATGACACAAAGAAGAACCAGTCAGAAATGAAGGCTACACTAGCTGAAATGAAGAATAATTTACATGAAATCAATAGTAGAGTAGAGAACACTGAGAATCAAATCAGCCATTTGGAATATGAGGAAGCAAAAAAAATACCCAATAAGAACAGAAAAAGAAAATATGAAGATAGTGTAAGGAGCCTCTGGGACAACTACAAGCATACCAACATGCTCATCATGGAGGTGCCGGAGGAGAAGAGAGGGACCATAAAATTGAAACACCATTTGAAAAAATAATGACAGAAAAATTCCCTTACCTGGTGAAAGAAATAGACTTACAAGTCAAGGAAGCACAGAGTCCCAAACAAGATGAACCCAAAGAGTCCCACACCTAAATACATCATAATTAAAATGCCAAAAATTAGCCTGGTTTTGGGGCTCAATTGTTGAGCATTGACCCATGAACTAAGAGGTCACTGGTTTGATTCCCAGTCAGGTCACATGCCCAGGTTGTGGGCTCAATCCTCAGTAGGAAGCATGCAGGAGGCAGCCAATTGATGTTCCTCTTTTATCAATGCTTCTATCTCTCTATGCATCTCCCTTCCTCTCTTTCTAAAAATCAATGAAAAAGCATATTGTTAAATGCCAAACATTAAAGACAAAGAGAGAATCTTAAAAACAGCAAGAGAAAAGCAGTTAGTTACCTACAAGGTAGCACCCATAAGATTGTGAGCTGATTTCTCAACAAAAACTTTGCAGGCCAGAAGGAAGTAGCAAAAAATATTCAAAGTAATGAAAAGTAAGTACCTACAACCAAGAATTACTCTACCCAGCAAAGCTATCATTTAGAATTGAAGTTCAGATGAAGAATTTAACAGACAAGAAAAAGCTAAAGGAGTTCATCACCACTAAAACAGTATTACATGAAATGTTAAATGGTCTTCTTTAAGAAGAAAAAAAAAAAGAGCAAAAATATGAACAATAAAATGGCAATAAATATATATCTATCAACAATTGAATCTAAAAATCAAAATAAATGAACAAGGAATCTAGTGAACAAAATAAACTGATAAATAACCAGAAGTCTGGAAACATGGAAAAAACTGATGATTCTCATAGGGAGAGCAGGAAGAGATTAACCAAAGAACTTATATGCATACATGCATTACTCATGGACATAGACAACGGGGTGGTGAAGGCCTGGGGCAGGATGAGATCTGGGTGGAGGGAGGTAATGGGGGATATAATAGGGGGAACATCTGTAATACCCTCAACAATAAAGATTAAAAAATAGTAAGAGGTGAAAATTTTTATGAGTAAAAGGAAAGTCAGTAAGACTAGAAAGTTCTATGGTAGGAAGACTACAATTTTAGAAAGAGTGGTTAGGCAGGTGACAGAGCAAAGATTTGGTGGAAATGAGAAGTGAAATATGAAGCTATATGAGGGAAGAGGGTTCCAGCCAGAAGGAACACAAGTGCAAAGGCCTCCAAGGCAGGTCTGTGCCTAGAATGTTAGAAGAACAGAGAAGCTAAGTTGGAGCCAAGAGAGTGAGTGGTGGACTTGTACAAGAAGATCAGAGAGGCAATGTGATGCAACGTGTGTAGGGCACTATCAGACACTTGCATTTTCTTTTGAGAGATTGGAAGTCTTACAAGGTTTTGAGCCAAAGGAAAACCTGATCAGATTTACATATTTAAAGAATCACTCTGGCTGCTCTGTGCAGAAACAATATAGTAAGAAGTACAAGGCAGAGGAACAAGGGTTGGAAGAACAGATGCAAAAAAGTAAGTTAGGAAGCTACTCCAAACCCCCAAATGAAAAAGCACAGTGGAGAGGTAGCAGCTATGATTCATGATATATATTTTTAAACATAGTTTTATTGATTTCAGAGAGGAGGGGAGAGGGATAGAGAGATAGAAACTTCAATGATGAGAGAGAAACATTGATCAGATGCCTCCTGCATGCCCCCTACTTGGGATTGATTGGGGGCTAGAGCCCACAATCCGGGCATGTGCCCTGACTGGGAATCAAACCATGACCTCCTGGTTCATAGGTTGATGCTCAACCACTGAACAACACCTAGCCAAACTCAGGATATATATATTTAATGTAAAGCCAACACGATTTATTCATGGACTTGAGGAAGAGTATGAGTTAAAGAGAAGAATAACAAAATGACTCAATATACTGCTATGAAAAACTTAGAAGGATGAAGTTGCAACTTACTGATAGGACCAGGAGTTTGCTTTTAGAGAAGATATATTTTAACTGCTTATTAGACATCCAATGGAGATGTCTAAGAGATGGCAAGATATCTGAATCTACATTTCAAGAGAAAGATCTTATTTGGAGAGCTTTTCAGATGTTAAATGTTATTTAAAACCATAATACTTGATGAGATCGCCAAGATGTGAGTATATTTAGGCGAGAGACGAGATCCTAACACTTAGCTCGGGAGCAAGTTTAATTTAGAGGTCACAGAGATAAGACCAGCACAGGGGACTGAGGAGGAGAATCACGTGAAGTTGGGTAAATTAAGGCAACATCATCTTCTGGAAGCTTAGCAAAGCAAATGTTTCAGTAAAGAAAGAATGATTGTATCAAATGCCGCTGACCATAAAAGTATGATAAAGACTTAGATTTGACCACTGTATTAGCAACATTGTTCTTTGGTGACTTTGACAGGGACAATGTAAAAAAAATTGACTAAGTGTTAATTCATAGAAAATAAGAGGAGAATAATTAGATAAAGTAAATATAGACAGTTATTGAGGAGATTTTCTACAGAGGAGAATAGAGAAAGTGGTAGCTGCAGAGGAATGTGAACTCTGGAGAAGGGACTTTTAGGCTGAAAGATACAAAAGCATGTCAGTGCACTGCCAGGAATGATCTAATAGGGAGATGAAATCAAAGATACAGAGAGGAAGGAGAGATTGCTGGAGACATCTGCTACTAAACAAGAGAGGATGCAATTCTGTTTATTCAATTAAGTGAAGGGAAAATGTTACCCATAGCCACCAAAAGAAGGATGCGAGAAAAGAGATTCAGGCAAGTAGGTAAATTGCTGGTAGAAGTGTATAAAAAATATTTCCTGCACGTTTTTATGTTCTTCATGAAATGAAAAGGAGCTGAGAGTGAAAATTGGAAGCTGAGGCAAGTGGAGAAGATATGAAAGAGTTGGGGAAAGTTAGTGACTGAGTGGACCAGATGAATGTAGATCAACAGATCAGCAACATGAGACCCCCACTGGAGGCCAGCAGTCATAAGTCTAAATGAGAACCATCAACGTGGTTGAATATTCTCCAGCTAACATGATGGTCCATGTTAGGCTGGAGTTGGCTTTAACTATAAGGTTTTGATGAGAAAAAAGAAGAGGGGAGTTGGGGTGTATGAAAGAGACAGATTATGATGGTGGAGCATAGGCTATCCACTGGGCCAAAAAGGACAAGGTGCATGATATGGTAAGAGGCCGTGAAAGATTGTTGGGTCAATGGGCTCTGGGTAAGGTCCATACTTTGCAGGAGTTTGGAATAAATCAAATGCACAACAAAAATGAGAGATCATGGTCTGAGTGAGGAAATCTTGAACTGAAATGATGGAGGGTTTGCCTCTATCAATGAAGACAAGGTCTGAAGCGGTCATCAAGGAAATGAGTGACTGAGGTTGAGTGGAGGAAACTGTCTTCAAAAAAGAGAATGACAAGAAAGTAAGAGAACAGGATATTAGGAAATCATATCCATAGATATTAAAGTCAAATTTAAGAGCATAGTAGAGTTTAAAAAATACAAAGGCAGGAGCTGAAATCTTCAAGGAATACTCTGGGATTAATTCAGATTATTTCAGGATAAAGTCCTGTATCTTTGGACTGCTCTCTTTTAGAAATGGATATTAAATTACAATACCATAAAACTAAGGAAACATACTATTAATAGTGTTAACTGTCTGACACACTTCTATAACTCCTTGTTTCTACATGATTTGCCAGTTACTCACCTGAATGTTTTTTAATTATCTTGTCACATAATAGTGATATTGTAATATTTTCTATAGAGGAAATAGCAAAATAATTGTCTTTTCTCAAGCATGGTTATTAGAAATTTGAGGGGGGTTATTATTGTTTGTTTTTTAATTATTAGAATATTTTCTTTCAATTTCTATAGTTTTTTATTGGTAATGCCACAACTAAAACTGTTTCCAGATGCCTACCCAGTTGCTCTTGCTCAGGGGCCTGCACTCTGAAAACTGCAGCACTTGTAGCTCACTCGGCCAGGCTCCTGATCAGCCATACAGCACTCATATTACTCTCACATGGTGTAGATGCTCAAGATGTTCATGGAAGCAGGTTGTCCAGATGTGGGTGGCCAGGACCCACTCTAGGACATAGAGAGCGACCCTAAGGCAGGCAGCAACCTAGGCCTCCCACACCGGCCACCAGTGTGGCCCTGCTGCTCACTTTCCCTCACCCTGGGGGAGAAAAATCCCAGCCTTGGAAGGGTCATGTGATGTAGAGTCCCTGAAAGCTAAGCTTCATCAGTATCACAGGAAATCCACTTCTGGTTTTAGGAATTGGGGGGAGAAGGAAAATTGAATCAGAAAATAGTATGTACCCAACCTTGTGTGGATAGAGTTGGTGACCCCAGAGGCCTGGACTTCTTGCAGAGAGGGGTGTGAGTGGGATGAAGAGCCTGGTGGTCAGAGGCAGGCATCAATGGAATTTGGCTGTGGGGGATGGGCGTGAACAGAGGAGTGGTGAAGGCCCAGAGTCCTTGAGCATCCACCCCCTCTTCATCCCACAGCCATGATACAGGGACTAGAGGAGGAAAGTTCTTAGCTATAGGTTGTTAGGTCTCCATTCTAAACTCTGAAATGCTGATCCCAATGGCTTCACCTAGACTCCTGCCAAAGGAGATGTACAGACGGAGGAGGAGAATGGTCTTACCCTGCACACAGAGCTCTTGGTCCTTTCCATGGTAGCTGAGGATGGACCAGCAACTTGGCATGCAGTGTGATAATGGGGCTAGCTTAACAGATCAGGCTCTGTTCAATCTAGAAATTTATGGCATGGGTGCCTTTAGCAACCTCCAGAACTTTCTCCAGGAGAGGCGTGGCTTGCTCCTCTAGTTTCAGAGTCTAAAACCAGGTCTGGGAAGAGACAGAGTTTCCAGCTGGCTGGGTGTGAGGGGCCATTAGGAAGCATCTCAAATTGTTCCTGGTGCCCTGAGGCTATGCTTATCTCTACCTTTTGCATTCAAACAACCACCCAAGAATATGGGATAGTATTAGCCAGATATCATTTACTGAGGCTAAACTGGGAAAAGAGATGAAGACTAAAGCAAAGCCCTCTTTAATTGGGTGTAAGAAAGAACTCTGGCACCCAGAGCTGACATAGGAGCTGCACTGCTAAGCAGCGGGTGTTTATCATTGGACATATTTTAGCAAAGATCATAGTATAACTAGTAAGAAATGATGTAGAGAGGATTCATTCATGAAAGGGGGAGGTTGGAGAAAGTGATTTCCAAGTTTCCTTGTAACTATCATTTTCTTATTCTTTCAGCTTTCTGTGAACTTTAACAGTCTCTTCCTGTTCAACATTGGTTTCATGTAAGTCCATGTGGTCTCCACCTAGACTATGAGTTTCTGGGGAATAGAAGCCACATTTCATTTCCCTGTTGTATCCTCAGAACCTCAAGCACAAAGTTGGAACTAACTATGGATTGGCTAATTGATGGCTTGGGAGATTGATATTGTCAGTGGGGTTACCTGGTGCACAAATTACTATGAACTTTTTCCCCACAATTCCACAATTTATAATAAAACAAATAGGGCAAAATGTTTAAGAAATTATGAACCTAGTTTTAGAATTATGGAGGTTTATTATAATATTTCTGCATTAATTTAAAATAAAAAAGTTTGAAAGACAAAACTCACAAGAAAGATTGGTAACAATGAGTGTCTGACAAAGGGGGCTGGTTCAGTCAGTGGAGTGCAGTCACACAAGGTCATGTAAAAGTCATGCTGGAAAGCAATACATAAGCAATAACATGATGAAATGGGCAGGAAAACGCTGCTTTAATAAGGAAAAACATTTTACCACTTTCACTGAACCCAAACATCTGCACCTTCCACTTGAAAACCTTCAGGCAGCTTCTTTCTGCTCCCTTTCTCTCACTGTCAGATGAAACTGCATAAAGAAATCTTACCCTTTATTCATCTTAATCTCCTGAGGTCACAACATTATTTTCCTCTGATAAGAAAAGGCCAACAACCACATTTCTTCTCATTTTCTCTCACTAACTTGTTTCCTTACAGCTCCTTATTGGATACTTACAATTAAAACTGTTTGAATCACATAGTGAAAGTGACAAAGGCAAAGGGCAGAAGGGGAAGCCTGGGCCACGCCCACCACCCTTCAGCACAGTGGCCTCTGCATCTGATGGGTGTCTCTGCTGTGCTATCTCATTTGCACTGTCAGTTCCAGGAAAACAGTGGCTCGGACAAATAGAACTAAGTAATGGAAACAACCTGGCTAATTGATGGCTTGGTAGTCTGCTATCTTGTAAATCTGTGACCTCTCTCTACCATTATTAGATAACAATAACAACAAGCCTTTATTCCAATCTTTTTTCTCCCCACTGGGACCTCATCACAGTCTGAGGGGAGGTTCCCTGACATGTTTCTAAAACATGTCTTTGGCTTTGCGTATCCGGTGACAAGGAAGCTGATGTGAAGGCAGGAAGAGTAGAGCTCCATCACCCCACAGCGCAGCATTGGAGAAGCTGGTGCCTGTACTAGCATAGGAGGCAGGACTGGAGAAGTTGGTATTTCTAGATCCCAGGCACCAAAAGATGGGACTAATGAGTCACCTTTGGAAGCAAAGGTGCATAAAGCCTTTCAGTTTGGTAAATGATGCTGGGCAAAGAACACTGGAAGGTGTGGCCTCCACAGTATTGCAAAGAGCACCAGGGATGACACGGGGAGAAAAAGCATGAGCCAGAGTGAGGATGAGGGAGCTGGGTGAGCAAGACAACAAGAAAGCAAAGTAATGAAGCTACTTTTGAATTTTTCTTGAAATACCATTTAGGTGTGATGAATGGCATATAGAACCAACTGGAAGCATTTAGGTCAGAAACCTACTAAGTTTGTAATGCTTTATTGATGTATAATTCACATACTATAAAATTCACCCAATTTAGTTGTGTACAATTTGATGACTTTTAGTATATTCACAGAGTTGTACAATCATCACTACAATCAATTGTGGACACTTTAGAAGGAAACCTTGTACCCATTGGTAACTACCATTTCCTCCCAATTGTCTCCCCCAACTTGGTCCTAGGCAGCAACTGACCCATTCACTGTCTCTATAGATGTGCCTATTCTGGAAATTTGATCTGCATGGAGTCATGATATGTGGCCTTTTATGTCTGGCTCCATTCATGTAACATAATGTTTTCAAGTTTCATCCATGTTGTAGCATTGCTTTTTAAGTCATTCCTTTTTATGGTTAAATACATTTCCTTTTATGGCTATACCACATTGTATGGCTATACCACATCTTATTTATCTAATCATACGTTGATAGACATTTGGGGTTTTCCCAATTTTGCCCATTATGTATAATGTTGCTGTAAAGATTCATGTAAAAGTGTATGTGTGCACACATTTTCAATTTTGTTGGATATATACCTAGGAGTGGAATTGCTAAGTCATAGGGTAACTATGTATTTAATTTTGAGGAACTGCCACACTGTTTTCAGAAATGGCTACACCATTTTGCATCCCACCAGCAGTGTATGAGGGCCCCAGTATCTATGATCCTCTGCAACACTTGTTAACTGTATATCTTTTTTATCATAATATCCTAGTAGCTGTGAAATGGTATCTCAGTGAGGTTTTGATTTGCATTAGCCTAATGACTATGTTAAATATGTCTCCACCTATACCTTCTTTGAAAAAAAGTTAATTCAAATCCTTTGTCCATTTTCATTTGGGTTAACTTTTTATTGTTGAATTGTAAGAGTTCTTTATATGTTCTGAATATTAGACACTGATCATATATGCTATTTACAAATATTTCTTCCATTCTTTTTCATGATGGTGTCCTTTGAAGCACAAAGGTTTTTAACTTTGATCAAGTCCAATTTATCTGTTTTTCCTTTTGTTGCTAATGCTTTTGGTATCATATCTAAGAAAACAATTCCATCCTATGAAAATATCCTACCCTGAACACCTTTAGTGACTTTAATAGTTATAGAGGGCTCAGATTAGTCCACTTAAGAAATACTGAGTTCTATTTTACAAAAGCAGAGATAAATACAAAAATTATTCTGAAATGAGTGAAGTGCTGAATCTGAAAATGAAAACAGAACACTTTTATTAAACAAATAAAATATAGATCCATCACTGAGACACATCCTCGTTAGGTTATTGAATTTCAATTAAATTGTAAGGACTGTGAACATTTTCTCCCAATACCCAAGTGGAAAAAGAAAATCACCTACAAAGGGGAAAATTCCTTTTAGTTTCAGAGTTTTCCAATAAGCAATGCCAGAAGAAATGGCAGAAATTCTATGAAACCCTATAGAAAAGAAAATGTGACTATAGAATGTTGTATGTGGTCAACTGAAGTTTGAGAGCTGCATTGAAGTTTAAAAAATAGTCTCTGTAATGTCATCAGACAACCATCCATAAATGTGTAAACATAAATGTGTAATTATATATACACTAGAGGCCCGGTGAATGAAATTTGTGCATGGTGGGGGTGGGGGGGTGTCCCTCAGGCCAGCCTGCACCCTCTCCAATCTGGGACCCCTCAAGGAATGTCCGACTGCCCGTTTAGGCCCGATCCCAGTGGGATCGGGCCTAAATGGGCAATCGGACATCCCTCTCACAATCCAGGACTGCTGGCTCCCAACTGCTCGCCAGCCTGCCTTCCTGATTGCCCCTAACCGCTTCTGCCTGCCAGCCTGATCACCCCCTAACCACTCCCCTGACAGCCTGATTGATGCCTAACTGCTCCCCTGCCAGCATGTTTGCCCCTAACTGCCCTCCCCTTCAGGTCTGGTCACCCCCAACTTCCCTCCTCTGCCAGCCTGGTCACCCCTAACTGCCCTCCCCTGCAGGCTTGATTGCCCCCAACTGCCCTCCCTTGCAGGCCTGGTCCCTCCCAACTGCCCTCCCCTGCTGGCCTGATCGCCCACAACTGCCCTCCCTTGCAGGCCTGGTCCCTCCCAACTGCTCTCCCCTGCTGGCCATCTTGTGATGACCATCTTGTGTCCACATGGGGGCAGGATCTTTGACTACATGGGAGCAGCCATCTTGTGTGTTGGAGTGATGGTCAATCTGCATATTACTCTTTTATTAGATAGGATAGAGGCCTGGTGCATGGGTGGGGGCCAGCTGGTTTGCCCTGAAGGGTATCCCTGGATCAGGGTGGGGGTTCCCTTGAGATGTGGGGTGGCCTGGGTGAAGGACCTGTGGTGGTTTGCAGGCCAGCCACGCCCCCTGGCGACCCAAGCAGAGACCCTGGTATCTGGGATTTATGTATCTTCTACAATTGAAACTTTGTAGCCTGGAGCAGAGCCAAGCCTCCTGCTTGCTCTGTGGTGGCAGCCATTTCTGTTGGAATTTATGTATATCTAAATTGAAACTTTGTAGCCTGGAGCGGAGGCCTAGGCCAGCCAGGGCTGCAGAAGCTTTGCTTCCTCCATTGCCAGGGGCAACCCTTGCCTCCTGCTCTTCCAGCTCCATAGCTGCCACCATTTCTGTTTGGATTTGTTTACCTTCTATAATTGAAACTTTGTAGCATTGAGTGGAGGCCTGGGCCGGCAAGGGCATGCGGAAAGCTTGGCTTCCTCTGTTGCCGGGGAAACCCAAGCCTCCCTCCTGCTCTCTGTGGCCACAGCCATCTTGGTTGTGTTTATTTGCATATTTGTTCCTGATTGGCTGGTGGGCATGGCTTGTGGGTGTGGTTTGTGTGTGTAGCAGAGTTAGGGTCAATTTGCATATTACTCTTTTATTAGATAGGATAGTTCTATATTATTTCCCATTGTTCTGTGTGTTTTCCAGTATGGAATAAAAATTTCTTGAAGGTAAGAACCTTTCTCCTTTACTCTTCAAAGAACTGGGCCATAGGCAATACATCACACTGTGTTGATTAGTTGTAAATATGACACCTCTCTACGCAACCACTCTTCCTTTGGACTTTTAGCAAGTTTATTCTCTAATGCAGTCATTCTCTGACTTTAATGCTCATAATAATCACCTGGAGGGCTTGGTAACAGATTTCTGGGCCCCACACCCTGATAGCCTAACTGAGCAGGGGTGTGGTGGGACAGACATGTCTGCATCCAACAATTCCCCGGTGACTCAGCTGATGCTGGTCCAGGGAGCACACTTCAAGAGCCACTGCTCTAATGTAGCTGTCCCCAACTTATGTGCACACTGAAATCACTGGCAAGGTTATCACTGATGCCTGGACTTCACCCCCAGATGTAATGAATAATTCAATCTATTAGAGAGAAGACTGAGCACTCAATGATTCTCATGTGCAACCAAGGTTGGAAATTCCCACTCTAATGCCTGAACTTCCCTTCTTCTTTACTGTCCTGGGTCTTCTTTTGCATCAAGACATGGATATGTATACATACCTTTAATTGAATATGACTGACTAAGGCAGAAACTTGGCAGGTTTATGTATTGCTTTACTTCCCAGCATCTCTAATAGGGATCAATTATGGGTGCTCCAAAATGGTTTTTGAATGAAGGAAGTAATGAAATAAGTTGGAACAAATCACAAAAAGGAATTTTAATGCAGTGTTGTTATGGAAATTCTCGCCCACATCCTTGCATGAACACTAGCTTTATGTATGGAATAGTATCTCACTCCCCTGAAAGTATTTTCTGCCCCAATTACCTTAATCTGTGTCACCTAGTCTCCAAGACATCTCAGAGTTCTGACCTCCTTGGTGATACTCCTTGATGGCTAAGTCCCACAGGGGGGCATAGGTGGAAATGGGGGCAGAGATCCTGACCCATGGTCTGGAGGGCACTTAGAGGCCTCATCAGATTTTTTCCCTAAATTTATCACTATTGCAAACAATGAATATGCCTATTTCTTTTTCCTTTTAAAAAATGTTTTTATTTATTTTAGAAAAAGAGGAAGGGAGAGAGAAACATCAATGTGAGAGAGAAACATCAATGGATTGTATCCTATACGCAGCACAACCAGGGGGATCAAACCCTTAACCTAGGTACGTGCCCTGACTAGGAATCAAACCGGTGACCTTTCAGTGCACTGGATGACACTCAACCAACAAAGCCACACTGGCCAGAGCAAATATGCTTATTTCTTGAATAACTGAACTCTTATGTAAAGTCTATCAAATGGAGCTTTCTTTCCTCTGTTTCACAGAAACTACTCTTGTCAAGTTCAAGGTCCTACCTCTTGTCAAACATAGTGGTTAATTTTATAACTTAATCTCATTCAACTTCTCAACAGATTACCATCTGAGATGCTTCCAAGTCTTGGCTTAGGTCCTATCTCACT
This sequence comes from Eptesicus fuscus, assembly GCF_027574615.1. NCBI lineage: Eukaryota > Metazoa > Chordata > Mammalia > Chiroptera > Vespertilionidae > Eptesicus > Eptesicus fuscus. Next base: position 95,676,469 of record NC_072481.1, read on the forward strand.
CTGCTTTCCTTCTACCTTCAGGGCTGCTTCTTTTCTGTTCCTTGGCCAGTTTTTTCTGTCACTCAACCTCCAAATGTTGAAAGGTCTCTGGATTCTTTTCTGAAGCTGCTCTTTATCCTCACAACCTTCACCCGTGATTTTATCCAGAGCTCTCTATGAGATAATTGGGGAGAGAGTGGAAATATATTATACACACACACATATACACACACACACACACACACACACACACATATATATACATATATATATATATGTCATGTAGCACATAATTCATGGCTAATAATCCTCTCTCTGTTGTAAAGTCACCTTCTGGACTCATTCGAAGTACATAGAGACAGGGAAGATTCCTCATTCAGAATCTCCCAGAATTTCATAATGTATTCAGTTGGAAATATGAAAACTCAGATATTTCTTGGAACTTCCACTTCACTTGCAGAAGCCCGTGCTAAGGGAGGCTCTTCCTTTTATTTTGATATGCACAGCTAATTAAAATTCTCACTGGGTCAATGATCAAAGAGTCCTGTCCCATTGCATTCTCACATTCTTCCTTCTTCTTTCAATGTCTTCCAAGGTCTATTTTAAACTAGAAGTGTTGTGTACTTTTCAGCAGCCCTTTGACCTGTTCCCATTAAATCAAAAGGGGGAAATAGATCTCAACCATTCACCTAACAGCCAATCAGTTTAAGGTCTGGACAAGTTTTTCTGAGTCCAATCCCCTCCTAGGGAAGTAGCTATTTCAAAATGCTTCCCTGCCAGTCAGTTGATTGTTAATCTGAATCCATATTAGTGGGTAATTTTGAAATTAGACTCTCTGAGGTTAAAAATGAAAGTGTGCAAAGGATGAAAGTCCCAGAGAACTTTTACAAACCTTAGTAGATTGATACAAGAAGTTTGTAATGAGCTGGAAAAGAGTGGAGAGAATGAATATGGCCCTGGATCTTTTCCAATTCCCACCCAGTCTGTTGGCAGCTCACATGATACCTTGACTTTTCCAAATATTGGGAAGAAAAAGCAGCCAAGGTTTCATGCAAGAATGCAAAGGCCTAAAGCACTTCAATTTCCGGTGGTGAAATAAAGAGGACAGGACACACACCAAGAAAAGTCACTTTAAGTATGTGCAGAATTGCTGGGCAAAAGCAGATAAGCACTTAATCAGAAAAAAGTACTGTCATTATTTGGGTATATAGTAGAATTGTCATAAAGGTATCTATAATAATAAAAGCATAATATGCTAATTAGACCGGACAGCCGAACAACCTTCTGGATGAAGCTGGGGCTGCCAGGGCCGAGGCAAGCCACCATGGCTGTGAGGGCCAAGCCCCTTGCACGAATTTTGTGCATTGGGCCTCTAGTGTTTTCATAAATTTCTTGGGCTTTTTCTCGTAATGGGATAATGCTATAAGGTCCACAGCTCCTCAAAATTTAACTAGAACTTGGAGATAAAGTACACAAAGGACAAAAGTCCCAAAGAACTTTTACAAACCTTAGGAGATTGACACTGGAAGTTCACAATGAACTGCAAAGGAGTGGAGAGAACTAATATGGCTCTGGACCTTTCCCAAGTGATGTTAATCATGACACAAGATTACCGCACAAGGCAAGCTATTCTTACTACAAATACCGCATACTTACTTACTGAATGTTACAGTTGTTAGTTCCAGAGGGGTCCTGATTTTACAGTCAGTACCCCTGAAACTCAGAGATATTAATTGATTGATTTCTCCTCAGATGCACACACCTGGGGGGAGCAGTGATCTAGAGCGAGCTGCCCGACCAGGGCAAATCTTTCATTAGCAGTTACCATAACACTGCCTGTCAAAAAGTCAGTCAGCGGGGGGAGGCACGGAAAGAGTTACAAATTGATTCCAGACTCCTTTTCTTTTAAGCCATCATGGAAATAGTTACTGAACTTATTAAAAAATTCCTACCAGGGTGTGATTCCTCCAATTCTCTGATCTCCTGAGTCAGAAGCTGAGGGAAAGACCAGGAATAGGACTCTCAGAATGCCTTAGGTCTCACCTGTGCCATGTAAGTTCATCTACAAAGAAGGTGAGCATGGAGAGGTATAGCCCCAGGGGCACTGCTGTAGCTACCTCCCTCTTCCATGTTTTTGGATACCTGAAAATCCGTTACCTGGGGACATTTTGTTGTGCCATAATCCCCTTTTAGGAATCTTAAATTGACTACTTTTAGTAATACCTGAGAAATCATGCTAAATAAAGAGAAGTGGCAAAACACTGGAGGCAGACAAATATACTAATTTTACATAGTAAAGAACAGTGAGATGAATTTTAGGCTTCTAGACTGGTATATTTGCTTCAGATACCTGAAAACTTATGCAAAGTTGTCCCCAACTTAAGATGGTTGGACTTAAAATTCTTTTACTCCATGATGGTGAAAAAGCTATACATATTAAGTAGAAACATACTTCAAATTTTGAATTTTGTTCTTTCCCTGCCTAGCAATATGCAGTATATTACTCTCCTATGAAGCTGGGCAGCAGCAATGGTGTGATTTTGCCCAACCATAGGCTAATGTAAGTATTCTGAGCACATTTAAGATAGTCTAGGCTAAGCTGTGATATTTGGTAGGGTAGGTGTAATAAATGCATTTTCAACTTATGGTATTTTGAACTTATGATGCGTTTATAGGGATGTAACCCCACTGTGAGTTGAGGAGCATACAATAGAGAATAGGAATAGAGAATACATTCAACAAATTGAATTTATTTACTTTTTGGTACGGTAAGTGCATTTAGAAGAACATAGCAGTGTGGTTTCTGCAAGATTTGGACTTGATGGAGAAGAGAGGCTGAGTGAAGGTGTTATAAGATATGTTTGTAGTTGATGAAAACGGTGACCCAATAGGTGTTGACTAATCCATTGACGTTAGCCTGAGGAAAGTCTAATAACATCAAGCTGGTGGGGAGAGCTGATATGCTAGGTGACAGAATCTATATCCACAATGATTCTCAGGCTTAGGTAAGAGCCAAAAACAAATAGATAAAATTTACTAGAAATAAAAGTAAGAAAAATGTGAATTTCTGAATTCAGATTCTGCAAATAATTACACAATTTCAGTGTAGATAACATCTAGCTTAGAAGTGATTTTTGAGAGAAGGCTTGATGATAGGGCATGCTGATGTCTCTCCCGGACCTTCCATCTCACTTCCGACATGTCAGAAAGGCCCTTGGCCACCCTGTCCTGCATCCCTTCTCCCACACTCCTGTGCCTGTCACGCTTTCCCATGAGTCTCAATGTTCCCTGTCTGTTGTACTTTTCTTTTGCCAGGATGCTAGTCAAACTAACAGGCATCAACTACCTTTAACAGAGTCTCTCTCACATTTCATCTGTCAAAAATGTACCTACTCGTTTTCAAAGGCCTCACTCAAATCCTGCCTTCTTTATGTGGCTCTCCTTTCCTCACCATTGGAAACGATCTTGCCACCTCCGTGTGCTTATGGACTTAACAGCACCGGATCTTTATGACTCCTACCAGCCTTATCAGGCGGTGTTGTTGCTTGTTACATTTCATAGCATCCTAAACAATTTCAAAGGCAACTGAGAATGTAAACTATACTTTTACATATAGTTTGTATTTACAATTAAGCATATTTGTATTATGAGGAAGAAAGAAGGGGAGAGAGGAAGGATGTGAGTGGTCAGAATGGTATGCCATCCTAACTACCAGCTGCTAAGGAGGAGTCGAGGTCAGTCATGCCAAATGTTACACTGGATCTGACACTGGTTTGTCAATGATAAAGCTCTATATCAGTATGAGGAGTTAATTCCCACACACCTCGAGGTGATTAGGTTTTGCATTTGTAGACCGATATTTCTTCGTCTGTGGGGATTAATCTCTTAAAATAAAAAACACCATTGTTGTCATGGTCCCACCACCCCCACCTGCCCACAAAGAAAATTTATTCACAGCCCCGCATCTCAGTACCTAGGGTAGGAAATCCAAATGCAGAGAAAAAATGTGTCTCTAAGCCCAGCAATAATGTATTAAAAGGTCAGGGGGATATATAAGCATTTTCTCCTGAGGCATATGGAGACAAAACTAGAGGAAAATGCAAGTATAAAATATATTACATTTCAAACCAGTAAGGGCTGGTTCAACAACTTTTAAAGAGGTACTGGCTGCACATCTAAAACTTGTAAGCGAGTCTGTCTCCAGAGAAAAGAGTGCCCAGCTCTGCTCTTGAAAATGGGAAGAAGGTGGTTCAGGAGAAGAATTAATTCTGCACGCAGGTTTTTATATTAACAAACCTAGTGCACTTTAGAAGCAAATTTCTTTGAGAAGTTTTTAATGGGTTGTTACTATTTCTATTGATTTTCTCTAATCCCTCATTTTTGCTGAGACCTCAGATTTGCCAAACTAGATACTTTTGGGGAATATGGCTAATGACCATGAACTGAGGGGCCAAGTTTCTAATGAGAAAGTCTTGAGTACCTATGATAGGTTCATGAATACAAAGACAAAAGTTTTTACCCACAGGAGCTCCCAGACAAAGATTCTTGTCCTAAACCATCACCACTGAAACAGACAATAGCATAGTAGCTGGAGGCAGGTCTGCTTCCAGCCCATCACTACTGGAATGAAGAACTAAATGCGCAGAGCTTCTCTCATTTAATCCTTGAGTTTGGGCATAAATACGTCAAAGGTTTGAAAGAGATTATGATAAGCCATGAGAACAAAACTCAGATTTGCATATGACACCACCCCAAACCTAAGAGATGAAGGGTGCTTTCATTTCAAATTCAGCTTCATTTGACACAAGGCTGATGGTAAAATGGGCCTAAGTATTCAAAACCAAGATGGTTTCGCTTAAAGAGTGAAGGGCGTCAGCCTATGAAAACTGCATCAGTTTTTGGTTTTTTTTAAATCTCATTTAACTTGCTGCAAATCCAACCCATTAAGTTCCCCTGTAAAGTGGGTTTATAGAACATATGGAACTTGCTGGCTTTGGGGAATATTGCAAAGACAGATTTGTTGATGGAGAATATTATGCACTTTTCCCTATTTCCTACTTCAAATTTATTATTTTCTCCTTTTAAAATATTTTTTTGCAGAGAGTGAAGTTTGAATCAAGCCAAAACTTCAATCTTTGTATTTTATTTTTGAACATATAAGTAGACACTGAAAAGAAATGTTGAAGCACTTGTTCTCTTTTAACCAATCCATAACAAAAAATTTAAACTTTCCAAGACACCAATTATAGGATGTACAAAAATTCTGCAAACACATGAAAACCCTGCTTTTAAACAGCATGTTATTTACACTATTAAAAAAGTTATATTTGATATATTTTTCTTCAATCTGCAGATAGCTTTTCAGATGAAGTACCTCTAAACTTAAGGCAATGAAAGTATTGTTCATCTGAAACAAAATTGCAAGTACACTACAGTGTCCAAATTTTCTCAAAACATGGAAGGAATTATTGTACTTTTTCAGACTAAAGATTGGACATATTTCTTTAAATTTAGTTACTTTACCTAAAAGATGTCTGGAGTTTGAGGGAAAATGTATTAAGTATATTACTGAAAATTTGACTAATAAACTATTTGAAATATTGTAAGCTTATCCTCTGTTGCCAGACTTTTCAGACAGCTTGTATATTATTTTGGCTCAAATAGCAGAGCATTTTACATACTAATGAATTACATATGGATTGCAAAATTACTGCCCAATAAAAGCTAAAGATATTAGTGTACATATTGATCTACAGAAAGAAGCTGATTAGGGCAAGGAGCAGGGCATAGAATCTCTCCGAACCTTCAAGAGAGAAAAAATACTTGAACAAAAGTTAGGGATTGACATCCCTCTGGGGGGACCAAGTTTCTAACAAGCACATGGTTACTATTCTGCGATGCTCAACAATTGATCACATAGGTATTGATGGGCAGTGCCAAGTCTATGGTCAATTATTTGTTCACTTATTCAACACACGTTGTCTGAGTACCCACCCTGGGCCAGACATCATAATTCCTGGCAAACTCTTTTGTGTTTATGCACAAAGCTGTAAAAGGTTCGAGCCTTGCTAAAATGCAGCTTAATTCACAGTATGGATGTCTTTTCTCTGAACACCACAGCGATGTACCCAAGGGTACAGGCCATTCATGTGGTGCACCCCTTGGAGGAGCTTCAATTCCTCTGTGTAATGAAACTCCTGAGTCTTTGGAGGGTACCTTTTGGGGCGCCCCCTGTTGTTCGCTGGCCTGGGACTATTCTTAGGATACAGGCAGAAGATGCTATTTTGTTGCCTCTGGCCAAGAAGTGAGCCTTAAGCACATTGGGTACCCTACTCTTAAATTGTAAACTCACATTAGCATAACCATCACAAAGCAACCAAGAGTAAATGCACATCCAATTTTAATCTCTGATTGACTATAATACACAAATCTGGACTATTTTATCTGGTTAGATTGAAAATGAGCAATATTATAATTTGTTCATTACCAAATATCAACTGTATCTGTTTACTATGATTGTTTCTGCACTCCTAACAAGATACCCCAACCCAATTAATTTCCTCTGAGACCAGATGTCCATCCTTTATTAGACATTCAAACTGGCCTTTAAATATAAGCACACACATATGCAGAGATGTGTTAACTTAGAGTCACACCCCATTGACCTTTCGCCTTCAACATTTCCCCAGAATGCTTTCTCAGTCTTTTCCTTGATCAAACCAATCTACTCACGTCACTGCATTAACATTCTCTCCACTTTGCCAGGCTGTCAGTCCTCAAGCTCCTTCCAACATTATAGATACTCTTGTCACCATAATATTAGTTTATAAAAACAAAAATTGAGGTTTAAAAGAAGTAGCAATCTGAGAATTAGGTATCAGACCATTAAAAAGGTCAACATAACAGAAAATACCAACCAGAGTCATGACAAACGTAAAATACATGTAGTCCTCCTCTGTCCTTCCCTCCGAAGTTCATTCTGAATAATTACCTAATCTATAGTTGGGATATAGAGTTAGCCTTTGTTGACAGACACACAAGATAATGGTTTGTGCTTCTGCTCCATAAAATTTCTAGGGGCTCAGGCTTCATGTGCTGTGGTGTTCTGCTCTCCCAAAAGAGCGGCCTTCATCCACATGACCCTCTCCACACAGCTCACATTTCAACCCTAGGAAGGCAGGAAGTGGAAGGGGAGAGCCTGTTAATAAGGCTAAAGCATGGGTGTTGCTTTCATCATTTCTGTTCACATCCCCCTAGCCAGAACTTATTCACATGGCCACACCTAGCTACCAGAGAGGCTGGGAATAGTCTGTATTTTGTTCTGTTCAAAATTTCACATTGAATATCTATGTTCCTATAAATATAGTACATTATGGACTATTCAGCTTGTAATTCAGGGCATTCCTGGGCAGGCTCTACTCAATCAATATTATTACCACCTCAGGCTTTCCAAAGCCCCTGAAATTAGCCATCCTGGTTCACCTACCCCCTCACATCTTTCAGAGAGCCTGGATCAATTCTCACACCTTTCTATAAATTTCTCCCTCCTTGCTACATTCCATAATACTCTCTTCCTCTCTGAACTCATTTTGCATTTATACCTACATCCAGATGCTTTGGATGTCTCACCCTTGTACCTGCTGAGACCATTCTAATGCAAGAAAATACAACTCTCAAACTGAGGGCTTACTTTTGATCTTCACACAAAAAGCCGGAAGTGCTGGGGAGTAAATACTCCCAGGAGCTGCCCTTAGCCAAGGATGGATGGGAATTAGAGGATAACTACCCCATCTCTCTCTTTCTCAGGTATACTAACATCAGGTTGTGTTCTATACCATATCCTAGGAGAATTACCAGTTTCTTACTTCAGTTGTCTTCTTTCCCTTCCCTGTCTCACTTCTTTTACTTTCCTATCCATGGTTTCTGAAATAACTCCTAATTAAAATTGTAATTCTCAAATCCTTAAAGTCAGTATAGTAATTTTTTAGTTCAACATCCAAATTGCTAAGGAGTAGTCACTGAAGAAACCTATGGTCTGGGCAGGTACCACACGGTGATTAAACAGAAGTAATTTTCCTGTGCTTTATAAAGCATAAATATTTGTTTAGGTTCCATCACCACACTTCATTAAGCAGTAGAAAAGTAAGGTTATACACAAAATCAATTTGCACTAAACTTTCTTATTTTCTGTCACTGTTATAAAATTCATTGTTTACATGAAGCTCCATTGTCCACTATTCTCCCAAATGTTAGCAATTCAAAATGCATAGCAAATGGTTCTATTTATACAGCAACAGCAGTATTTAGAGCAGATACATGTTCTCTTCTTCCTTCCTTCTCTCCCTACTCTGCATGCCTATCATTCTGATTTCCTTTCAGAGAGAAGCTTATAGAAGTGATAACTGTTTCCATCAGTGAAGTCACGCATAAACTGCATACTGTTTGGATTTGCATCTATCATTCTTGTTATCCCTCCAGGTCATGTATACATGTGTGCAGTTGAGTACTGGCGCATATGTAGAAATATTTCAAGTATTTTGAATTCTGTAAAATTCATAAAAAACTTTGACAACTCTATTCTCTTCTTGTTTTTTAAGCCCAAATACATTTAAAGGGATATTCAATACTTTTGTTTTTAAGCAGTTACTCATAGCCTATTAAAGTGTTGTGTTTTAAAAGCTATTTGCTGTCAACAGAGCCTGGGGATCTCATTTAAAAATCCTTTTTCTCTGAAACAGAAAGTTGTATTTTGCCAAAGAGTAAACACACTCTAACCAGAGTATAGAATGACTGGGTTCTATGATTGTCCAAGTGTGTTACCCTATAGCTCACATGTAAAAATCCACAAGAGTAAAAACTTGACCAACACAGTTAGAGTTATAAAGCAATAAAATGAAAGTTAGAGGCTTAAACCAGTAAAGATTTTTTTTTCTTCTGGGTCAGAAACTATAGATGGTTGGAGATGTGTTTCTCAAAATCTAGAGCATCTCAAGTTCAGGGCATGAATTGTACAGCTCGTAGCTACCAATTACTGTCTAGATTTTCTCGCTCTTAATATTTCATTTCACTTTTAATTGGCACTGCAGTGACTGAAGAAGAAGCAATCCAACCTGCTCAGGTTATATATTTGGGAAAATATACCATCCAGGCTAGAGAAAGCAAATTGAGCTTTACTCCTTTTTCTTACTGCTTCGCCAAGTTATGGACTTGAGAAAATGCATAATCACTTTGTACCAGGGCTGCCATAACAAACCACAAACTTGATCATTTCAAACAACAGCAATTTATTCCCTCACAATTCGGGAAGCTACAAGTCTGACATCACGGTGTCAGCAGGGCTGTGGTTCCTCTAAAGGTTCTGGGGAAGGATCCTTCCTTGCCTCTTTTAGTGTCTGGTGTTTGCCAGCAATCTTGCTGTTGCTTGGCTTATAGATGCATCACTCCAATTTCTGCCTCTGTGATCATGTCTGCCTCTTGTCCCAGTGTGTATGACTCCAGTTATTTTGGATGCAGGGCCCACCTTACTCAAGTGTGAACACATCTTACTTGGTGACATCTGCGAAGACCCTATTTTCAAACAAGATCATATTCTGAGATCCCAGATAGACATGAATTTGGGGTGGACACTATACAACTCGGCAGAATCTCCCTGCTGGCCCCCAAAAATGCACATCCATCTTATGTACAAAAGATATCACCCAATCCCAACTTTCCCAAAATTCTTAATTCATTGAGTCCAAAGTCTCAAATACATATCAATTCAAAATGTTCCAAAACCTCATCACCTAACCTATCTAAATAAGATATAGATGAAACCTTGTGTATGAGCTATTCTGGGTCAAAATACTTCTCCATGTGTGAAACTAAAGAACAAGTTAATTGCTTCTAAAATGCAATGGTGGGACAAGTATGGGATAGCCATTCCCATTCCAACATGAAGGAAATGGAAGAAATACACTCACTCTTCCCAAGCAAGTTTGAGACCCAGCAGTGCAAATTTCATTAGGTTTCAAGGCCTGGGAATAATCCTCTGTGTCTCTGTGCTCTGCCCTCCCATGGAGGCTTTAGGAAACATCCAGTCAGCCCTGATCTCTGAGCAGTCTGTTTCCTCTTTATGGCATCTGAGTAGCCTGACAGACTCCCCTCCTTTTATCTTGTCTCTGTCTCCTCCAATCCAAACTGGCAGTGTTTCTGCTGTTATAACATTCTCAAAAACCTTGTTGGTTTTCCATGAATATGACAGATATTCATGCCATTAGACACAAGGATCCTCCATAGATCTTTCTAGATAACTCTATCCTTATTCCTAGCTTCTGCTGAAATGATAGAATGGATCCATGGGTCATATACCTAATCTCTTCAACCAAGGTTGTCCAACCTCCCTCTTGGCCCTTTCTCCCAAGTACACTTTGGCATCTTTGGCAATATGGACAGCTGAGAGTTTTCCAAATTATCAAATGCTGGTTCATTTTTGTTTACCAGTTCCTTCCTCGGTTTATCTCTTTTCTCCTATATTTTACTATAAACAGAAAGAAGAAACCAGACCACAACTTCCACATTTTGCTTGAAAATCTACTAAACTAAATACCTAAATTTATCACTCTACAAGCTCTATTTTCCATGGAATTGTAGAAGATAATTTAGCAAAAGTTTTCTACCATTTTATAACAAGGATTACCTTTCCTCCAATGTCCATAACATTTTCCTCATTTCCTTCTAAGGTCTCACATGAAGCACCTTCAATGTTCACATCTCTAGCAATATTCTGGTTCTGACAATACTAGAGGCCCGGAGCACGAAATTCATGTGTGGGTACAGTCCCTAGGCCTAGCCTTCGATCAGGGCCATCTTCCCCGGCTGCCATAGCCAGCCCCACCCCCCACCACCACCCACCTCCAGTTCCCCGTTCCCATGTACAATCAGAGCCTGACGGCCGGGGAAAGGGACCAAGAGGTCAGACATTCCTGCCTGCTTGCTGGCCCTGCCCCTGCCGCAGGTTGCCCTCTGTGTGTGGGACGACTGGCGGGGTGGGGGCCTTGGCCTGGTGCCACCTGTGTTCCCCACCACCCACCCCCAATTGCCCATTCACCATCGGGCAATTGGAGTCTGCCAGCCAGGGAAAGGGACCAAGAGGTGGTCAGTGTGCCTCATAGTGATTGGTTGAGTGGTCATTCTGGTCGTTCCGCCATTAGGGTCAATTTGCATATTATCCTTTTATTATATAGGATAGAAGCCCAGTGCACGGGTGGGAGCTGGCTGGCCTGCCCTGATGGGGGCCCCGTATCTGGGTGGGGGTCCCTGCTGGTGGGTGGGGCCAGGTGGGGCGAGGGGCCCCGGGCAGTTTGCAGGCCAGCCACTTACCTGATTAGGATGGGGGTCCCCACTGGGGGGGGGGCAGGGCTGGCAGGGGAGAGGGGCTGCAGTCGTTCTGGTCGTTCTGACATTTCAGTCGCTGGGCTTTTATTATATAGGATAAGTAATCTCTAAGAAAATGAATAATTTCTCTATCATCCTATTCACTTCCTTCATTAGAATCACCTTTAATGTCCATATTTCTACCAACAAGTTCTTCAAGGCAATCTAGTCTTTTTCTAGCATGCATCTCAAAATTCCTCCAGCCTCTACCCACTATGTAATGCAAAAGCCACTTTCACATTTTTAGATATTTGCTACAGTAGAACCACATTTTCCAGTATCAAAGTCTGTTAGTCAGCATTCTCTAGAGAAACAGAATCAATCAATAGGAGCAACAGATGATTGATGATAGAAAAATAGATAGATAGATAGATAGATAGATAGATAGATAGATAGATAAATAGATATGCAGTTTTATTTCTGGGCTCTCAATTTTGTTCCATTGATCTGTATGTTTGTTTTGATTATTGTAGCTTTATAGTATAACTAGAGGCCCAGTGCATGGATTTGTGCACCGGTGGGGTCCCTCAGCCTGGACTGCACCCTCTCGCAATCCGGGACCCTTCGGGGGGATGTAATAGTGTGCCAGGAAAGAGCCCAAGCCTGGGCCAAGTGCTGCACTGTTCCTGCTCATTCCAGCCCCACTGCTCCTACCACTTCCACTGCTCAGTAGCACTGCCATGGAGGCAGGAGAGGCTCATGCACCGCAGCTGCACTTGCCAGCCGTGAGCCCAGTATCTGGTGCCCGTCGGTCAGCTGAGCAGCCCTCCCACTGTGGGAGCGCACTGACCACCAGGGGGCAGCTCCTGCGATGAGCATCTGCCTCCTGGTGGTCAGTGCGCATCATAGCAACTGGTCAACCAGTCATTTGGTCATTTGGTAGTTCGGTCGCTTAGGCTTTTACATATAGAGATTTGAAATCAGGAAATGTGACACCTCTGACTTTGTTCTTTTTTCTCATGATTGCTTTGGCTCTTCAGGGTTTTTTGTGGATCCATACAAATCTGATGAGTTATTTGTTGTTCTATATCTTTAAAAATGGCATTGGGATTTTATCATCCCAATGACATAGACAATAGTGCAGTGAAGGCCTGGGGAGGGAGTGGGAGTGGGACAGAGGTCAATGGGGGGGGAAGGGGGGACATTTGTAATAGTTTCAATAATAAAGATAAATTTTAAAAACAATAAAAGGAAAAAGAAGATAAAAATGTGATTGGGATTTTAATGGGGATTAAATATATAAATTGCTTTAGGCAATATGGCCATTTTAGCTATATTATTCTTTCAAACCATAAACATAGAATATATTTCCATTTCTTTGTGTCTTCTTCAATTTCTTCCAACAATGTCTTATAGTTCTCAGTGAATAAGTATTTTACATCTTTTAAGTTTACTCCTGTGTGTATTATTTTCTTTGTTGGCATTGCAAATGAAATTACTTTCCTCATTGCTTTCTCTGAAAAAATTTTTAAATATATTTTTATTGATTTCAGAGAGAAAGGGAGAGGGAGAGAGATAGAAACATCAATTATGAGAGAGAATGATTGATTGGCTGCCTCCTGCATGCCCCACACTGGGGATCAACCCTGCAACCCAGGCATATGTCCTGACCAGGAATCAAACCTTCTCGTTCATAGGTTGATGCTCAAATACTGAGCCATGCCTGGCTGGGCTGAAAAATTTTTGTTAGGATACAGGGTCAGGAAAAAGCACATTTAAAGTTGTGAGTATGTGAAGCACAAAGTTTATTCTTATATTCTTATTTATTAATTATTGTATTATTTTCCATACAAACAACTCTAAACTTACTTTTGCCCCTCCCTGCATACGGATGTAATGAATTTTTGTACATTGATTCTGTATCCTGCAATTTTACTGCATTTATTTATTGTTTTGAATAGATTTTAAGTGGCATTTTTAGGGTTTCCTACATAAAGAATCATGTTATCTGAAAAAAGTAATAATTTTACTTCTTTATGCCCAGTTTGGATGCCTTTTGTTTGTTTTCTGGTATTGACTTCCAGTACAGTGTTGATTAACCAAGTGGTAAGAGTAGACATCCTTGACTTCTTCCTGTTTTAGAGAAAAAACTTTCAGTGTTTCTTTCATACCCATTTCATAGAGTGATTTATTAATCATAAGTGGATATTGTATATTGTCAAATCCTTTTCCTGCATCTATTGATATAATTACATGATTTTTATTCTTTATTTTGTTAATGTGCTATGTAGCATTGATCAATTTGCAAATGTTGAACTATCCTTGTGCCCCTTAACTAAACCCCACTTGATTGTGATATATTATCTGTTCAATGCATTCTTTAATACAGATTTTTATATCTATTGTAGAGGGCCCCCTGGGAAGACACATGGACATTCTTTAGATTGCTGTTGATTAAGCCCAAGATATTTGAGAGAGTCATGTCAGTTGCACCCCGCCCCAGGAGTGCGGAGGTGTTGTCATTTCCTGGCTTACCTTTGTCTAGGTTCCGGAAGAGGGCTTTGAGATGTGGAACCAGTCTAGCACAGGAAAAGAGGAAATGAAATAGACCTGGGCCCTCCCAAGCTCCTTTAATCTTAAGTTTTTCAGTGAACCCGCCTTGTATATGGGAGTATAAATAAATGTGCTGCTTGGCTCAGGGAGTCGTCTGTCTCTCCAGCAGAGGAGGTCAGCGACCCACCCGGGACCCAGCTTGCATCTACTTCTGTGTCTCTCTTTATTTCTTTATTTCTCAATCCCTGGACGCCTCTATCAAGAACCAGTTTCATCTCTCTCCGTGCTGGCCACGGAAAAGGGAGATCCCCGCCGCATCAGGCCCCCGCAATCTATATTCAACAGAGATGTTAGACCATAATTTTCTTTTGTGTGTGTGTGTGTGTGTGTGTGTGTGTGTGTGTGTGTGTGTGTGTGTGTTTTACCTGGTTTGGTATCAGGCTTATGTTGACCTCATAAAATGAGTTAGGAAGTATTGCCTCTTTTTCAATTTTTTGGAAGAGTTTGAAAAGAAAGGTATTAAATATTTGAATAAGTGGTAGAATTCATTAGTGAAGCTATCTGATCCTGGACTTTAATTTTTGAGAGGTTTTTGATTGTTATCCCAATTTTCTTACTATTGATCAATCTACCTAGATTTTCCAAATCTTCATGTTTTGTATTAGGAGGGTTATAAATGTCTAAGAACTTGTCCATATCTCCTCAGTCATTAAATTTGGTGGATATAGACTTTCATCGTATTCTTGTGTAATCTTTTATATTACTGTGGGGTCTGTTGTAGTTTCTCCGCTTTCATTTCTGATTTTATTTGTTGAAATATTTTCTCTTTTTTCCTTAATGAGTCTAGACAGAGGTTTGTCAATTTTATTAATCTTTTTGAAGAACCAGCTGTTTGTTGCATTAATTTTTACATTGCCTTCTTATTTTCTATTTTATTTAATTCTGCTTTAATATTTATTATGTCCTTCCATCTAGTGACTTTGGGTTTCAATTGTTCTTCTTTATCTAGCTCTTTAAGGTGAAATGTTAGGTTTTTTTATTTGAGATTTTCATGTTTCTTGAAGTAGGCTAATAATGATATAAACTTCCCTCTGATCATCACCTTGACTGTATCCTAACACTTTTTCTGTATTGAATTGTTATTATCATTTTGTCTCTAGGTGTTTTTTATCTTTTCTTTCATTTCTTCTTTTACCCAGACATTGTTTAGTAGCATGTTGTTTAATCTCCATATATATGTGATTTTCCCCACTTTCTTTTTGCAGTTTATTTCCAGTTTCAAAGCATCACAGTCAGAGAATGTGCTTGGTATGCTGTCAATTTTAAATTTGTTGAGGCTAGTTTTGTGCTCCAGTGCATGGTCTGTTCTTGGAAATAGTCCTTGTGCACTAGAGAAGAATGTACTGTATATGCTGGTGTTCTGGGAATAAAAGGTCTGTAAATATCAACCATGTCCAGTTGGTCTAATGTGTAATTGAAGGCTGATATTTCTTTATAGATTTTTTTAAGATTATCTATCCATTACTGTCAATAGGGTACTTAGGTACCCTACTATAAATGTGTTCTTGTCAGTTCCTCCCTTTAGTTCTGTTAGTAATTGCTTTACATAGTTTGGTGCTTTCAGGTTGGGTGTATATATATTAATGTGTTATGTCATGTTGATGGATTGTCCTCTTTATCATTATAAATGTCCATCTTTGTCTCTTGTTCCCATTTTTATCTTTGAATTTATTTTGTCTGATATGAGTGCAGCTACACTCACTATTCTTTGGATGCCATTTGCTTGCAGTATTATTTTTCACCCCTTCACTTTGTGTCTATGTTTGGCTTTGCAGCTAAGATCTCCTGAAGGCAGAATAAAGTTGTGACTTTGTTTTTTGATCCATCTGCTTTGTGTGTTTTTTTTCAATTGGTGAGTTAAGTCCACTACATTTAGGGTGATTTTACACATGAGGATTTCCAATTGCCATTTTATCTTTTGTTTTCTGGTAGCTCTGTCTCCATTGCTGCTGTTCCCTTGCCTTTCTGTTATTTTTATTTAGTGGTGTTCCATGATTTTTTCCCTTACATTTTCTATGTTTTTATGTTATGCGTCTCATTTTTAGATTTCTTTTATGTGGTTATCATTATGTTCATACAAAACAAAGTTTCATATATAAGTAGTCCTTTCTCTATTCACTTGGCAAATTTAGTTTTGCCCTCAACCCCTTTTATGTTTTTGTTCTCACAAATTATCCATTTTCATGCTGTGTATTCATTTCCAAGTTGCAGTAATGTCTTGATTTTATAATGTATTTACCACCTTTAACCTTTAGATTATATTTAAATGTTTAATACCCTATTCTGAAGAAGAGTTGCAATTTCCTGCTTCTATCTAGTAATCATGTTACTCATAGTTTTGAATCCTTATATATTTTTGTTTCAGATAGAATATTACCTTTCAGAATTTTGTAGTATTATGACTTTTTTCATTTTAAAATATTTTTATTGTTGATAACATTACAATTACAGATATCTTCAAGTTCCCCTCTCCCCCCCCCCTCCTCCCAGCCCCTACTCACCCCCACAGGTCTTCACTACCCTATTGTCCTTGTCCATGGGCTATGCATATACTAGTAAGTATATACATTTTTTGGTTTATCTCTTCTCATCTCCCCAACCTCAAGGTATGTCAATCTGGTCCATGCCTCCCTGCTTCGGATCTTATTTTGTTGGTCAATTTATTTTGTTCATTAGATTCCACAAATGAGTGAGATCATGTTATATCTGTCTTTCTCAGTTTGGTTTATATCACTTAGCATTATATTTTCCAGGTCCATCCATGCTGTCCCAAATGGTAAGAGATTCTTCGTTTTTACAGATGAATAGTATTCCATAGTGTAAATGTCCCACAGCTTTTTCATCCATTTATCTACTGATTGTCACTTGGGTTGTTTCCAAATCTTAGCTATTGTAAATAATGCTGCTATGAACATAGGGGTGCATATATTCTTTCTGAATGATTGGGGGAGGGGCGTTACGATCTATTCCTAGGAGTGGGATCACTGGATCAAATGGAAGTTCAATTTATTTATTTTTTGAGGAAATTCCATACTGTTTTCCACAGTGGCTGCACTAATCTGCATACCCAGCAGCAGTGAACTAGGGTTCCCTCTTCTACACATCCTTGCCAGCAATTGTTGTTTGTTGATTTATTTTATGTTAGCTATTCTGACAGGTGTGAGGTGATACCTCATTGTGATTTTAATTTGCATTTCTCTAATTATTAGTGACTTTGAGCATTTTTTCATGTGTCTATTGGCCACTTGTATATCCTTTTTGGAGAAATGTCTATTCTGGTCTTCTGCCCATTTTTTTAATTGGATTGTTTGTCTTCCTTTTGTTGAGTTGTATGAGTATTTATATATTTTGGATATTAACCCCTTATCAAATGTATCATTGGCAAGTACCTATGTTCTCCCACTCCGTGGGTTGCCTTTTCAATTTGATGGGGTTTAATTTGCTGTGCAGAAGCTTTTTATCATGATGTAGTCCCATTTGTTTATTTTCTCCTTAGTTTCCTTTGTTAGGAGATGTAGCCGTAAACATATTGCCATGTGAGATGTCTGGAATTTCACTGCCTATGTTCTCCTCTAAGATTTTTATGGTTTCATACCTTACATTTAAGTCTTTTATCCATCTTGAGTTTATTCTTGTGTATGATGTAAGTTGATGGTCTAGTTTCATCTTTTTGCATGGGTCTGTCCAGTTTTCCCAGCACCATTTGGTGAAGAGACTGTCTTTACTCCATTGTATGTTCTTGCTCCTCAGTCAAATATTAATTGACCGTAATGGTATGGGTCAATTTCTTGGGTCTCTGTTCTGATCCATTTGTCTATCTGCCTGTTCTTGTGCCCGTACCAGGCTGTTTGGTTATAATGGCTTTGTAGTATAGTTTCATATCTGGTATTGTGATCCCTCCTACTTCGTTCTCCTTTCTCAATATTGCTGCAGCTATTAGGGGTCTTTTATGGTTCCATATTCATTTTTGGAGTATTTGTTCTAGCTCTGTGAAGTATGCCATTGGCATTTTTTAAAATATATCTTATTGATTTTTTTACAGAGAGGAAGGGAAAGGGATAGAGAGTTAAAAACATCGATGAGAGAGAAACATCAATCAGCTGCCTCCTGCACACCCCCTACTGGGGATGTACCTGCAACCAAGGTACATGCCCTTGACTGGAATCAAACCTGGGACCCTTCAGTCCACAGGCCGACACTCTATCCACTGAGCCAAACTGGTTAGGGCTGCCATTGGTATTTTAATAGGGATTGCATTGATTGTGTAGATTGCTTTGGGTTGTATAGACATTTTAATGATGTTAATTCTTTCAATCCATGAGCATGGTATACACTTCCATTTGTTTGTATCTTCCTCTATTTCTTTTTTCAATGTCCTATAGTTTTCCAAGTACACATCTTTTACCTTCTTGGTTAAGTTTATTCCTGGGTATCTTTTTGTTGTTGTTGTTGTTGTTACAATGGTAAATGACATTGCTTTTTTAGTTTCTCTTTCTGAGAGTTCATTATTGGTGTATAAAAATGCCATTGATTTGTGGTTGTTAATTTTGTGTCCTGCTTCCTTGCCAAATTCATTTATTAAGCCTAGTAGTTTCCTGGTGGAGTCTTTAGGGTTTTCTATGTACAATATCATGTCATCTGTGAATAATGACAGTTTTACTCCTCCTTTCCTATTTGGATGACTTTTATTTCTTCTTCTTGTCTGATTGCTGTGGCTAGGACTTCCAGTACTATGTTGATTAAGAATGATGAAAGCAGACATCCTTGTCTTATTCCTGTTCTTAAGAGGCTTTTAGTTTTTACCCATTGAGTATTATGTTGGCTGTAGGTTACTCATATATGGCCTTTATAATGTTGAGATGTGGTCCCTTTTTTCCCACTTTACTGAGAGATTTTATCAAAAAATAGTGCTGGATTTTGTTGAATGCTTTTTCTGCACCTATTGATATGATCATGTGGTTTTTATCTTTCAACTAGAGGCCCAGTGCAGATTTGTGCACCAGTGGGGTACTCAGCCTGACCTGTGGGGCTTGGGCTAAAACTGGCTCTCTGATATCCCCAAGGGGTCCTGGATTGCAAGAGGGTAGTTCTCTGGTGACTCACCCTGGAATCGGGCTCCCTCCTCTCTGGTTCCAGGTGTGTCACCAGAGAACTGCAGCTGCCAAGCCACCGCAGCTCGGCAGTTCCTGCGTTGAGCATATGCCCCCTGGTGGTCAGTGCATGTCATCACTACCGGTCAAAAGGTCGGACAGTCACTTAGGCTTTTTATATATATAGATAGATAGATTTGTTTATGTTTATGTGATGTATCACATTTATTGATTTGCGAATATTGTAGCAGCCTTGCATCCCTGGAATAAATCCCACTTGATCATGGTATATGATCTTTTTGATATATTGCTGGATCCTACTTGCTAATATTTTGTTGAGCATTTTAGCATCTGCATTCATCGGGGATATTGGCCTGTCATTTTCTACCTTTATAGTGTCTTTATCTGGTTTTGGAATTAGGATAACACTGGCCACACCAAAAGAGTTTGGAAGTGTTCCTTCCTCTTGAATTTCTTGGAATAGTTTGAGGAGGATAGGTGTTAGTTCTTCTTTGAATGTTTGATAAAATTCATCTGTAAATCGTTTTTTTAATGACTGATTCAATTTCATTAGCTTTTATTGGCCCAATCAGGTTTTTTTCTTTTATTCTTCTCGATTGAGTTTTGGAAGACTGAATATTTCTAGGAATTTGTCCATTTCCCCCAGGTTGTCCAGTTTGTTGGCATATAGTTGTTCATCATGTTTGCTTACAATCCTTTGTATTTCTGTGGTGTCCATTGTTATATCACCTCTTTCATTTCTGATTTTATTTATTTGGGTCCTCTCCTTTTGTTTCTTGATGAGTCTGGCTACGGGTTATTCAATCTTATTTATCTTTTCAAAGCACCAACTCTTGAAATTATTGATATTTTATAATGTTTCTTAGTCTCTATGTCATTTATTATCTCTCTGATCTTTATTATTTTCTTCCTTCTACTTCCTCTAGGCTTTTTTTTCCTGTTCTCTTTCTAATTAATTTCGTTGTATTGTTAGATAGTTTATTATTTCCTTTTTCTTGTTTCTTGAGGTAGGCCTGTAATGCTATGAATTTCCCTCTCAGGACTATTTTCACAGTGTCCCATAGGTTTGGGGTGATTGTGTATTCATTTTCATTTGTTTCCAGAAAATTTTTAATATCTTGATTTATCTCATTGGTAACCCATTCATTGTTTAATAACAGGCTATTTAGCCTTCATGTATTTTAGTGTTTTTGAGGTTTTTTATTGTAGTTGATTTCTAACTTCATGCAATTGTGATCTGGGAAGATGTTTAGTATTATATCAACCTTCTTGGATTTGAATAGACTTGTTTTGTGCCCTAACATATCTTTGAGAATGTTCCATGTGCACTTGAAAAGAATGTGTAATCTGTTGCTTTGTGGTGAAATGTTCTGTAAATATCAGTTAGATTCACCTGATCTAGTGTGTCATTTAAGGCCTCTGTTTTCTTGTTAATTTTTTGTCTGGAAGATCTATCCAGTAATTTCAGTGGGATGTTAAAGTCCCCCACTATGACTGTATTGCTGTCAATCTTTCCCTTAAAGTCCATCAAGAGTTTTTTAATGTTCTTGGGTGCTCCTATATTGGTTGCATAAATGTTTACAAGGGTTATATTTTCTTGTTAAATTATTCCCTTTAGTATTATGACATGGCCTTCTTTGTCTCTTGTTATGGCCTTTATTTTGAAGTCTATTTTGTGTGATATGAGTATTGCTACTACAGCTTTTTTTTCTTTTTCCATTTGCATGGAATATATTTTTCCATCCCTTCACTCTCAGTCTGTGTATATCTTTTGTTCTGAGGTGGGTCTCTCATAAACAGCATATATATGGGTCATATTTTCTTATGCATTCAGTCACCCTATGTCTTTTGGCTGGAGCACTCAATCCATTTACATTCAAGGTTATTATTGATAGCTATTTATTTACTGTTATTTTTATTTTCTTTATGTCTATGATGCTCTCTCTCCTTTTCTTCTTCTTAAAGCAGTTCCTTTAACATTTCTTGCATTGCTAATTTGGTGGTAATATATTCCTTTAACCTTTTTTGTCTAAAAAACTTTCTATTTCACCTTCAATTTTGAATGATAGCCTTGCTGGATACAGTAGTCTTAGAACTAGGCCCTTGCTTTTCATTACTTCTAATACTTCATGCCATGCCCTTCTGGCCTGAAGTGTTTCTCTTGAGAAGTCAGTTGACATTCTAATGGGAATTCTTTTGCATATAATTTTCTCTCTTTCTTGCTGCTTTTAAGATTCTTTCTTTGTCTTTAATATTTGCCATTTTAATTATGATATGTCTAGGTATGGATCTCTTTGGGTTCATCTTGATTGGGACTCTCTGACTCCTGAACTTGTGTGACATTTTTCTTCATCAGGTTGGGGAAGTTTTTTGCATTATTTCTTTAAACAGGTTTTCTGTTCCTTGCTCATCCTCTTCCCCTTCTGTTATTCCTATAATGTGAACGTTGTTTCACTTCATGTTGTCCCAGAGCTCCCTTAAGCTATCTTCCTGCTTTTTAATTCTTTTTTTTCTATTTGCTGCTCTAATTGGGTATTTATTTCTATCTTCTCTTCCAAATTGCTGATTCAGTATACTGCTTCATCCAATCTACTTTTAATCCCTTCCAGTGTGTTCTTCATGTCAAATATATCATTCTTCATTTCTGTCTGCTTCTTTCTCATGGCCTCTATTTTCCTTTTTATGCTGTTGTAATTTGCACTAAATTCCATAGCATCTTTATAACCACTGCTTTGAATTCTATGTCTGACAGGTTGCTTTTCTCCATCTCATTTAGTTCTTTTTCTGAAAATTCCTTTTTCCTCTCATTTGGGGATTGTTTCTTTGTTCCCCAATTTTAGCTATCTCTTTGTATTTGCCTCTATGTATGAGATAGAACTGCTATGCATCCCATCTTTGTGGGATGGCCTTTTGTAGTGTTTTGAGTGGTCCAGTGGTGCAATATCTTTGTTCACCTGAGCTGGATGTTCTATGAATGCCCCTTTTGTGCATTGTTTGGGCTCTCCTATTGTAACTGGGACTTGACTGTTGATGTCCCATATGTGGGATGTATCTACTGTCTGACTTCCTGCCAGTCAGCTTCAACCCCAATTTCATCGTGCCAGCTGTCCAGTGGTCTGGAATTCCTTAGCCCAGAGTCTGGGTCTGCCTTGAGTTTCACAATTTGATTGACCCTATTCTGATCTTTACTTTTTTCCCCATGGAGCTTGTCCCACGGGTGTCAGCTGCAGGTGCTTGGGGTCCAGGGTGGTGTCTGTGGCAGGGAAGCAAACTGCTGTTTTTTCAGCATTTGTCTTTAATCCTCACCCAAGGATATTTTTCACAGTAATTTCCAAAAAGAGTGGAAGGGAGGGGGAGGAGGAGACAGAGGGAGAGAAACATCAACTTCAGAGGGACATATCAGTTGGTTGCCTCCCACACACACCCCTACCAAGGCTATGGAACCTGCAACCAAGGTACATGCCCTTGAGCAGGAATCAAACCTGAGACATTTCAATCTGCAGGTGAAATGCTCTAACCACTGAGCAAAACCAACCAGGGCACCTTTCAGCATTTCTTGTAATGCAACACTTGTGGTGGTAAATACCCTTAGCTTCTGTATATCTGAAAATTCAAAATTACTTTGAACTAAATGAAAAGGAAATTACAACTTAGCAAAATTTGTGGGGCTCAGTGAAAGCAGAGCTTAGACAAAAAATTTAGACATTAGATCTTTAAAAAATCAGTAAACAAAACTTTCCCCAGGAAAATAAAAGTAAATTAACTCCAAAGTAAGTGGGGGCTAGAGGGAGAAATAAAAACTAGAGCAGAAATCAGTGAAATTGAAAATAAGAACTCAATGGAGAAAAATCAACAAACCCAACAGCTAATTCTTTTAAAAGAACAATAGAATTGATAATTTCTAGTCAGGCTAACTAAGAAAAAAAAGATAAAACATGTTATTCATCTCAGAAATAAAGTGGGGACATCACTACAGATCCTTTGAACATTTAAAGGATAATAAAAAGTATTATCAAGAAGTATAAGCTCCAAATTTTTATAATCTGGATGGAAGAGGCCAATTACTTAAAAACACAATCTATCGAAACTCACATGAGAAAAAATAGATAGTTGGAATTGGCCAATATCCATTAAAGATATTGAAACAATAATTAACAACCTTTCAAAATACTACTAGAAACCACCAGGTCCAGGTGGGTACCCTGGTGAATTGTATGAAAACTTTGGGGTAGAAATTATATGAATTAATTATAAGCTCTTTTAGAAGATAAAAGCAAGGACAATATTTCCTGACTCATTCTTTGAAGCCAGCGTTATTTTATTACCAAACTGAAATAAAGACATCACAAGAAAAGAAAACTATAGACCAATATTTCTCATGAGCATAAATGTAAAAATCCTCAACAAAGTATTATCAAATTGAATTCAACAATGTATAGAAAGAAATATACACCACAACCAAGTGATATTTATCCCAGGAATGCAATGCTTATTCAACATGTGAAAGTCAATTAATGTAGCCTAGCACATTAACAGAATAAAGAAGGAAAAAAATTGCATGGTCATATAAAAAATGTAGAAAATACATTTGGTAATGCACCCATTTATGATAAAACTCATAGCAAACTGAGAATATATGTAACATAATAAAGGCCATATATGACAAACCCACGGTTAACATCATAAACAATGGGTAATAACTAAAAGTGGTTCCCTTAAGATCAGGAACAAGACAAGAATGTCAATTTTACCACTCTTATTCAACATAGTACTGCAAGTCCTAGACACAGCAATCAGACAAGTAGAAGAGATAAAAGGCATCTAAATTGGAAAGGAAACAGTAAAATTGTCATTATTTGCAAATATATAGAGAACAATAAAGATTTCACCAAAAAAAAAAAAACTACTGGAACTGATAAGTGAATTCAGTAATATAGAATATAAATATCCAGATATCAGCTGAATTTTTATATACCAACAATTAACTATTAGAAAGGGAAACTAACAATCCCATTTCCAATTGCATCAAAAAGAAAAGAAAATATCTAGAATAAATTTAATTAAGGATGTGAAAGACCTGTACTCAGAAAATTAAAGAAGGAAACTGAGGAAGATACAAATAAGTGGAAGCATATATAATGTCCATGGATAAGAATTAACATAATTAAAATGTCCAACTACCCAAAGCAATCTATAGATTCATCACAATTCTTATCAAGACACCAATGATGTATTTCACAGAACTAGAACAAACATTCCAAAAACATATATGGAACAACAAAAGACCCCAAATAATAACAGCAATCTTGAGAAAGAAGAGCAAAGTGAAAAGGAATTACACTATACTACTGATATCAAACTATAGTACAAGGTCACAGTAATCAAGACAGCATGGTATTGGCATATAAACAGACATGTAGATCAGTGGGACAGAAAAGAGAGTGCAGAAATAAACCTATGCTTTTATGGTCAATTGATATTTGACACATAAGGCAAGAACATACAATGGAATAAAGATACTCTAGTCGATAAAAGGTGTTGGGAAAATTGGACAGATACATGCAAAAAAATTAAATTAAACCACCTTCTTTCACCATACACAGGAATGAACTCAAAATGAATTAAAGACTTAAATATAATATTCAAGCCCATAAAATTCATAGAAGAAAATATAGGCAGTAAAATCTCAAACATTTCTTGCAGCAATATATTTTCTGATATGTCTTCTCAGGCAAGAAAACATAAACAAATGGGACTACATCAAACTAAAAAGTATCAGCACAGCAAAGGAAACCATCAACAAAATTAAAAGATAACCCACTGAATGGGAGGACATAAAAGATAGAACACTGAGTGGGGGTACATCTGATATGGGGTTAATATTCAAAATTTATAAAGAACTTACACAACTCAACACCTAGAAAAAAACAATCCAATTAATAAATGGGCAAAGCACCTGAATAGACACTTCTCCAAAGAGGACATAAAGATGGCCAATAGACATAAGAAAAGATGCTCAATGTCACTAATCATCAGAAAGACGCAAATTAAAACCACAATGAGATATCACCTCATACCTGTCAGGATGGCTATCATCAATAAATCATCAACAGACAAGTATTGGCAAGGATATGGAGAGAAGAGAACCCTCATTCACTATTGGTGGGAATGCAGATTGGTGCAGCCACTGTGTAAAATAATATGGAGTTTCCTCAAAAAAATAAAAATAGAACTGCCTTGTGATCAGCAATTCCACTTCTGAGACTATATCCAAAGAAAACTGAAAAGCTTATTTGAAAGATGATATGCACCTTTATGTTCACTGCAGCGTTTTTTTAAGATTTGGAAGCAGCCCAAGTTCTCATCAGTAGATGAGTGGATAAAAAAGCTGTGGGTATATGTATCACAGTTTTTTAATCCACTCACCTGCTGATGGGCACTTAGGCTGTTACCAATCTTAGCTATGGTAAGTTGTGCTGCTATGAATATAGGGGTGCATATATGCTTTCTGATTGGTGTTTCTAGTTTCTTGGGAATACTATGCTGTGGTAAAAAAAGAAAGAATTCTTACCATTTGCAACAGCATGGATGGAACTGGAGAGCATTATGTTAAGCGAAATAAGCCAATCAGAGAAAGATAAATATCACATGATCTCACTCATTTGTGGAATATAATGAACAAGATAAACTGATGAACAAAAACAGATCCAGAGACAGAGAAGCATCAATCAGACTGTCAAACCTCAGAGGGAAGGTAAGGGAGGATTGTAATCTTGCTAGTCGTGCTGCCCCAAGAATAGCAAGATTACAATCACCTGGAAATGTTAAAAAGATCAACCAAAGGACTTGTATGCATGCATATAAGCCTAACCAATGAACACAGACACCAGGGGGGTGAGGTCATGAGTGGGGGGTTGGGGGACTTTGGGGGGATAAGGACATATATGTAATACCTTAATCAATAAAAATTAATTAATTAATTAATTCTGTGGGTTCATGTACACAATAGAACACTATGTGGCTATAAAAAGGAAGGAATTGCAACAGTATGTATGAACCTAGAGAGATATTATGCTAAGTGAAATAAGCCAGTTGAAGAAAGACAAATACCATATGATTTCATTTATATATAAAATTTAATGAAGAAAACAAACAAGACAGAAACAGACTCATAGATACAGGGAACAGACTGTTAAAGGGGAGGAGAATTGGGAGCCTGGATGAAAAATGTGACGGGATTAAGAAAAAAAAGATCACCCTCATAGACACTGACAACTCTCATACAATTGTTTGTAGCATCTTTATTCATAATCATACAAAGCTGTAAATAATACAAATATTCATCAACTAAGAGATGAACAAATAAACAGCAGTACATCCAAAGAATGGAATACTACTCAGCAATGAAAAGGAATATGCTACAACACTGATGAATCTCAAATTTGTTATGCTGAAAAAAATAAGCCATATTCAAAAGACTTAAATACTATATGATTTTGTTATACAAAGTCTAAAAAAGGCAAAACTATATTGATAAAAACCTGATGAGTGAAACATGTTAGAGTGATGGAAAGCTTCTATACCATGAATTTGGTTATTTGGTGGTTATTATATAATTGAATATATTTGTCAAAACTCATCAACTTAACTAATTTTACTTTGTGCAAATTATGTTTTAATTGGGCTTTAAAAAACAAAAACAAAAGGTATATTTACAGACCAGCCAGTAACTGGGTTAGAACCACCACCACCACTCCCAATGTGATGTACACAATTTCCAAAGTCCTACCAGCACTGTAATTCTTTCTTAATGATGGGTAGCATAAGATACAGCAATTTCTCCCTTAGTGATTATATCCCCAGCACATCCCAGCTCCTCAGACCTGTAGATATACATCACAGATCTATTAGGTCCTTTAACTTTTGCAGAGTTTATCTCCCACTCTCTGCCATGCGTATGTGTTCCCAAGCCATCTGAAATGCTTGATATTTCCTGCTTACTAGGGCCATTGCATAATATCATCGATATAAAGGGCCACCTTAAGGTCTATAGGATCAGAATAATCAGGTTTCCCTCCAGTTTACATCAGGACAGTTGGCTACAAAACAGATATAACCCTGTGGCAGGAGAGAAAAGGTATACTGCCCCATGAAAGCAATTTGCTTTTGAGTACTTTTGTTTTTAATGATTTAAAAAATGTTTTTAGATCATTCAAAATTCTGTATACCAAATGGTAGGGGCTACAGGTTCATTTGCTTGAGAATATATGCAGCTAGAAGAGCAGCTGGAATTATCATAGCCACCTCATTAAGTTTAGATATCTACAACAGAATTCTCAAAAAGCTGTCCCAAGACTAGCAAGATTACAATCACCTGGAAATGTTAAAAATACAGATGCTTAGATTTCATCCCAGACTTAATGACTCAGAAATCCTGGAGATAGGACCCAGCCCTCTATTCTTCAATTCCCCTCCAGGTTATTATGATGCTCAGTAAAGTTAAAGAATCACTCTGCTATGGTGATTCATCACAAACCATTTGGATTTTGCAACAACATAATTAAGATAAAGAGGCTAATTAATTATGAAGTAGTAGAAAACACTATCCTACATCTTTTAAGTCTTTGAAATCTCTGAAATTCACCCAGGATGCATTATTGCTTTTGGTTTACCCTGTTCATTTATGGACCGAATTAGAAGAGACATGTTTCCAGGACCTTCCACTTCATCTTTTCCTCAGAAAACAACCATAGGGTTTCTTCTGGATACCAATTCTATCTATAACCAAGGACATATTTGTCCCTCTATAGTATAGAGTCTATACATTCTTGGCTCAAGAAAATAATGGGTCCTACTGGCCCCTTTGGGGACAGACTTGGGCAAAGGCACTTAAATAACCTGACTCCTTAGGCTTTCACTCAAACTTGTGCATCACAGTTTAAAGCCAGTATAAAATAATCCTCAAGAAATCTGAAATTTTTCTTTCCCCTGTGTGCAGTAAACCTGATGCACAGGCCACTTTAGGGAAGACGGGGTGGCGGGGGTAAGGGGGAGGTGGGGAAAGAAATGACTCTATATAGCTGTGACCTCCTTGCACAAGGGACTTTCCTTACCCTCAGTCTAGGAACTCTGGGTCTGTGAACTCTACCCTGCCCTGCCTGCAATAGGGTTTCCTGCTGAACTCTACCCTGCCCTGCCTGCTCTCCTCCCTTGTCCCCCGCCCCGCATTCTCCGGCAGCCCGCCTGCTTTTCCCTTCTCCCCTGGCCCTGCCTCCACTCCTCCCTTCTCCCCCACCTCGCCTTCTCCACCAGCCTGCTGTCCTCCCTTGTCCCCCAGCCCCGCCTCCGCTCCTCCCTTCTCCCCCCGGGCCCGCCTGCTCAACTTCCTTCTCCCCTGGCCCCACCTCCGCTCCTCCCTTCTCCTCCCCCTGGCTTACTTGCTTCTCCGAAGCTTTGCTCCCTTCTGCAGCTCTTGGCTTCTTTCTACGCTGTCTTGATATGCAAATTAGCCGCCATCTTTGTTGGGGTAATTTGCATATTCGTCCTGATTGTTTGGTGGGCGTGGCTTGGCTGGTGGGCATGGCTTGGGCGTAGCGAAGGTCCGGTCAATTTACATATTTGTCTATTATTAGATAGGATGAACCCCTACCACAATAATATAGGTTAGGTGTCTACCCACAAAAATTAAATTTTTTTCCTCTGATGTACATCAAGCATCTTCTTGGTAAGCTGCCCATGTGTTTCATTTGCAGCAATTAGATCAATTAGCCATCACTGCAGATCCATGATTACCACTCTCTCTATAGCTTCTTATGGTAATTCTGCCCACCTTGGCTCTACCACTTAAGCACCATCAACTGGTTCCTTCCACTTTTAGTGGAAGAATCTTTTATCATCATCTCTGACCATATATCAGACACATATTGCTTTCCAAAGATGCTCGTGCTCCCTTATCAGCTGAATACCTTGGTCAAGGGAGTGTCCTCCAGTCCCTACTGGGGAAGGGAGTGAAAAAGGAAAGGGACCTGATTAAAAGGTAGTTAATCAAGTTGTATCTAATAGAGTCCATTTCAACTTCACATTTTCTTGGGCCTTTAGGAAGGTTCCCATACTTGAGTCTCCCTGACTTTAGGTCACTATTGAGTCCAGGCTTCAATTAGCCAACATAATAGACTCAAGCCAACACATTAAATTCCAAATCAAGCCAACACATCAAATTCAAAATCATGTATATACCAATGGCAATATTAACAGTCAAATCAACCCTTATATTTAACTAGAGGCCAGGTGCACGAAATTCATGCACGTGTGTGTGTGTGTGTGTGTGTGTGTGTGTGTGTGTGTGTGTGTTCCTCAGCCCAGCCTGCACCCTCTCCAATCTTGGACCCCTCTCACAATCCAGGACTGCTGGCTCCCAACCGTTCGCCTGCCTGCCTGCCTGATTGCCCCTAACTGCTTCTGCCTGCCAGCGTAATCACCCCCTAACCACTCCCCTGCCAGCCTGATTGCCACCTAACTGCCCCCCTGCTGGCCCAATTGCCCCTAACTGCCCTCCCCTGCTGGCCTGGTCACTCCTAACTGTCCTCTCCTGCAGGCCTGGTCACCCCTAACTGCCCTCCCTTGCCAGCCTGGTCACTCCCAACTGCCCTCTCCTGCTGCCTGGTTGCCCCCAACTGCCCTCCCCTGCAGGCCTGGTCACCCCTAACTGTTCTCCTCTGCAGGCCTGGTCACCCCTAACTGTTCTCCTCTGCAGGCCTGGTCGCCTCCAACTGCCCTCCCCTGCAGGCCTGGTCACCCCTAACTGCCCTCCCCTGCAGGCCTGGTCGCCCACAACTGCCCTCCCCTGCCAGCCATCTTGTTGCATCCATCTTGTGCCCACATGGGGGTGGCCATCTTGTGTGTTGGAGTGATGGTCAATTTGCATATTACCTCTTATTATATAGGATTTCTATTGGTCTAGCAGCTTTATAATACATTCCTATATATGCTCCTCAGCCACCAGCAGATAAAAATTGGCAAGATCTTGCAACTCTTTTGGCCGATAGCCTATCTCCTCCAAAAAATAGGTCTTGTGTTCCTCCATCTGGGCTCTGCTGGAATTTAATTCTCCTATTGGCCTGGAAGCTGTTAGCACTGGTATGGGCTTACAGCTGAAAAGAACCAGCATCCTATTATTAGCAAATTCTCAGGTGCATTCATGACGGCATTTCTACATTAGGAAGGGGATGCCTGATGGGAAGAATTCAGGGCGATTGGAGGTTTAAACTTCTTAGCCTCTTCTTTGTCTGCCCAAATGACTTCATTCCTTATCTCAGGGTCCCACTCATTCCCCACCAGTGCCATCAGCTTAGAGTAATACCCAAAGGGCAGTACATTTATTGTGCTGCAACTCTAGAACCCATGTATCAGGCTTCAGAGTTTGTACCTCACCCATGATGCTGTGTAACTACAGAATGTGTGAAATTCCCATAAAATTGTCAATTTTTCTAACTATCTGAGTATATTCTGAGTAAATAACCACAATTTTTAATTTCTCCTTTTATCCTTAAACATTTTCTGACCTTAGAGTCCTTTTTATCACTGTTGTAGCCATAGCCAAAGGGCCATAGCCAATCGATCTGCCTATTGCTAGTCCTCCATCTACATTTGATCTCATGCCCCCATTGGAGACTATTCGAGTAACTATGGTGTACTCCATGCTACAACTTACCACAGTCTCATTCCCTCAACAAAGTGATTGTATTCCCCTCTAGTATATGAGCAATCCAATGCCAGAATTCCATTTTGAGGATTTGTTTTCTGGAGCCATTTCTGGTACCAATTATGCTGTTAGATGTACAGATGTTATACTTAAATGTTGTAACTGAGAAGAATTTAATAAAAAATATTTCAAAATATCTGAGCAAAAAAGTCATATTTTGGCCCTAACCGGTTTGGCTCAATGGATAGAGCGTTGGCATGCAGACTGAAAGGTCCCAGGTTCGATTCTGGTCAAGGGCATGTATCTTGGTTGCAGGCACATCCCCTGTAGGAGGTGTACAGGAGGCAGCTGATCAATGTTTCTCTCTCATCAATGTTTCTAACTCTCTATCCCTCTCCCTTCCCCTCTGTAAAAAAATCAATAAAATATATTTTAAAAAATAAAAATAAATAAAAAGTCATACTTTGGTCCTGGCCAGTGTTGCTAGGTGGTTAGAGTATTGGGCTGCACACTGGAGGTTCCTGGGTTCCATTTCTGGTCAAGGTCACATTCCTGGGTTGCAGGTCTGATCTGCATGTGGGAGATAACCAATCAATGTGTCGCTGTCACATTAATGTTCACCTCTCACACTTTCTCTCTCTCTCTCTCTCTCTCTCTCTCTCTCTCTCTCTCTCTCTCTCTCTCCCTCCCCCACCCCCCTCTCTAAAATCAATGAAAAACATATCCTCACTCCTTGGGTGAGGATATTTTTTAAAAGTCATATTCTGGGAAGTTAAGTAGTCTGCCTCTACTAGAGTTGAGAAGTACGTGAAAAATGTTTGGTCACCAAGAAGTGCAGAATGATGGAGATTTTTATAAACTAGAAAAAGAAGCAGGAAGTTTAGAAAAATCAAATGGCTAAATGAAATATGCCTGGAAGAAATATTTGCCTTTCTCAATTGGAAAATCAAAAGCCATATAGCATTAGGGTCAATTCTTGGTATAATTGTGAAGTGAACAAAGTTAGTATTTGATCATTTTATTTGTGTTCTTTCTCTATTTGCTAGCAAACCTACCTTGGCATCATAGATACTGTGTTTCCTTCTTCATATCACCTTTCCCTCATCATCCTCTTTCTTCCCTTTTCTCTTTCTCCTCTTCCAGTCAACTGGGCTGCCCTATCCAATTACTTTTGTACTCTATTTAAATGTTAATTTCAAGAATCAATAATGTATGTAAGCAATTCTTTTGATGGTAAAAATCACTAACAAGGCTTACTGTTATTATAACTTTGAGAACTGTTATCATTTCACACATGACAATGACTGCATAAAAATTTAGATCAAAGTGATATAATTGTCAAATTTTAGGGAATAGTAAGTATGAGTAGTATGTTTCTGTGCCTGAAGATGGGTCACAAACATTCTAGTCAATAAAGCACAGCTTATGTCCAGTGCCTAATGTATGCTAGGCACTTTAATAAAGTTTAAAAAAAGGAAATTAACAAACTCCGTTAATTGGGAAAGCTCTCAAAAAAGAAATTTCCTTACACATGAAATAGGTACAAACCAATTTACCAGTAAATCATTTCAAATATTCAAAAGGCACATATTTATAGATCTATTTAAACTATCACAGAACATAGAGATGAAAGAAAAAGTTCATACTATTTTATCCTTCTATGTAAAGCTGGTATCAAAACTCGACAAGAATAGCACAAAAGGATGAGGGCATGTGACAGGGGATAGGGGAGGCTGGGGGAAAGTCAATGGGGAAAAAAAGGAGATATATGTACTACTATATGTAATACTCTAAACAATAAAATTAAATTAAAAAAAAAGAATAGCGCAAAAAAGAAAATAATGAGATTTTGCCTGCCCAGAGCCAGCAGTTCTCCATCCACCCACCATCCAGTGAGACCCACTGACGGAGAGGACATGGGCAGAGCCATGTTAGCCAGGCTACAACTGGGGCTGCTGCTTCAGCCACTGTTCCTACTCACCCAGATTTATTCAAATCAAACAACTGCTATCATACCTGCAAGTAACCCCTCCCACAATACCTGTACTACCCTAAGTCCAGTGAATGTCATCACCAGGGCAAATGGCGGTGCTCTGCAGTCAATATCCAGTGTCTTCATGATCTCATTGGCTCTCCTATATCTTTACTGTTCAAAGACTCAGTGCAATCCCCATTAAAATAGCAATGGCATATTTCACAGACCTAGAAGGAACTCTCCAAAAATTCATATGGAATAAAAAAAGAACCCAAATAGATGCAGCAATCCTGAGAAAGAACAAAGTAAGAGGGATCACAATACCAGATATCAAGCTATATTACAAACCCACTGTTCTCAAAACTGCCTGGTACTGGCACAAGAACAGATCAATGGAACAGAACAGAGAACTCAGAAATCAACCCAAGCCATGATTCTCAATTAATATTTGACAAAGGAGGCAAGAGCATACAATGAAGTCAAGACAGTCTCTTCAATAAATGGTGTTGGGAAAATTGGACAGATACATGCAAAAAAAAATGAAACTCGACCACCAACTTACACCATACACAAAAATAAATTCAAAATAGATAAAGAAATTAAACATAAGATGGGAAACCATAAAAATTTTAGAAGAATCCATAGGCAGCAAAATATCAGACATATGTCATAGCAATATCTTTATCAATACAGCTCCTAGGACAGTGGAAACTAAGGAGAAAATAAACAAATGGGACTACATCAAAATAAAAAGCTTCTGCACAGCAAAAGAAACCATCAACTAAACAACAAGAAAGCCCACTGCATGGGAGAACATATTTGCCAATGTCATTTCCGATAAGGGTTTAATCTTCAAAATTTATACGGAACTCCTACAACTTAACAAAAGGAAGATAAACAATCTAATCAAAAAATGGGCAAAGGACCTAAATAGACACTTTTTGAAAGTGGACATATAGAAGGCCAAGAGACATATGAAAACATGCTCAAGGTCACTAATCATTTGAGAGATGCAAATCAAAACGACAATGAGGTATCATCTCACACCTGTAAGAATGGCTATCATAAAAAAATCAACAAACAACAAGTGCTGGCAAGGATGTGGAGAAAAAGGAACCCTTGTGCACTGCTGGTGGGAATGCAGACTGGTGCAGCCACTGTGGAAAACAATATGGAGTTTCCTCAAAATATTAAAAATGAAACTCCCATTTGATCGAGTAATCCCCCTTCTAGGAATATAACCCAAGAAATCAGAAACACCAATCAGAAAGGATATATGCACCCTTATGTTCATAGCAGCACAATTTACAATAGCTAAGATTTGAAAACAGCCTAAATGCCCATCAGCATATGAGTGGATTGAAAAACTATGGTATATCAGAGAACCAAGATGGTGGCATAGGTAAACACCTATACTTGCTGCCTCTTACAACCACATCAAAATTACAACTAAAAGGCAGAAAGCTGGCTGGCTGAGTGGAAGTTCCACAACTAGAGAGGTGAAGAAAGCGATACTGGTAAGAAATGTGGAGGCGCAGAAAGTGCTGGCACCTGGATGTGCTGCTCTTTTAATCGGGAGGGAGATACAAGCTCCCGCTTGCTCTGAACTCCAGTTCCAGGCAATACTCTGCGGGACCCAGACACATACAGGGAGAAACTGGACTGTCTGGCACTGGGACAGGAATGCGAGGGCGGCTTTCTCTCAGAGGTGCTTGCAGCGATCAATGTTCCTGCACGGGGGCGCGGGACATGGAGACCCAAGGATCTCTCTGGTGCAGGACTGACTGGCAGCCATTGCTGTTTGCTCTGCCCTAGTGATTCTCAAAGACCCTGCCCCACCCAATTTACAACCCCACCCAAGCTGTGCATATTGGCTTTTGCATATGAATGGCCTGTCCTTTCGCTGCTTAAAACTTGTCAAACTGCAGCTGGGTAAGAGAACTCCAGAGCTTCCAAAAGAAGGTCCAAGGCCCAGCAGCAGCAGCCTGCCTTGCTTCACAGCTGGGCCTCATCTGGGCGCTTCCAAACCCCAAAAAAGAGAAGGAATATGCAGATGTCTCTGTAGCTCCTGCTGGGCAGCCCCAGACAGTGGATGACCTTGCACCTCCTTGGAGACCCAAGAGCCAGTGTACCCAGTGGTCAGAGTGAGAACATACCGGATTAACACCTCTTCACATCCATAAGAGACACACTTAAGGGGCAGACTCAGTGAGCACCAAAGCCCCACTTAAGCAAGTCCTGCCCCATTAGGGTGTCTCTTGTGCAACAGATCTTCCAGTGTAGACACAGATGGTCATCACAGCCAATTGGCCTGGAGGTCAATTCCTCCCAGTGATACCAACAGCAATCAAGGGTTAACTACAACAAGACTGTGCATACAGCCCACAAAGGGGTGCACCAAGAGCGTCCACCTGAGGTGACTGGGGAGACTGAGCCACTGGGCCTTATAGGACACCTAGCACACAAAGCCACTCTATCATCTCAAGGAGACTTAGCAGCTACCCAGTACATAGAAACAAACACAGGGAAGCAGCCAAAATGTGGAGACAAAGAAACAAGACACAAATGAAAGAAATGGATGAAAGCAAAATACTGGATATAGAGTTCAAAACCACGGTTATAAGGTTACTCAGGAATCTTCTAGAAACCTCTGAGAAATTTAGTGAGACCCTCAAGGATATGAAAAAAAAAAAAACAATCAGAAATTAAGCATACATTGACTGAAATAAAGAATAATATACAGAGATCCAACAACAGACTAGAGGATCTTAAGAATCAAGTCAAAGATTTGAAATATGAAGAAGCAAAATACACCCAACCAGAAAAGCAAAAAAGAAAAAAGAATCCAAAAATATGAAGATAGTGTAAGGAGCCCCTGGGACAACTTTAAGTGTACCAACATCCGAATTATGGGAGTGCCAGAAGAAGATAGAGAGCAAGATATTGAAAACATATTTGAAGAAATAATGACAGAAAACTTCCCCCACCTGGTGAAAGAAATAGACTTACAAGTCCAAGAAGCACAGAGAACCCCAAACAAGAGGAATCCAAAGAGGACCACACCAAGACACATCATAATTAAAATGCCAAGGGCAAAAGACAAAGAGAGAATCTTAAAAGCAGCAAGAGAAAAGCAGTTAGTTACCTACAAGCGAGTACCCATACGACTGTCAGCAGATTTCTCAACAGAAACTATGTAGGCCAGAAGGGAGTGGCAAGAAATATACAAAGTGATGAATAGCAAGAACCTACAACCAAGATTACTCTACCCAGCAAAGCTATCATTTAGAATTGAAGGTCAGATAAAGAGCTTCACAGATAAGTAAAAGCTAAAGGAGTTCATCACCACGAAACCAGCATTATATGAAATGCTAAAGGGTATTCTCTAAGAAGAGGAAGAAGAAGAAAAAGGTAAAGATAAAAATTATGAACAAAGTGACAACAAACACATATCTATCAATAAGTGAACCTAAAAATCAAATGAATAAAAAACCTGATGAACACAACAGACTGGTGAATGTAATAGAATCAAGGGCATGGAAAGGGAGCAGACTGACAATTCTTGGGGGGAAGGGGTTGTGGGGGGTGCGGGAAGAGATTGGACAAAGAGCTTACACCTATGGATGAGGTTGGGGTGGGGAGGTAAGGCCTGGAGTGGGGTGGGAAATGGACGGAAGGGAGCTATGGGGAGAAAAAAAGAGGAACATCTGTAATAATCTGAACAATGAAGATTTTAAAAACAACAAAAACAAAACTATAGCACATCTACACAATGGAATAATATGCTGCCATAAAAAAAGAAGGAACTCTTACCATTTGCAACAGCATGATGGACCTGTAGAGCATTATGCTAAGGGAAATAAGCCAGTCAGAGAAAGATAAATATCACATGATCTCACTCACAACATAAACTGATGAACAAAAATAGATCCAAAGTCATAGAAGCATTGAACAGACTGTCTAACTTCAGAGGGAAGGCAGGGAGAGTGGAGGAGGGTGGGAGGAGAGGGGTAAAACATCAACCAAACAACTTATATGCATGCATATAAGCATAACCCATGGACACAGATAGTAGGGTGGTGAGGGCATGTGCTGGGGGATGGGAATGGCTGGGGAGAGGTCAATGGAGGGAAAAGGAGACATATGTAATACTTTAAACAATAAAGAATTTAAATTTTAAAAAAAGAATGAATGAATGAGAAAACCTTATACTACAGAAGAAAGAAAAAAAAAAGACTTGGGCCAAGAAACGTCTATACTTCATCTTCTAAACCCAATCCAAATGGCATCTAGACATCCAGTGTGACAAGGAAAAAACAAGTCTTCATTGAATCTTCTAATTCTATACCTAATTTTACTGGCATAGAAAATGTTGAGGATCTCAAGTTTGGTTGGTTTGAAGAGCATGTGCAGGGTTTGACTAGATGATGAATGCCAACATTAAATCTGCTGGATTTTTATATACAAGATGAAGAGAGACACATCCAAAATTAGTTCAGAAGTGATTTCCTTAAATGTGGCTTAAGAAGTGAGGACACATACAATTCTACCTTAAAAATCAATAGACTTTACCTATAGATAAAGGATGAAATTCAGAACACAGTCAGTTTTCATTTGGTTCATTAAAGTTATAAGGCCATAAAACAGTTAGGTAATGCACAAAGCTATGGTTCTATTTATATGTACATTAGAAGGAACTTCCAGGTGTTCCTATAAATTCTCAATGTATTGGCTCACAGTACTAATTTAATGCCCATGTAACTTTAAATAAAATTTTACATTGTTAGGCTATTACTGTTCTCTTGGGAGCTGAACTCTTTCCTCTGAGGCTTTGGATTTGACATAGCACTTGACTTTTTGTGTATTAATTGATATGTGACAGGGTAATGATAGATTGGAATCTACCTCAAATCCAAGTATCATGAGTAAATTTTGCTGATATTCAACAAAACCACCAAATTCATTTAGCTAAACTAATTTGAAGAGTAGTACACTGACATCAACTAATTTTAAAATGTTTTTTATTTCTGCATATGTTTAATACGTTTTACAATTTAAAAAATGATTGGCTTTGAAGGTAAAATTTACAAATCTTAAAACTGAAAAGGCAAATATGTGAAGGAGCCAAAACTGTAAACTAGGTGTTTGGGAAGTAAAAACTGGAAGCTTACATTAAATTCAGAAAATCATTTATACTCTTTTTGTACATACATTTTTTTTTAAACTACAAATCAGAATAGCCACATTTGGAACACTTTCTGTTATTGGTCAATATTTTTAGATAGTTAGAACCTAATCCAAAGCCTAATATGGGCTTATTTCTGGAAAGTAAATCTCTTCACAATTGCCTCAAAGCTCTGAAATTTTTTTAAAATAGACACTCCCTAAAGTCTTTTTTCACAAGATCACACACTATTGCTTAGATGTTCCTTCATCTAAATATGGCCACAGTAGTCCTAATAACCAAAGTCATTGTTTTCCATCTTTAGAAACATACTCAGGAACACCATACCCAGCAGATCTCAAGCTACTGTGTGTGAATGAACATTCCCTTTTGTTTCATACCTGAATGCTGTACATCTATTTTGGATTGTATATGTGTTTGTGTATTTATGCTTTGATTCATAGTGACTTCTCATCTTTTTTTTTATAATAAATCTTTTTTGTTCAGATTATTACAAGTGTTCCTCTTTTTTTTTCCACCCATAGCTCCCCTCCACCTGATTCCCCACCCAACCCCATACCCTTACCCCCCGCCACTGTCTTCATCCATAGGTGTAAGATTTTTGTCCAATCTCTTCCTGCACCCCTCAGATCCCCTTCCCCCTGAGAATTGTCCATCGCCTCCCTTTCTATGTCCCTGATTCTATTATATTCACCAGTCCATTCTGTTCTTCAGAGTATTTATTCACTTGATTTTTAGATTCACTTGTTGGTAGGTATGTATTTGATGTCTTTTTGTTGTTCATAATTTTTACCTTTACCTTTTTTTTCTTCTTTCTCTTCTTAAAGAATACCCTTCAGCATTTCATGTAATCCTGGTTTGGTGGTGATGAACTCCTTTAGCTTTTTCTTGTCTGTGAAGCTCTTCGTCTGCCCTTCAATTCTGAATGATAGCTTTGCTGGGGAGAGTAATCTTGGTTGTAGGTTCTTGCTGTTCATCACTTTGAATATTTCTTGCCACTCCAGTCTGACCTGCATAGTTTCTGTTGAGAAATCAGCTGACAGTCGTATGGGTACTCCCTTGTAGGTAACTAACTGCTTTTCTCTTGCTGCTTTCAAGATTCTCCCTTTGTCTTTTGCCCTTGGCATTTTAATTATGATGTGTCTTGGTGTGGTCCTCTTTGGATTCCTCTTGTTTGGGGTTCTGTGCGCTTCCTGGACTTGTAAGTCTATTTCTTTCACCAGGTGGGGGAAGTTTTCTGTCATTTCTTCCAATAGGTTTTCAGTATCTTGCTCTCTCTCTTCTTCTGGCACCCCAAAAATTCGGATGTTGGTACGCTTAAAGCCGTCCCAGAGGCTCCTTACACTATCCTCACACTTTTAGATTCTTCTTTCTTTCCGCCTCTCTGGTTGGGTGTTTTTTGCTTCCTCATGTTCCAGGTCTTTGGTTTGACTCTTCGGGTACGGTGATCTACAGTTGAGTTTCTGTATATTCTTTATTTCAGACAGTGTATGCATAATTTCTGTCTGATCCTTTTCCTTTTTTTTTTTTTTTTTTTTTTTTATTCTCATTAAGGTCCTTGAAGATCTCTTCAAGTTTCTCAGCGGTTTTTAGAAGATTCTTGAGTAACCTTATAAATGTGGTTCTGAACACTGTGTCGTCCAGTAGTTTACTTTCCTCCATCTCTCCTGTTCGTGACATACTTCGGTGTCTCCACATTTTGGCTGCCTCCCTGGGTTGATGGAGTGGCTTTGTGTGGTCAGTGACCTATAGGGGCCAGTAGCTCAGCTTCCCAATCACCCTAGGTGGTCACTCTTGGTACACCCCTTTGTGGGCTGAGTGCAAAGTCTTGGTGTTGTTAAGCCTTGATTGCTGTTGGTACACTGGGAGGATTTGACCTCCAGGCCAATTGGCTGTGAGGATCAGCTGTGTCTACACCAGGAGACAGCCTTATTCGACTAGACTTGCAAAATTGTAAAAGCCTCTGTGCTCAGCGTGGATGGGGCGGAGTTTCAGGGTGGAGGCTACAGCCTTGGCTTCCCATCAGCCCTGCCCTATGAGGTTCCTGGGTCTCAGTGTCCCTCAGTGTGCCTCGGTACTCCCTGCAAGCACCTCTGAGAGAAAGGCGCCCTGGAGTTTCATCCGCTGCCAAACAGTCTAGTCTCCCCGCAATGAATCTGGATTCCCAGATTCTCGCCTGGAACTGGGGTTCAGTGCAGTCAGAACTGGGGCTCAGCGCAGTCTGGAGCTTTTGTCTCCTTCCCATTAGGGCAATTCAGCAGCACAGTCAACAGTCCGTCCTCTGCACGCATTCACATGCGCGCCTCCGGAGCTCTGCCTTTCGCTGCTCCCCTGCGTTTCTGCCTTACAGCCCAGATTCCCCCAGTATGAGCCTGGGTCCCCAGGGTCTCGCCCGGAACTGGGGTTCAGTGCAGTCGGAGCTGGGGTTCAGCGCAATCTGGAGCTTTTATCTCCTTCCCGCTAGAGAATCCTGGCCAGGCACTCAGCCGCCCCGTCCTCTCCAGCTCCGTCCTCCCCACACGCGCGCGTGCCTGTGTCTCCGTACCTCAGGCTTTTACAGCTCCTCTGATTTTCCTTGTGGTTTTATCTTTCCTTCTAGTTGTAGGCGATTCAGTCAGCCAGCTTTCCTGTGGTTCTGGATGATGTCCGTTTTGTCTTTTAGTTGTATTTTTGAAATTGTTGTGCGAGGCTGCAGTTTAGGTGTTTACCTATGCCGCCATCTTGGTTTTCGACTTCTCATCTTATAAAATTGATTTGCATTAAACACTAACTGTAAATAAAAAGAAATGGCTGAAAGAGCAAAAAAAAATAATGAAATGTAGGAATTTTATTAGTATAATAGTTGTCCATAGAAATTACTCAAAGGCAATAAGAAAAAATAGAAGGGCAAGTTCCATCTTCAACAAAATAAGAATGCATCTTTAACACGTAATCACAATATTTGATAATTGGCTGCAAAATGTTCACCTTCAAAGATACTCATTAATCTTGGATGAATAAGATAAAATCATTTTAAATAAATGAAACTGAGTAGCGATTATTGAAAACTAATTTATTACACCCAGGTAGACCTTATCCCAGGAATAAAATAAAATCTTATGCCAGGAATAAAAAGTAAATATAAGTTTATTTATATTATTAATTATACATTAACATAATATATTATATTACCTATTTTTATTAAATGTACTTGGGTGACAGTGGTTAATAAGATCATATAGGTTTCAAGTGTCCATTCCTAGGATACATAATCTACATATTGCCTTGTATGCCCGCTACTGAAAGTCAAATCATCTTCTGTCACCCTATATTTGGTCCCCTTTACCCTTTCCTACCCCCACACACATTCCCTCTAGTAGCCACCATACTATTGTCTATGTCTATGAGTTGCAGTTTTATATCCCACATATGAGTGAATTCATAAGGTTCTTATATTTTTCTGACTGACTTATTTCACTAAGCATGATATTCTCAAGGTCCATCCATGCTGTTGCAAATGGCAGTATTTCATCTTTCCTTATGGCTCAGTAGTATTCCATTGAGCATATATACCACATCTATATCCAATCATCTATCAAAAGACACTTCAGTTGTTTCCATGTATTGGCCATCATGAATAATGCTGCAATGAACATAGGAGTGCATATATCTTGGTGAATAAATGTCTTCAAATTTTCAGGTGGATACCCAGCTCTTGCTGGGTCATAGAGTACCTCTATGCTTAATTTTTTGAGGAGTCTCGATACACTTTTCTATAGTGGCTGTACCAGTTTACATTCCAATCAGGAGTGAATGAAGGTTCCTTTTCTCCACAACCTCTCCAATACTTGTTATTACTTGTCTTGTTGATAACAGCCATTCTAACGGGTATGAGATGGTATTTCATTGTAGTTTTTATTTGCATTTCCCTAATAGCTAATGAAGTTGAGCATCTTTTCATATATCAGTTGGCCATTTGTATGTTTTATTGGGAGAATTGTCTGTTCAGGTCTTCTGCCCATTTTTAAATAGGATCGTTTGTTTGGTGTTGAATTGTATGAGTTCTTTATATATTTTGGATACTAACTCCTTGCC
This sequence comes from Eptesicus fuscus, assembly GCF_027574615.1. Taxonomy (NCBI): domain Eukaryota; kingdom Metazoa; phylum Chordata; class Mammalia; order Chiroptera; family Vespertilionidae; genus Eptesicus; species Eptesicus fuscus. The sequence goes on from NC_072481.1 coordinate 95,718,462, forward strand.
AGGCTATTGTTTGCAAATATCTTTTGGTTTGTTGTTTTTTGTTTTGTTGGTGGCTTCTTTGACTGTGCAGAGCTTTTTAGTTTTATATAGTCCCGTCATTTATTTTTGCTTTTACTTTCCTTCCTTTGTGATCAATTCAGAAAATCCTCATTAATTCCAAGGTCCATAAGTTTAGTACCTATGTTTTCTTATATGTAATTTATTGTTTCATGTCTTATAGTTAGGTCTTTGATGCATTTTGAGTTAATGTTTTATATGGAGACAAACATTAGTCTAGTTTCACTCTTTTGCTTGGGAAAAGGCTTTCTTTGCCCATTGTATGTTTTTGGTTCCTTTGTCAATAATTGTTTGTCTATATACATGTGGTTTTATTTCTGCACTCTCAATTCTATTCCACTGATCTGTATATCTGTTTTTCTGACAATAACATGAAGTTTTGATTATTGTTTCTCTATAGTATAATCAGGTAGTGTTATACCTCTGATTTGTGCTTTTTTACTCAGTATTGCTTTAGCTATTAGGGTTTTTTGTGATTCCATAAAATCTGAATATTTTTTTGTTCTATTTCTTTTTAAATGTCATTAGGATTTTGATGGGAATTGCATTAAATCTGTACATTGCTTTGTGTAATATGGACATTTTAACAATGTTGATTTTTCCAATCCAAGAACATGGAATATCTTTTCAATTTCATGTGCCTTTTTCAATCTTTTAAAATAATGCTTTGTACTTTTCAGTATATAGGTCCTTCACATCCTTTGTTAAGTTTTTTTCCTAGGTTGTGTGTGTGAGTGTGTGTGTGTGTATGTGTTTGTGTGTGTGTGTGTGTGTTTGTTTGTATGTGTGTGTGTTTTGTTTTGCAATTGTAGAAGGAAATTTTTTTTCTTTGTGTTTTTTTTTTCTAAAATTGTATTGTCTGTATATAGGAATGCAGTGGATTTTTAAACATTAATTTGTATACTGCAACTTTATTGTATTTGTTTATTGTTTCTCATAGTTTTTTGTGGCTTATTTAGTGTTTTCTATAAAAGAATCATGCCATTTGCAAAAAGTGACATTTTTACATTTTCATTACCAATTTGGATGCCTTTTAATTCTTTCTCTTGCCTGACTGCTCTGGCTAGGACTTCCATTACTATGGTGAATAAGAGTGGTGAGAATGGACATCTTTGTCTTCCTCTTGATCTTAGAGGAAAAGCTTTCAGTTTTTCACCATTGAGTATCATATTAGCTGAGGATTTATCACATATGGCCTTTATTATGTTGAGGGACTTCCCTTCTATGCTGATTTTATTTAGTGTTTTAATTGTAAATGGATGTTGTATCTTACTAAATGCTTTTTCTACATCTATTGATAAGACATATGACTTTTAGCCTTATTTTTAATTTACCTTTATTATTGAAAGTATTACAGATATCTTCTTTTTTCTCCCCATTGATCTCTCCATCCCATTCCTGTCTCTTCCCCAGGCCTTCCCTACACTATTGTCTGCCCATGGGCTATGCATATATGCATATAAGTTCATTGGTTAACCTCTTTCTACCCTCCCCCTCTCCCAACCTTCCCTCTGAAATACATCAGTTTGTTGCCAGCTTCAATGTCTCTGGATCACAAAAAGCACTTGGCAAAATCCAACACCCATTTTTATAAAAACTCAGCAAAATGAGAATAGAAGTGTCAGAGCAGCCAGATCACTGCTGCTTTGAGTCCATATATTCTTCTGAATTCTACTAACAATTACCCCAAGTGCTAAGATAGGTTCTTTTTCAAACCCTGACCACTGCACTAACTGTCAGGGCCGCGACCTTCGACCAGGGGCTGGACCTTCTTGGATGCTGGGTGATAGACAGAGAAGCCCTGAGAAGTTGTGGGTATATAAGAAAGCCTTTATAGTAGAAGCCAGTGGCCATGTAGCCATCAGACAAAACAGTTCTTCACAACAGTCCCATACAGATAGCCGCACACGAGCAGATAAATGAATATACCTTTCTCATAAAAGCAGCATTAGCCTCTGTACCTACAGCTATTATCTGAGTAGCCACACACTGCCCTTAGAGTCACCGCCTCAAATAGTAGGCTCTCTGCTCTTGCTTCTCTGGCCTCTTCCCTCTCTCCAGCCTATCCTGCACTCCTGCACTCCTAGCACACTGGCTGGTCAGTAACGTATTATACCACTTAGACTAAAGAGGCCAGTTTCCAACAGTGACATCAATCATTTAGTTTATAGAAGGGCATGCGTGTGCAGTGTACCATGAGATTGTTGTCCTTGCATCTGCTTATGGTATCTTAGCCTTGAACAGTCTGATTAAGATTCCCATGTTCAGAGTGGCCTTGACCATCCAGCATACTATCAGCAAGGCCTCCACAGAGTTGCCTTGACTTTCCAACAACTCTGGCATGATTCCCACAGGAGGGATCATACATCAACATAATAAAGACCATATGTGACAAACCTACAGCCAACATCATACTCAATGGGCAAAAACTAAAACCATCATACTCAATGGGCAAAAACTAAAACCATTTCCCCTTGTTCCTACAAGACAAGGTTGTCCATTTTCACCACTTTTATTCAACATAGTTTTATTCAACTGGAAGTTTTAGCGATAGTGATAAAAAAAGAAGAAAACCTAAAAGGCATCCAAATTGGAAAAGAGGATATAAATTGTCATTATGCTCAGATGACATGATATTGTACATAGAAGACCCTAACAACTCCACCAAAAAACTAATAGATTTAATAAATGAATTCAGAAATGTAGCAAGATACAAAATTAACACCCAGAAATCGATGGCATTTTTATACCATTTACCATTGTAACAAAAAATTAAGATATTTAGGAATAAACTTAACCAAGGATGTAAAAGACCTGTACTCAGAAAAATACAGAATGTTGAAAAAAGAAATAGAAGAAGATATAAACAATTGGAAGAACATAACATGTTCATGGATTGGTAGAATTAATATAATTAAAATGTCTATACTTACTAAAGCAATCGATAGATTCAATGCAATCCTTATTAAAATACCAATGGCATATTTCACAGATCTAGAACAAATACTCCAAAAACTTACATGGAACCAAAAAAGACCCAGAATAGCCATAGCAATCTTGAGAAAAAAGAACAAAATTGGAAGGATCACAATACCAGATATCAAGCTATACTACAAAGCCACTGTAATCAAAACAGCTTGGTACTGGCATAAGAACATTGCCCTAGGAGCAGTATCAGTGAAGAAGTTCTTTTGGCATATGTCTGAGATTTTGCTGCCTATGGATTCCTCTAGTATTTTTATGATTTCCTGTCTTATGTATAAGTCCTTTATCCATTTTGAGTTTATTTTTGTGTATGGTGTCAGTTGGTGATCTAGTTTAATTTTTTTGCATGTATCTGTCCAATTTTCCCAACACCATTTATTGAAGAGGCTGTCTTGACTCCATTGTATGTTCATGCCTCCTTTGTCAAATATTAATTGACCATAGTGGCTTGGGTCTACTTTGTTCTTCTTTCTCAGGATTGCTGTGGCTATTCGGTGTCTTTTTTTATTACAGATGAATTTTTGGAGAGTTCTTTCTAGGTCTGTGAAATATGTCATTGGTATTTTAATGGGGAGTGCATTGAATCTATAGATGGCTTTGGGTAGTATGGACATTTTAATGATGTTGATTCTACCAATCCATGAACATGGTATGTTCTTCCATCTGTTTACGTCTTCCTCTATCTCTTTTTTCAGTGTCCTGTAGTTTTTCGCGTAAAAGTCTTTTACGTCCTTAGTTAAGTTTATTCCTAGGTATCTTATTATTTTTTTATTTTTTTTTTGGTGTGATGGTAAATGGGATTGCTTTTTCAGTCTCTCTTTCTGTAAGTTCACTATTGGTGTATAGAAATGCCATAGATTTCTTGGCGTTAGTTTTGTATCCTGCTACATTGCCAAATTCATTTATTAAGTCTATTGTTTTTTTGATGGAGTCTTTCGGTTTTTTTATGTACAATATCATGTCATCTTCAAATAAGGACAGCTTTACTTCTTCATTTCCAGTTTGGATGCCTTTTAATTCTTCTTCTTGTCTAATTGCTATGGCTAATACTTCCAGTACTATGTCAAACAGGAGTGGTGAGAGTGGGCATCCCTGTCTTGTTCCTGTTCTTAGGGAAAATGGTTTTAGTTTTTCCCCATTGAGTATGATGTTAGCTGAGGGTTTATCATATATGGCTTTTATTATGTTGAGGTACAATCCTTCTATTACCACCATGTTGAGAGTTTTTATCAAGAAAGGGTGTTGGATTTTGTCAAATGCTTTTTCTGCATCAATTAATATGACTATGTGATTTTAATCTCTCAATTTGTTTATGTGATGTATAACATTTATTGATTTGCATATATTGTGCCATCCTTGCATTCCTGTGATAAATACTACTTGTTCATGGTGTATGATCTTTCTGATGTACTGCTGGATCCGATTTGCTAGAATTTTGTTGAGGGTTTTGGCATCTATATTCATGAGGGAGATTGGCCTGTAATTCTCTTTCATTGTGTTGTCTTTATCTGCTTTTGGTATTAGGGTGATGCTGGCTTCATAAAAGGAGCTTGGAAGTGTTCCTTCCTCTTGAATTTTTTGGAATAGTCTGAGGAGGATAGGTTTTAGTTCTTCCTTGAATGTTTGGTAAAACTCTCCTGTGAAGCCGTCTGGCCCAGGGCTTTTGTTTGATGGAAGCTTTTTGATGATTGCTTCAATTTCATCCATAGTTACTGGCCTATTGAGCTGTTTAGATTCTTCCTGATTGAGTTTTGAAAGGTTATATTTTTCTAGGAATATGTCCATTTCTCCAGGTTGTCCAGTTTATTGGAATAAAGTTGTTCATAGTATTTTTTTAACAATCCTTTGTATTTCTGTGGGGTTTGTTGTTATTTCACGTTTTTCATTTCTGATTTTGTTTATTTGGGTCCTCTCTCTTTGCTTCTTGGTGAGCCTGGCTAGAGGTTCATCAATCTTGTTTATCCTTTCAAAGAACCAGCTCTTGGTTTTGTTGGTCTTTTGTATTGTTTCTTTGGTCTCTATGTCGTTTATCTCCACTCTGATCTTTATTATTTTCTTTCTTCTGCTTACACTGGGCTTTTCTTGTTGCTCTCTTTCTAACTCTTTGAGTTATAGGGTTAGGTTATTTATTACCATTTTTTCTTGTTTTTTTTTGCAGGAGGCCTGTAGAGCTATGAACTTCCTTCTCAAGACTGCTTTCTCTGTGTCCCATAGATTTTGAATTGTTGTGTTTTCATTGTCATTTGTTGCCGTGATTTTTTTTTTTTTATTTCTTCCTTGATCTCTCTGGTAACCCAGTCATTGTTTAATAGCATTCTCTTTAGTCTCCATGTGTTTGATTTCTTTGGATTGTTTTTATTGTAGTTGATTTCCAGTTTTATGCCACTGTGATCTGAGAAGATGCTTGATATGATTTCTATCTTCTTGAATTTGAAGAGACTTTGCCTATGTCCCAGCATATGGTCTATCTTTGAAAATGACCCATGTGCACTTGAGAAGAATGTATATTTTGTGGCTTTGGGGTGAAATGTTCTGACGATGTCAATTAATTCCATCTGGTCTAGTGAGTCATTTAGGATTGATGTTTCTTTGCTGATTTTTTATTTAGAGGATTTGTCCAATGGTGATAGTGGGATATTAAAGTCTCCTACTATGATTGTATTGCTGTCAATCTCTCCCTTGATATCCTCCAGGAGTTTTTTTTAATGTATTTGGGTGCTCCTGTATTGGGTGTGTATATGTTTACCAGAGTTATTTCTTCTTGTTGGATTGCTCCCTTTAGTATTATGAAGTGGCCTTCCTTATCTCTTGTTATGTCCTTCACTTTGAGATCTAATTTGTCAGATATAAGTATTGCTACCTCAGCTTTTTTTTTCATTTCCATTCGCCTGGAAAACCTTTTTCCATCTCTTCTCCCTCAGTCTGTTTGCATCTTTTTTTCTGAGGTGGGTTCCTTGTAGACAGCAGATATATGGGTCTTATTTTCTTATCCAATCCGTTACCCTATGTCTTTTGATTGGAGCATTTAATCCATTTACATTTAAAGTTATTATTGATAGGTACTTATTTGTCGCCATTTTTATTCTTTACCCCTGTGTTCCTTCTTCACTTCCTATTTCTTTTTTTTACAGCAGACCCTTTAGCATTTCTTGCGTTGCTGGTTTGGTGGTAATAAATTCCCTTAGTCCTTTTTTCTCTGTGAAGCTCCTGATTTCACCTTCAATTTTGATTAATAGCCTTGCTGGGTATAGTATTATTGGATTCAGACCCTTTCTTTGCAGGACTTTGTACATTTCATTTCATTCCCTTCTGGCCTGATGAGTTTCTGTTGAGAAATCAGTTGCTAGTCTGATGGGGGTCCTTTTGTATGTAACTTTCTGTCACTCTGGCCGCTTTTAAGATTCTTACTTTGTCGTTGGTGTTTGCCAATTTAATTATAATGTGCCTTGGCGTCGGTCTTTTGGGGTTCATTTTGCTTGGGACTCTGTGAGCTTCTTGGATTTGTGTGGGTTTTTTCTTCCCTATATCAAGGAAGTTTTCTGTCATTATTTCTTCAAACAGGTTTTCTATTCCTTGCTCAGTTTTTTCTCCTTCTGGAACCCCTATTATGCGGATGTTGTTTTGTTTCTTGTTGTCCCAAAGTTCCCTTAGGCTCTCCTCCTGCTTTTTCTTTTTTTTTTCTAGAAGCTGCTCTACTTGGGTATTTTTCCCCACCTTGTCTTCTAGCTCACTGATGCAGTCCTCTGTTTCTTCTAGTCTACACTTGATGCTTTCTATTGAGTTCTTTACAGCAGCAATGTCATTTTTCATTTCTTCTTCATTCTTCTTCATTTCCTCTTGGTTCTTACTTATATTGTCGAATTTGTCTTCCATTCTTTTCAGCCACCTTATGACCATTTCTCTGAATTCTTTCTCTGACAGGTTGCTTGCCTCTATTTCGTTTATTTCCTTTTCTGGTGATGCCTGCTTTTCTTTCATATGCAGGCTGTTTCTTTGTCTCCCCATGGTCTCTCTTCTCCAGGTGTCTGGTTATGTAGTTCTCTCTCTCCTTATCCCAGGCGAAATCTGACCTTTCGGTGGTAGAGTGTAGAGCTCCTCTGAATCCGCGTGTTTGCACCAATTGGGGACCGGTGTTATGGGGCTCGCTGTTGTTTGGTGGTTGCCGCAGTTGTAGATTTTCAGGCTTCTGATAAGATCCACTTTCCCTTCAAGATGGCGCGGTCTCTGCGTCCGATCCCGTAGCTCCAGGAGGGGACGCAGCAGCAGTGGCAGCTGCCCAGTCAGGGGAACCCCGTTCAGCAGTCCCCCACCTTCTCCTGGAGTATAGCTGTCCCTTAACTCGCCAACAAATACTCCCCATGTGACCCTCAACTGTTCTTTCTTTCTGCTCCAGGACAAGGCTTGGGACCCATCTGTCTATTCTGCCACCATTTTTTTTTTATAAGCATGTTTTCATATGTCTCTTGGCCTTCCTTCTGTTTTCTTTTGAAAAGTATCTATTTAGGTCCATTGCCCATTTTTTGATTGGGTTGTTTATCTTCCTTTTGTTAAGTTGTATGAGTTCCCTATAAATGTTGGAGATTAAACCTTTATCAGTGATAACATTGGCAAATATGTTCTCCCATGCAGTGTGCTTTCTTATTGTTTTGTTGATGGTTTCTTTTGTTGTGCAAAAACTTTTTATTTTGATGTAGTCCCATTTGTTTATTTTCTCTTTAGTTCCCATTGCCCTAGGAGCAGTATCAGTCAAGAAATTGCTTCAGCATATGTCTGAGATTTTGCTGCCTGTGGATTCCTCTAGTATTCTTATGGTTTCCCATGTTATGTTTAAGTCCTTTATCCATTTTGAGTTTATTTTTGTGTATGGTGTAAGTTGGTGGTCTAGTTTCACTTTTTTGCATGTATCTGTCCAATTTCCCCAACACCATTTATTGAAGAGGCTGTCTGGACTCCATTGTATGTTCATGCCTCCTTTGTCAAATATTAATTGAGCATAGTGGCTTGGGTCAATTTCTGGGTTCTCTATTCTATTCCATTGATCTATATGTCTGTTCTTGTGGCAATACCAGGCTGTTTTGAGAACTGTGGCTTTGTAATACAGCTTGATATCTGGTATTTAGATCCCATCTACTTTGTTCTTCTTTCTCAGGATTGCTGTGGCTATTCGGTGTCTTTTTTATTACAGATGAATTTTTGGAGAGTTCTTTCTAAGTCTGTGAAATATGTCATTGGTATTTTAATGGGGAGTGCATTGAATCTATAGATTGCTTTGGGTAGTATGGACATTTTGATGATGTTGATTCTACCAATCCATGAACATGATATGTTCTTCCATCTGTTTATGTCTTCCTCTATCTCTTTTTTCAGTGTCCTGTAGTTTTCTGCATATAGGTATTTTACTTCCTTAGTTAAGTTTATTCCTAGGTATCTTAATTTTTTTGGCATGATGGTAAATGGAACTTCTTTTTTAGTCTTTCTGTAAGTTCATTATTGGTGTATACAAATGCCATAGATTTTTTGGCATTAATTTTGTATCCTGCTACATTGCCAAATTCATTTATTAAGTCTAATAATTTTTTGATGGAGTCTTTAGGGTTTTCTATGTACAGTATCATGTCATCTGTGAATAAGGACAGTTTTACTTCTTCTTTTCCAATTTGGATGCCTTTTATTTCTTCTTCTTATCTGATCGCAATGGCTAGTACTTCCAATACTATGTTAAACAGGAGTGGTGAGAGCGGGCATCCCTGTCTTGTTCCTGTTCTTAGGGGAAATGGTTTTAGTTTTTTTGAGAGATGCAAATCAAAACGACAATGCGGTACCATCTCACACCTGTCAGAATGGCTATCATCAAGAAATCAACAAACAACAAGTGCTGGCGATGATGCAGAGAAAAAGAAACCCTCATACACTGCTGGTGGGAATTCGGACTGGTGTAGCTATTATGGAGAACAGTATGGAGTTTCCTCAAAAAACTAAAAATGGAACTCCCATTTGACCCAATAATCCCACTTCTAGGATTATATCTCAAGAAAACAGAAATTAAATATTTTGTTCACACAATAAAAGAAGATGCACCTGAATAAAAGACTGTCTATTTTTATACCTACTAGTGAAGAAACCTAAGTTATGAAGAACTTAAATATATGATGAAATTATTTTAAAGTGACCTTTCATTCCACAACAGCAGAACACTTATAGCTAATCTTGATACATCTTTAAGTACTCTGAGCATACATTTCTTCCTCCTTATTTATAACCTAGATCTGAGCAAACTCACAATGGATAACTTTAGCCAAAACCCCACATCATCTTAAAGCCACACTCAACACTTCTCCTTATCTTCAAAGTAGTCCAACTGGACAAGGCATAGATAAAAGCTGTATTATTCTCTCAGGATTCATAGAGATATGGATAAAAAGCTAACTTGTATACTTGCCCAAAAGAAGTTAATCAAAATTTTCATTAAGCAGCTTTGTTCTTTCCCTCAAAGTTCCTCTTCCTTGACAACGAACTCAACTCTCCTCTTCTATTCTCCTATAAGACCTGTTAAAAACTCCTACTGAACCCATATATTAAGCTCATAACCTACTCAGCAGTACAAAAACACAACAGTTAGCTTTATGGTGACAATCTATTTTTTCCTTGAGCATCCCCTTTAGGAATATCATCTCCCAGGACAAGTAGCCTATGAAAGTGTACCTCCAATAAATACAAGGCCTAGTTCTACCTTCTTAGAAGACTTTTTTCCCATTCAATATCTATACAATTGTGCTTTTTTCCCCCCAAATGGTTTTTATAGAAATCATATAACAAGATACTCATTGCAACTCTGAATCTACAGTTCTGAAGATAACAAAAAAAGGAGTTGAAGTTTGCCTCCACTTACAGGTGGAGAAACAAGGCTGTTGAAAGAATAGATTATTTGTTTAATTTCTCAAAGCTAATGGCAAAATTTAGACTATAATCCCAGACCTTTGATTTATAGCCCAACTTTCTTCCCACTGAAGACCTTTACCTCCCAGTAAGAACCAATCTTTCTACTTGAATTAGGTCCTTAATCTTCATCTTCTTATCCATAAACTAAACCTACACCTTACCCTTGAAAACTCAAGTGGTTTCTATGAAAATGCACATTATAAATGTGCACATCTTTGTATTTCTTAGAAGAAATGTATATAATTCATCAAGGTGTTGCTCTAACAAAATCCAAGTTTTGAACTCTGATATATGTGAGTGACTGATGTCATACATTTCAAAGAAAATGTAGCCCAATATTGTCTAAACCAGGCATGTAAATTAACTTGGCCATAAAACTTTTTAAAAATTTTTAAAAGAGGGAGGCTTTGGCAAATAGATTAAAATGTGGAACACCATAAATACCTATTTCAGGCTGTTGATGCTATTCACTGCAATTCTGTGTCTTATTGTTAGGACATTGACAAGCATGGGAAGGACTAGTGACTCCTGTGGGCTGGTAGATTTTTTAAATCTATTTATAGCATTATTCATATTAATTTCTCTCAAACTATACAGCACAGGGAAGAGGAAGAGATTGAAAATATCAGCCGAGTTAAAGTAGGTAATCCAGTCTTTTTCTGCCCTCCTTCCTTGCAGTGTTTTGCCTGTCTGAATAATGCAACAAATTGAAGTGAAGGTGTAGCCATTAAATCATTTTTCTTTACAGTGTGTCTGATTATACTATGTTAAGAGGATGATGACATCTTAAAACATGGATAACAATTGGTGAATTGAATAGCATTAATTTCATTTCCAGAAATCTGAAGTTGATGATTTTTTTGGTTTTGTTTTTTAATACAGAAAAGACACTTGATATATATTTGTCTGGCAGGGGCATAAGATTGGCATAAAGGTAAACAACTGGCAAATTGTTCACAGCAATAAATTTGCCCAGTGTCTTTTCATTCCAAAACTTTAAAAATTAGAGACTGTTCACCAGATGTTGTATGAAAAAAAGTTTTTGTTTTGTTTTTTTCTCATTTAACTACTAAATTGCCAAAAGGTACACTCTAGTAAGTCCTCTCTTAGCTGAAAATATCTGTGTCTTATTAAATGTTTATTGAATAGTGTAATTATATTACTTTTGCTGTTAAATGATATTGACATTTTGAATAAAGATTTTTATTCAGTCAAGATGAAATGTGAACATCTGGCAGTAACTTTATGCATAACATTGAAACAAACAAACAAAAAGTTTGACCAGTGTGTACTTTTATCTTTTTTCTCTTTCCCAAGTTCTCTGTATGTGACTCACATCAGAATTTACTTAAATGTTAAAAGTAAATCCCTAGCAAACTGGTGGCTGCTGGAGTTGGGATCAATTTAATCATAAAATAACTGTTTTTCAAACAATGAGGCAGCTGCTTAGTTCATTTTGAGTCATTGTGATAGTGAAAAAAATACATTAAAAATACACAGAATATAATGGTCATTTATTATAACATTTTCAGAAGCTTAATCTTTTTGATAAGTTTATTGGGACTCCAAAACTCCTCAAGTAGATAAAGGAATTAATTTCTAGATGATATTGTCAGTTTACTATAGGCTTTTTCCTTTACACAGAATGTTTCATTTTAAGAATCTCTTCAGCCTGACTGGTGTGGCTCAGTGGTTGAGTATTGAACTATGACCCAGGAGATGACGGTTCAATGACCAGTCGGGGCACATGCCTGGGTTTTGGGCTTGATCCCCAGTAGGGGGCATGCAAGATGCAGCTGACCAATGATTCTCATCATTGATATGTCTATCTCTTTCTCTATCTCTCTCTATATTCCTCTCTGAAATCAATTAAAAATTTTTAAAAAAATGAATCTCTTCATTTTATCTGTTATATGACTGACCCCCCTCCACAGAGTGGCTGGAATTGTACCACAAGAAGAGGATCACCAGAGTGATTAGCTCACTGTATTCCCAGCACATTTCTATCTTCTCATTCCCATTTCCCATTGTGTAATGGAGGATGACAGAAACTTGGCTCTCCTGTATCCTGAGAACTCTTTACTAATTTAAAAGCATATTTTGATTTATATGGAATAAAGAAGGTCATATAGCCCTGAGTGTTTCACAAGGAATTTTTAAGGCAAATTCTTTTTTCTTTTAGATTTCCTTGTCAAAAAATAGATTTAGACATCAGAGTAAGTCAAATATAATCAAATGCAAATGTCTAACACCAGCTGTATCTACACAGCAAAGCAACAACTGACAAGTCAATTCCCTTAATCTAAGCCCAAGTCCAAAGGCATTCATTCATCTAAAATATCCAGATTGGTTTTCAAGAATGTCCCCAGTTGGCCAATTTCTCAGCATCCTGTTTGCATTAATTACTTAAAAACATATTCCCATACATCCATGGCATAAAAAATAATGTAGCCAAACCATCTGGTGCCTGGTCTTCTGCTCATCTACACAATGGCTTTTTATAGTGTGCTAGGATGACCCTAAGTAAATGGAAAGATACAAATTCTACAGTCCCAGAACAAATCCTTGATCTGAATTGACTCTACTAACTATTAAAATAGCCTTGAATATAGTAGGCCTGGAAATGTAAAGAGCATTGATAAAGACATCCAAGTTGAGGAAAAGCATACGTATGGTGTTGAAAACCATAGTGGTATATTTGGTGAAAAATGAGTAGGTTTATGTAGTCAAAGTAAGAGGTATCAGGTAGAAGGGACAAATATTAAAAAGAACAAAATGCACAACAGCTTAAATAAACCTGGCAGATGAATATATTTGCAAGGTTTGCATTTGCATGTCTGGAATATAAATTATGGGTGTGTCGATGGAGGAAATATTTAATTAGCATAGTGCAATTAGGTGGGCAGGAGTCAAGTAATTGAGTCACCAGGCATGTGAAGATGTTTGAATTTAATGCAAGAGGCCATGTTATTTTTTACAAGAATGTACTATGATCAGCTTTGTGTTTTAAAAAGATCACCTCTATAAAGGACTAGTGGCCTGGTGCACAGATTTGTGCACATTGAAAAGAAATTAATTAGAAGAAATATTTTAATATCACTATTCACCCTTTATAATAGAAGTGTCAGAGATGAAAGAAAATTAGTAAAATGTATATGAAAATAACATATAAGTTGATTAATAAATAAACAAAAACAACATGATATAACAACAAAGACATGATATAACAACAACAAAAACATAAAAACAACAAAAACATGATATAAAAACAACATTGATAAAAACAATGACTGAAAAATTGATTAAACTTATTCTAATATCTCCCTGTATACCACATTAAGAGTAAAAACACTTTCAGAGTGCTTGACTAATTTACCTTGTGATGAAGTATTTACAACTTTAACATCACATGCTCTTCAACCTCGAGAGAAAGCAACATATAACTGACCATGTCTGAAAACAGGTTCAGGTAGGAATATTCCCACTCTGTCTAGAGTTTGTCCTTGTGACTTATTAATAGTCATTGCAAATGCTGGCATTGCAGGAAACTGTCTTCAAATTAATTTAAATGGGAGGCCAGTGTCAGACAGTCACAAATCAATTCTTGGAATCAGAACAACCTCTCCTTCCACAGATCCTGTTAATACTTCAGCTTCGATTGTGTTAGGTCAAAATATTTTGATAATAAATCTAGTACCATTACAAAGACCCCATTTACTATTAAGATTTCTCAGTAGCATGTTGATTGCACCTACTTTCAATTTTAATTTATGACATAGCATACCTGAAGGAATAATACTATTAAGAAATTCGATGGGAAATTTTCCTTTTTGGCATCATCCATTTGGTTGAATCGATGGAATCATTCCTCAAATAGGTGTGAAAATCTCCATCGAGTATATACAAAATTTCTTCATCTAATTTATGAACATGCTCATTTTTAGGACAAAGAATTGCACGTTTAGATATATTTGTAATATTATCTATAGGTATATTATTTCCAAAGGTAGCTTCAATAATTGATTTGTTACAAATCATTTCATGGGGGATTTCAATAATATCCACTCCAAGAGCTTTATATGTATCGTGCATGCGTGAGTCAACATTCATTTTTAAACTAGAGGCCCAGTGCATGGATTTGTGCACCAGTGGGGTCCCTCAGCCTGGCCTGTGCCCTCTCACAATCCAGGACCACTTGGGTGATGTCAGAGAGCCAGTTTTCACCCCAATCCTCGCAGGCCCTCTTCCCGCCCTCTCCTCTCCCCCTTTCCCTCTGAGATTCATCAGTCTGTTTCATGTTTCCATGCCTGTAGTTTCTGCTCCTACATTGAGTGTCTGACCCCTGGTGGTCAGTACACATCAAAGCTACTGGCCGGTAGGTCGTTGAGATGGTCAAATGATTGGACGGTCAGTCATTTAGCCTTTTATATAGAGAGATGGGCTGGAGGGACCATAATGAAAGGTTGAAGAGATGAAGTAAATGGGAGAAATTCTAAAAAGACAGGATAGACAGGCCTCCTTGTTCAGTAGAACATGGAAGGTGATAGAGATGTTACCCTGGTTGGTGGTTTGGGTCACTATCTCCAGGAATGTGCTATTCTTAGATATGGGGAAGAAGAGAAGAAGTTTGGCTTGAGATAAGATAAACTAGAGAGTTGCTTATTGAACATTACAACTGAATCCCTAGTAGATGAATATAAAATTTAGGAAGGATAACTGGAGCAAATAAATAAATATATACAATATTAAATAATACATATAAATTATATATAACCAGAATAAATTATATATCATATATTATTATGATGATTAAAAAGTAACAGGTGTTTGTTTTAGAAAATTTAGTAAAATCAGAAAAGTATAAAACATAAGCTATGCAGCTGGGTTTGATATATAAATTCAATAGTTAAATGTCCTGAATAATAGTTGCCATGTAGCTCATGTGTGGAGCATACATTTTCAAAGATTTATCATATAATAAAATACATTTTAAAGTAAAACTAAACTGTATACATGACATATTTTAACTGTTGTGAACTAAGAATGACCTTAAGAAACTGAATTACTACAAGAAGAAAAAGCTCAATATTAACTGCCAATATCTTAATTACATTCCTATCAATCAAGTTAACTCTTCAACTTCATGGGAATATTTTTGCAGCTAGCTCATCTTGGCAGGTTAGAAAATGAAACTACAGAAAGTCAGGGTCCACATGAGACATAGCCTTAGGTTCATCTACAGTTAAAACAACTGTGAACACCTGCCACTATAATTTTCTCCATATCGAATTCTAAGATCTCAAATAATAATTGCCAAATACAAGGGAAAATCCAAACCTTTCCTTGAGAAAGGGAAGAAACCACCTGGAGACTGGTAGGAAGGGCGAGATCAAGAGAGGGGCTGTCACAGTTTCCACAGGCATCAGGCCAAGAGTGAGAAGAGAGCTCTCGGATGCAGGGGGGGTTACCTGAGAGGATTGAGGCCGAACCCCAGTCTGGGCTCTCCAGTCCAGTACACCAGAACGAAATATGGTGGCCCATGTAAAATTCAGCCATAAAAGGAGACAAGGCTTCTGGCTGCCAGCGAGACCAGAGCTGGTTGGAGATTAAGCCACAGTTTGTTTGTTTTTGTTTTTGTTTTTTAAAACCCAGAGCACAGGATTTTCATTTGCAGCTATTCACCTGAGGCTTCAGTGGAGGAAAGGTGGTGCAGACTGGAGTTGCCAGAGGAGAGGCAGGGTTGGGAAGCATAGATGTGGAAAAGAGGTGACCTGGAGACCTGCACTCAGTCATATCCACCACCCCCGCCCCCAACCAAAACGACCTTTTTTCCTAAGAGGCACTGGCCCCTCCAAGAAGCCACAGATCAGGAAAAGGAAAATACCCCGCCCTAAGGGATACAGTTTGCCTAACCCTGATAAACCCTGCCTGCCACACCCTGCATCTCCACCCTTGCAAAGGAGATAGCATCAGAGGCCAAGTCTAGGGTTTGAACAGTCTCAGAAAGGTCACTGGCTTGGGGGTGGGGCCATCCACTCCACTGTCCCAGGGAACCTGACTGTTGCTTCCTCCCATGGCAGAGCTGACAGAAACTCAGGGGTTTCCAGCAGATCCCACTGGTCTGCACACAAGGATCTCTGCCCATCTGAGGACAGGGAAATATTTTGGGACATTCTCAAAGTAGTTCAGGGACAGTGAAACACACCCACCACTTTCCTTGATATCAGAACTGTACCTCGCCCTGACAGGAGACCCGAATTTGCCTAAAGCCCTTTCAGAAACAGACTTTTCAGTGATTAAGAGTGACAGCTGGAGAGCAGGTGAAGGTGGGCAGAGGCAGAGCCTGGGGAACCGGGGGAAGTTTGCTGACCAACCCTGGGCCCCATGCCACTAACAAACCAGCCTTAGAGTACAACTTGGTCCCTCCCATGAGCAGCAAAGTGCTTTAGAGAGAAACACAAACTGTGGATTGCTTGGAGCTTCAAACAGGTTGCTGAAAGCCAAAGGAGGACAGTTTCTGACAGTGGTTAGTACCAAAGTGCCTCCCAGGAGGCCTGAAAGAGCAGATAAAACAGCAAGTCGCAGTAATCAGAATAACAGGATCCAAAGGGAGCTCCCAGGAGACACTAAATTCTGCTGAAATGAATGTCAACTCTTTTTTTTTTTTCTTGCATTATACTTTTTTTCCCCCCTTATTGCTTTGTTATCATTTCAGTCTCTTTTTTCCTTCATATCTCTAATTTTTCTCACTCTATTTTTTCTTCTTTCTCTTATTTTTTCATTTTCTTATTTTTTGTCTTTCTGCTTTCTACTTTTTTTTTATTTTCATAATTTTTTGTCTTCCTCTTTTCTTTTATACAATTTTCCTCCCCCTATTTTTTATTCTTATTCATTTTCAGCCACCTGGGCATTTTCATTTTTCTTTTTCTTCCCCTTTTTCCTACTAGTATTATTTTATTTTATTATTCTTGTTCCCTTTTATCTTTCCTAATTCTCTTTTCTTTTGTGGTCACTTTTGTTGTTGTTATAGGGGTCTTTTATGTGTTTTTGGTTTGTTTTTGTTATGTTGTCTTTTGTTGTTGTTCTGTCAGCACCTGCACAATAGATTGCAAGACATAGTCAGGGGTGAGTCAGTTAGCCTGAGAAGAGATCCCACCCATGAATGGGACAATAAAAATTAAGATCCAATTATAATAGGAGAGCCCAAATCACACACACCACAAGGGACACCCCTAGAGCACCAAGCTCAGGAGATCTAAGAGGCTGCACCACTGGGTCCCACAGAACA
The DNA here is from genome assembly GCF_027574615.1 of Eptesicus fuscus. Taxonomy (NCBI): domain Eukaryota; kingdom Metazoa; phylum Chordata; class Mammalia; order Chiroptera; family Vespertilionidae; genus Eptesicus; species Eptesicus fuscus. The sequence goes on from NC_072481.1 coordinate 95,735,731, forward strand.
CTTACTACATAAGGCCATCCCACAAAGACTAGGAGGCATAACAGTTTGATATAATATATAGAAACAAATATAAAGGTATAGCAAAAAAAAGGATAGAAAGAAACAACCTTAAAATGAAAGAAAAGGATGAGCCGAAACCGATTTGGCTCAGTGGATAGAGCATCGGCCTGCAGACTCAAGGGTCCCAGGTTTGATTCCCGTCAAGGGCATGTACCTTGGTTGCGGGCACATCCCCAGTAGGGAGTGTGCAAGAGGCAGCTGATCGATATTTCTCTCTCATCGATGTTTCTAACTCTCTATCCCTCTCTCTTCCTTTCTGTAAAAAATCAATAAAATATATTAAAAAAAAAAAAAGGATGAGTCTCCAGAAAAAAAAAAAAAAAAAAGAATGGATGCAAGCAATTCATCAGATATAAAGTTCAAAGTAATGGATGTAAGGGTGCTCAGGGAACTTAGTATGAACTACAACAACATAAAACAGGAAATAGAAACTATAAACAAAATTCAGTCGGAAATGAAGAATAATATATCTGACATCAAGAACACACTAGAAGGAATCAAAAGCAAATTGAAAGAGGCAGAAGATCAAATCAATGATTTGGAAGACAAGGTAAAAAAAAAACACCAAATTAGAGCAGAAAAAAGTAAAAAGGAATTAAAAAGTGGGAGGATAGCTCTGACTGGTGTTGCATAGTAATTAGAGCATCAGCCCTCTCACCAAATGATTCAATTTCCAGTCAAGGGCAGGTATAATCCCTGACATAAGTAAAGGTGCATTTGGAAAGCAACCAATTGATTTGTCTCTCTCACAATGATGCTTCACTCTCTCAATCTCTCTCTCTCTCTCCCTCCTGCCCTCTCTCTCTTAAAAATAATCAATGGAAAAATATACTCAGGTGAGGATTAACAACAATAACAAAAAAATAGCAGGAAGATAGTTTTAGGGAAATTTGAGACATAAAATGTAACAGTATCCACATCATAGGGGTGTCAGAAAAAGAAGAAATTGAGCAAAGAATAGAAAATCTGTTTAATAAATAAGGACAGCTCAGCTGGGTGTGGCTCAGCAGTTGAACATTGACCTAGGAATTGATAGGTCACCTATTCGATTCCCTGTCAGGGCATATGCCAGGGTTGTGGGCTCGATTCCCAGTGGGGGGCATGCAGGAGGCAGGCAATCAATGGTTCTCTCTCATTATTGATGTTTCTATCTCTCTCTCCCTCTCCCTTCCTCTCTGAAAACAATAAAAATATATTTAAAAATAATAATAATGACAGAAAACTTCCCTAACCTGGTGAAGGAAAAAGTGACACAAGTTCAGGAGGCACCGAGATTTCCAATCAAGATGAACCAAAATAGATCCACTCCAATACACATTATAATCAAAATGACAAATGTTAAAGACAAAAGAAGAATCTTAAAGACAGAAAGAGAGACAGAAAGTTACCTACAAGAGAGTACCCATGAGAATCTCAACAAAGGAATTGGCACGAAGTACTCAAAGTAATAAAAAGCAAAGACCTGTACCCAAGACTACTCTATCCAGAAAGGCTATCATTTACAATTGAAAGTGATATAAAGAGCTTCCCAACAACAACAACAAAAGTCTAAAGGAGTACATTACCACCAAACCAATAATGCAAGAAATGTTAAAGGGACTACTTTAAGAAGAAGAAGAAATAGAGAGAGGAAAATAGGTATTAAAAAATGGCAATAAATAAATAAATTAATACGCATCAATAATAACCTTAAATGTAAATGAACTAAATGCTTCAATGAAAAATATAAGGTAGCTCAATGAATAAAAAAAATGACCCATATATATGGTGTCTATAAGATATCCACCTCAGAACAAAAGATTCACACAGACAAAGTGAAGGTATGGAAAAAATATTCCATGAAAATGGAAATGAAAAAAAAAAAGCTGGAGTAGCAATACTCATATCTGACAAAATAGACTTCAAAACAAAGGCCGTAATAAGAGACAAGGAGGGACACTGCATAATACTAAAGAGATCATTCCAACAACAGGATATGCATATATATATACCTTGGAAGACTTTAAGGGAGAAATTGATAGCAATAAAGGCATAGTAGGGGACTTAAACACTCAACTGACATCACTAGATATATCTTCCAGATAGAAAAAATAAATAAGGAAAAAGTGGCATTAAATGATACACTAAATCAGGTGGATATCATTTATATTTAAAGAATATTTTATCCCAAAGTAGCAGAGTACACATTCTTCTCAAGTGCACACAGATCATTCTCAACAATACTCCACATGTTAGAACACAAAATAAGTCTTAACAAATTCAAAAAGATTGAAATCATAGCAAGAATCTTCTCAGATCACAATGGCATGAAACTAAAAATGAACTACAATTTAAAAACTCAAGAACAATCAAATATATGGTGACTAAATAGCTTGTTATTAAGCAATGAATGGATTATCGATGTGATGAAGGCAGAAATAAAATAACTTCCTGGAAACAAAGGAAAATGAACACAAAATAATCCAAAATCTATGGGACACAATGAAAGCACTTCTGAGAGAAAAGTTCATAGCATTACAGGTCTAACTCAAGAAACAAGAAAAAGCTCAAATAACAAATCTAACCCTACAACTATAAGAATTAGAAATAAAACAGCAAAAAAACAAAAAAAAAAAAACCTAGAGAAGTAGAAGGAAGGAGAAAATAAATATCAGAGTGAAAATAAATGATATAAAGAGACTAAAAAAACAAACAAACCACAAAATACAAAAAATCAATGAAACCAAAAGCTGGTTCTTTGAAAATGTAAACAAGATTGACGAACCTTTAGCCAGACTTATCAAGAAACAAAGAAAGAGTACCAAAACAAATAAAATCAGAAATGAAAGAGGTGAAATAACAACTTACATCACAGAAATACAAAGGATTGTAAGAAAACAATTTGAACATCTATGTGCCAGCAAACTGGACAACCTAGGCAAAATGGACAAATTCCTAGAAATATACAACCTACCAAAACCAATAAGAAAGAATCAGAAAACCTGAATGAATAGTCCAAAAACAACTAATGAAATTGCAGCAGCAAAAAAAAAAAAAAAAAGAAAAAAGAAGACGAAAGAAGAAAAAAACAAAGAAAAAACTCCCAGCAAACAAAAGCCCTGGAAAAGATAGCTTCACAAGAAAATTTTACCAGTCAAAGAAGGATGAACACCAATGTTCCTCAAACTATTCCAAAAGATTCAAGAGGAGGGAAGACTTCCAAGCTCTTTTTATGAGGCCAGCATTCTCCTAATTCCTAAACCAAGTAAAGACATTACAGAGAAAGAAAATTACAGGCCAATATCTCTAATGAACATAGTTGCTAAAATCCTCAACAAAATATTAGCAAATGGGATCAAGCAATACATTACAAAAATCATACAACATGATCAAGTGGGATTTACTTCTAGGATTTTTATGGTTTCATGACTTACATTTAAATATTTTATCCATTTTGAGTTTATTTTAGTGTGTGGTAGAAGTTGATGGTCTAGTTTCATGTTCTTTGTATGTACCTGTCCAATTTTCCTAGCACTATTTTTTGAAGACACTGTTTTTACTCCATTGTATGCTCTTACTTCCTTTGTAAATTTTAACTGACCATATTGGTATGGGTTAATTTCTGAGGCCTCTGTTCTATTCCATTGATCTATATGCCTGCTCTTGTGCCAGTACCAGGCTGTTTTGATTACAATGGCTTTGTAGTATAGTTTGATACTACATTGCGATCCCTCCAACTTTGTTCTGCTTTCTTTTCTTTTTTTAAAAAAATATGTTTTATTGATTTTTTACAGAGAGGAAGGGAGAGGGATAGAAAGCTAGAAACATCAATGAGAGAGAAACATCGACCAGCTGCCTCCTGCACACCCCCTACCGGGGATGTGCCCGGAACCAAGGTACATGCCCTTGACCGGAATCGAACTCGGGACCTTTCAGTCCGCAGGCTGACACTCTATCCACTGAGCCAAACCGGTTTCGGCTGTTCTTCTTTCTTAAGATTGCTGTGGCTATTTGGAGTCTTTTTTGGTTTCATATAAATTTTTGGAATATTTGTTCTAGATCTTTGAAATATGCCATTGGTATTTTAATAGAGATTTACTTGACTTAGACAAGTTTATTTCAATACTACTGTGGGCAGAATTCATATTCTATCAGGAAAATATTAGAAACCTGCTCATTTCTTGTTCTGCTAGGTTACTAAGCTCAGACCTTGTTTCAAGCTAGATTATTAAAAATACTTGCCTTTACTACATTATTTTAGATACTCTAAGTCAATGTCTGATTGAACTTTTATCAGCAATCTGTATAAGAAACAGAAACAGAACTTCTCATCAATCTGACATACAGATGAAGGATTCTCCAACTTACATAAAACCAAAGAAATGTTAGATTTGATAATTTTAATTTTTAAGTATGTAGCTGATATCAAAGGGAAAATCCCAGGTGCCCTAAATTTAAAAAAAAGATTTAAAGTCAAAGTAAAATGCTGGGTTTGGCATCAAATGTCCCACCCAATATCAGAATTTGGTAAGTGCATAAGGTACAGGGATTCTCTCTCAAGAATCAACAAATTATTTTTCAATACCTCAGTTTCAACTTGTCCCAAGATAAACTACTTATCTTGTGGATTTCAAAGCTCAGTGCATTTCATTCATCCAGTTAACTAAACCAAATCCAGGGCTTGGCAAATGTTTTTCCTGTAAAAAGTCATATAGTAAGTATTTTAGGCTCTGCAGGACAGATGGTCTCTATCACAACTACTCATCTACGCTTGTTGTAGTGCAAAGCAACTATCAATGACACATTAATGAATAGCTATGGCTGTGTTCCAATAAAATTTTATTTACAAAAGCAGGCAGCCAACCATATTTCAGCCAAGGGCTATGGCGTTTTTACCCCTATTTATTAGAGCAGCACACTAGGCTCCTACAACATGCTTCCCTTCAACATCTAATCAACCCCATCTAATTCTTTTATAAATTGCACTACAATTTGTTTCCCCTTCATTATATTTCCATGAGTCTTCCGTGTTCTTGTACATACTTCATTCATTTTCAACTTTTGTATAACAGTTCAATGTGTCAACATTTATTTAAAAAGTTATTCATCCATTTTTCTGTTGGATATTCGGGCTGTTTCTACTTTTGAGTCTTGATTTCCTCATCTGTAAAATATAATAATATCTACCTCATCTAATTTTTATGTATTAAATAAATAACTATACGTAAAGTGCTTGAAAAATGTCTGGCACATGATAACTCCATAAAAGGTTTGCTTTCTTACTGTATTGTAATTGTGTCTGGTTCCCTATTTCCCTGTTAGACTGCAAATTTATTGAATTCAGAGGTCTTCTTTCTTTACTTTCTTATTCTCAGGACTTACCATAGTGGTTTCTTCTTTCTCTTTCTACCATAAATGTTTCTTAAACAAATTGGTAAGTAATTAACTTAAAAAGAATTGATCTGATGTGTAGATTATAAGCAATTCCAACTAAAAGCCCAACAGAGCTTTCATGGAATTTGATCATCTAATGCTCAAATTTATATAAAAGAACAAAGGATCGCCGAAACCGGTTTGGCTCAGTGGATAGAGCGTCGGCCTGCGGACTGGAAGGTCCCAGGTTCGATTCCGGTCAAGGGCATGTACCTTGGTTGCGGGCACATCCCCAGTAGGGGGTGTGCAGGAGGCAGCTGGTCGATGTTTCTCTCTCATCGACGTTTCTAGCTCTCTATCCCTCTCCCTTCCTCCCTGTAAAAATCAATAAAAATATATTAAAAAAAAAAAAAAGAACAAAGGATCAAGAATAGATAAAATACTCTTAAAGAAGTAAAAAGTAAAGGAATTGACCCACTAGATAGCAAGAACAAATAAATATATTTTTAAATTGGTATATAGATACAAAAATTGGCAAAAAATGAAAGAAAGAAAGAAAGAGAGAGGACCTGTAACAGATTTGCGCATGTGTGGAAATCTCATAATTAGCAGATCAGTGACAATTATTCAGGTTGATAGTTTTGCCATATGTGTTGTCACATGTTTTGGAGAGAAATAGACCAAGAGGAGTTCTTACAGAGTGCCAGTTGAAGTGTAAAATGGTATAGCCACTTGGGGAAAAAAAAAATCCTTATTATCTTATAAAATTAATATTTATCCAATGACCCTTCATAGCTGTACACCTTAGCAAAGTTTTAAACATTTGTATCATGAGACATGTACAAAATGTTTATAGCACCACTGCTCATAAAAACAACAACAAAAGCTAGAAACACCCCAAATATCCAATGACAGGAAATAGATAAATTGATTTTTTTCTACTTACACAATAGACTATTATTCAGCAGTTGAAAATAATGAATTAACACACAACGACAAGGAAGACTTACAGAAATATCATATGAGTATTTAAAAAAACAAGTCCCAGACTACATAAAATATAAGATATAATTGTGAAACTCAATAAAATGTAAACAATATGTTGTTAACAAATGTAGACAAGTGAGAATATTACTTTTAAGGTAAGAAAATAATAAAAATAAAAATTGAGATACTGCTCACTTCTGGCTTGTAAGTGGAACACATGGTGAAACACCAATTAGTGGGAGGGCCATCAGTTTCAGTGTGAGTATATATGCTGCCATATGCTTCACAGTTTTCATATATGTTCCCTATATTCTTTTGTATTAAATATTATAAATTATAATTTTAAAATAAAGAATGAATGAATAAATCTTGTTGATGAAATGTCAGGTAAGACTATTATCTCTATCAAACTGAATTTGATCTACTGCTCAGGCCTAGAAGGGAAAAGTAACACATTCACCAACATAACAGAGATTAGATTAACCTCTCTCTAAAATTCCCTTGGAGTAATCAGATTTCTCCAAGGTACTCTAAAGAAATCTTATTATTAGTTGCCAATTCATTTAGAAGTCAGTGCTAGAGTTGTACAGGGCCACAGAAGCACCAGGCAAAGGTCAATATCTAATTACTTTCCTTTGCTCTGCTCCTTGCTGCCCCTTCTCAGGATGAACTAGAAGACTAGCACCATTTCCTTCAGAAATGTGATCCTGGAGGTAGCACTATGATGTGTAGAAACTTCATTTCTTTAATATGACCTTTTCTCTTTACTTTTGTTTTGATTCAAGCTAGCCTCTTCCAGTATTCTAACTCACCTGCTTCCTTCTCCCTTTATGTCCACTCCCTTAATCACTAAACCCTTAGGACAATGAAACAATCTTAAGAACAAAGCCTGGGGTCTATTGTCCATGGAGACAGAGTTTCAGTCAAACTAAAGATAACATCTGGGCATCAGTTTCTGCTCCAGACCCAGAAAACTGGAACAGACCCATAGACCACATCCTTGGAAAACCAGTCAAAGCAACTCAATGGCTGACATCAAGACCTCATACAATGATGGACTACTCCTTACATAGCACCAACTAGTGAGTAGAAACAATGACCCTAACTCCACCATGATTGGTGATTTTTTATCTATATCACCCATCCCTTGGAAGCCACCAGAGAGCCAAATCTTTGACTACCAGGCAGTGTCATTTCCTTAAAAATAAACCTTGGTTGCAAGCTCCTATTCACATTTGATTGGGCTTTGAAAAGGGAAGGCCAACAAGCGCCTTTAGTTCCCTAACAGCCTGTTGTTTAACTTCCACATATTTGTCTCCTCAACTCAAAGTCTTGAATGGGTGAAATGTTGAACATTTTAAGTGAACCAAGTGATTTGTCATGAGGAACCACAGGAGCAAAGAACAAGGCCCCTAAAAGATTTTGTATATAGGACAGCTGCATTTTGAGAAGGTAGGCTTAATAATGAGGTCATCTGGAAATATGAATTTAGTGGAAGATATAATATGAAGCGTTCTTCATGAGATAGGCTACTGAATTGAGAGGGTAGGTGGCATCTGCACATTGAGCTTAGATAAGAATGTGAAAGGAAAGGGTGGGAAAGGGTCATAAAGATTAACAAATATGAATACAGGCAAAAAAGGTTTGGTTAACATAGTTACATCCTCAATAAATAAGAGATGCACAGCTGTAGGGTGATATGGAAACAAATAGGTAAGAATCCACTGTATTTGGCATAGGTGAGAGGCTGAAGTATGCTTTAGAAACATTTCAAATTAATGTTGCAAGCTAGACAGTTTTTCTTTGAACACATGTTCAAAGCAAGTAAAATATTTACCAACATTATATAAATTTCAATTTATTAAAGTAAAATACTTTTACATTGAAAAGGGTAAAAGTCCAAATATATATTTGAGAAAACTGAGGTTTTTTTATTCCTACTGCTTACCAAGCAAACCTGTGTTATCTTAGTTTTTTTCTACATTGATTAGGACTATTTTGTGCAATCTCTACTACAAGATAATACGAATGTAGATTATATTTGCCAAAAGGATATAATATTAAAACAGTTCTTTGTGAATCAGGTTAAAACTTTTTCCAAATAATCACTTAATGAACCAAGTTAACTGTAAGACGAAGATAAAAGACAAAAAACAAGAATGAAACAGAGATTCCAAGATGGAGGCCAGAAGGACAATAGTGAGGAGAAGAGTGTGAGTGAGGAGTGAAAGGGAAGTGTATGGACATGTGGTATGTGTGTGTGTGTGTGTGTGTGTGTGTGTGTGTGCACGCGCACATGCGTGACAGCTAGATCTCACAGGACCTTCGGGGGCTGGCAGACCGGGCTTGCCTAGCCAGGCAGCATCTGCTACTGCTGTAATCTCTCCCAGAATGGCCAGCTCTGCCACAGAGACCATGTCATCTTGAAGGGGAGAGCTATTGTGACTGGGAGCCCAGCCTCACCTCCACCCAGGGTGTTCTCAGACACCACCCGGGATCCTATAGCTACTCCAGCCAAGGACCTACTGCCTCGGCTGCCAATCCATAGACACCGGGACTCCAGTCTCCCCAGCTGAGGGCTCCTGTAAGTTCTGGAGGGCACTCCCGTCCCCCCCCGAGCCAGACGCCTTAACCCCAGGCACAATAACCCGATGCATGCGCATGAACAGCCAAGCCTTACACAACAGCCCTAGGCTCAGCAACCACGTGCAAATAGCCAAGCCTTATGTAGCAGCCCCAGGAACCGCAACTGCTCCAGGAGCCACATGAGCAGCCGCCACCCATGACCACCAGAGGTGCAGTTCTGCTAGGAGCAGCCACCCCATGACCATGCGAGGAGCAGCTACTACCTGCAACCATCTGAGGAGGAGCTGCCCCGTGAGCAACCACCACCTGTGCCTGCCAGAGGAGCAGCCACCACCCACAACCACGCAAGGAGCAACTGCCCTGCAACCCCCCAAGGAGCAGCCATTGCTGGCGACTACACAATGAGTGGCTATGCCATAAGCAACCGCTGCTACGTGACCACGTGAGAAGCAGCTGCCCCACAACCACCTGATAAGCAGCCACCACCCACGACCACCCAAGGAGCAGACACCGCCTGTGACCATATGAGGAACAACCGCCACACACGACTGCATGACCTGCCACCAAGCCCACCACTGTAGCCACAGGCCCCACATGACTCAACACCTAGATCCTTTGGTGAGAGCAAAAATTCAGAGACAAAAGAAAAATCCCCAAAGGAAAGAAAAGGAGGAATCACCAGAAAAGGAACTAAATGAAACAGAGGCATCTGACATGTCAGAAAAAGAATTCACAATAAGGGTCATACAGTCCATAAACTGGATGAAAGAGAAAATCAACAACCTAAGTAAGAATAAGGAGGAAATAAAAAGAGTGATATAGCTACAATAATAAAAAAAAAACAATATGGAGCTTTCAACACGAAATAGAAGTGGAGGACTGAATTACCGAATTAGAAGACAGGGAAGCAAAACACACACAATCTGAACTGCAATTGGAGAAAAAAAAAAGACAGGAGGAGAGCCTGAAGGAGCTTTGTGACACAATGAAATGAAGCAACATATATATAATAGGGCTGCCAGAATGACAAGAAGAAGTGCAAGGGTTAGAAAACCTATTTGAAAAATAATGTCCAAAAACTACCCCAATTTGGGGAAGAAAAAAGTCACACAAGCACAGAGAGTCCCAAACAAGAGAAACACAAAAAGTCTCACACCAAGACACATTGTAATTATAATGCAAAACGTTAACAAAAGAGAGAGAATCCTAAAGGCTGCAAGAGAGAGACAAAACGTTACCTACAAGGGAGCTTCCATTAGATTATGAAATGATTTCTCAATAGAAACATATGAGGCCAGAAAGGAATGGAAGGAAGGATATAAAGTGATGCAAAGCAAGGGACTGAATCCAAGAATACTCTATCCAGCAAGGCTAACATTCAAAATTGAGGGAGAAATAAGGAGCATCACAGACAAAAAAAGGGCTAAGGAAGATTATCACTACCAAACCAGCAATGCTAGTTGGAACTGTTGTAAAAAAAAAAAAGGGGGGGGGAGAAGGAGAACAGACACAAAAAATAAAAATGGCTACAAAAAAATACATATCAATAATAACTTTAAACATAAATGGCCTAAATGCTCCAATCAAAAGACATCAAGTGGCTGAATGGGTAAGAAAACATGACCCATATATATTCTGTCTACAAGAGACCCACTTCAGAACAAGGGACTCACACAGATTGAAAATGAAAAGATGGAAAAAAATACCTTTCAGGCAAATGAAAATTAAAAAAAGCTGGGGTAGCAATACTTATATCTGACAAAATAGACCCCAGAGTGAAGGCCATAACAAGAGATAAGGAAGGCCACTTCATAATACTAAAGGAATAGATACAACAAGAATATATAACTCTGGTAAACATAAATGCACCCAATGTAGGAGCACCCAAATACATAAAAAACTCCTTAAAGATATCAAGGGAGTGATCCACAGAAATACAATTATAGTAGGAGACTTTAATACCCCACTGACATCACTGGATAAATCCTCTAGACAAAAAAATCAGCAAAGAAACATTAATCCTAAATGACTCACTAGATCAGATGGACTTAATTGACATCTTCAGAACATTTCACCCCAAAGCCATGGAATATACATTCTTCTCAAGTGCACATGGGACATTTTCAAAGATAGATCACATATTGACAAAGTCTTTCCAAATTCAAGAAGATTGAAATCATATCAAGCATCTTCTCGGACAATAATGGCATAATATTAGAAATAAACTACAATTTTAAAAATCAAACACTTTAAGTCTGAATAGCATGCTATCAAACAATGATTGGGTTACCAAAGAGATCAAAGAAGAAATTTAAAACATCCTGGAAAAAAATAACCATGAAAACACAACAATCGAACACCTATGGGACACAGTGAAAGCAGTCCTGAGAGGGAAGTTTATAGCTCTACAGGCCTACCTCAAAAAATAAGAAAAACTGGTAATAAATTATCTATCTCTACAACTTAAAGAATTAGAATGAGAGCAACAAGAAAAGCCCAGTGTGATCAGAAGGAAGGACATAATAAAGATCAGAGCAGAAATAAATGACAGAGAGACAAAAAAAAAAAAAAAAATACAAAACATCAATGAAACCAAGAGCTGGTTCTTTGAAAGAACAGACAAGATTGATGAACCTCTAGCCAGACTCACCAAAAATCAAAAAGAAAGGACCCAAATAAACAAAATCAGAAATGAAAGAGGTGAACTAACAACTGATCCCACAGAAATACAAAAGATTGTAAAAAAATACTATGAACAACTCTACTCCAAAAAACCAAACAACCTAGAGGAAATGTACATATTCCTAGAAAAAAATGACCTTCCAAAACTCAATCAAGAAGAATCAAAAAATCTCAACAGGCCGATAATTAAGGAGAAAATAAAAGCAGTCATCAAAAAGCTTCCAGCAAACAAAAGCCTGGGGCAAGATGGCTTCACAGGAGAGATTTACCAAACATTCAAAGAATAACTAAAGCCTATTTTTCTCAGACTATTCCAAAAAATTCAAGAGGAAGAAACACTTCAATGCATTATTTTTCATCATTCTTTTTATTTTTTATTTTATCCTACTTTTTAAATTAATTATTTTTCTTTTCTTTCTCTTTCTCTTTCTTCTTATCCACTCATACTCTTTCTACTTCCTCTATACTGAACTGAGGTCCTCCCCATATTCATCCAATTCCTTAACCTTAATTTCTGTATATAAGCTCGGCCTCTACAGATTCTGCCCCCACTCTCTTTTCCAGGTGTTTGGTGTTTGCATTTTTTGGTTTATCTGTTTTTTCTGTGGTGTTTTCTCCCCATATATTTTTTTCCCCTTTTATTCCTTTTTCTTCTTTTTGTTTTCTATCTTACCATTTTTTCCCTCCTCGATACAATTTGTGCTCTCTTTTCTCTCCCTTAATTCTCTTTTCTCTGGTGGTCACTTATATTGGGGTTATCAGTGTTGTGAGTACATTCATGTTTTGTCCCCTTTGTGTTGTGTCTTGTCAAGTTGCATTTTGTCCTGTTCGGTCAATGTGGTAGAGAATGAGCCACATAACCAGACACCCAGAGAGGATACTCCATCAACAAATGGGTCAATAACACTCCAGACCCAACTACAGAGGCAGGAAGATGGCGGCAGTGAGGGAGAGAGTGTGAGTGAGTGAGTGAGTGAGGGAGGGAGGAAGGGAAGGAGCAAAAGGAGAGTGTGGGGAGATGTGGGGTGTGTGTGTGTACTTGACTGAGGGACAGTTAGATTCCACAGGACTTTTGAGGGCTGGCGGACCATGCTTGCCTAGCCAGGCAGCCTCTGCTACCGATGCAAACAGTCCCAGGGAGGCAGGCTCTACCACAGAGATCATGAAATCTTGAGGGGAGAGCTGCTGTGACAGGGAGCCCAGCCTCACCTCTACCCAGGATGCCCTCAGACATCACTCAGGACTCTACAGCCATCTCCTCCAACGACCTGCTGCCTCAGTTGTGGTCCCACAGACACTGAGACTCCAGCCACCCTGGCCACCGGCTCCTGTGAATTCTGAAGCATGCTCCCCTTTGGCTGGCCTGACACTTTAGCCTAGGGTGCTGCAATGGCACAAGCAGCAACCATGTGAGCAGCCTGCCCCCATCCAAGGAGCAGTGGCCCCATGCAGCCCACCCCCATCTGAGGAGCAGCAGCTGTGCAGGCAGCCTGCTCCCATCCGAGGAGCAGCAGTTGCACGAGCTGCCTGCCCCCATCTGAAGAACAGCAGCCATGCACAACCTGCCCCCATCTGAGGAGCAGCAGCCACATGGGCAGCCCGCCATGGTCCAAAGAACAGCAGCCCCATGAGCAGCCTGCACCTGTCCAAGGATCAGCAGCCCCGCGAGCAGCCTTACCCTGGCCGAGGAGCAGAAGTTGAATGCAGCCTGCCCCCATCTAAGGAGCAGCAGCCTCATGAGTAGCCCACCCCTGTCTGATAAGAAGCAGCCATTCACAGCCCGCCCCGTTCAAGGAAGGGCAGCTACGCAAGCAGCCTGCACTGGTCCAAGGAGCAGCAGCCACACAAGTGGCCCACTCTGGTCTCTCATCTGACAAGCAGCAGCCATGAGCAACCTGTCCCTGTCCAAGGAGCAGCAGCCCTGAGAGCAGCCCTTCCCCATCTGAGGAGCAGTAACCTCGCAAGCAGCCTGCTCCTATGGAGGAACAGCAGCTGCACACAGCCTGCCCCCGTCTGAGTAACAGCAGCCTCACAAGCAGCCCGCCCCCATTCAAGGAGCAGCAGCTGTGAGCAGCAGGCCCTCATCCAACAAGCAGCAGCCGCACGCAGCCCACCCTGTCCAAGGAGCAGCAGCTACACGAGCAGCCCACCCCCACCAGCCAGAGGAGCCACCACTGCTGTGAGCAGCGGCATGAGCAGTGCCCACCCAAGGAGCCACTGCTGCCCGAGTAGCCACTGCCACCCAAGGGGTAGCTTAAGCACAAGTTGACACCTAGATTTTTTGGTGAGAGCAAAAATGGGGAGACAAAAAAAAAAAAAAAAACACCACAGGAAAGAAAAGGAGGAATTTCAAGATAAGGAGCTAAGTGAAAAGAAGGCATGCAATATGTCAGAAAAAGAATTCAGAATAAAGATCATACAGTTAACAAACCTGATGGATGAAAAAAAAATCAACAACTTATGTAAGAATCAAGAGGAAATAAAGAGTGATATAGCTACAATAAAAAACACTATGGAAAGTTTCAATAGTAAACTAGGAGAAGCAGAGGACTGAATTAGTGAATTAGAAGACAGGGAAGTATCATAACACACACAATCTGAACTGCAATAGGAGAAAAAAATTAAAAGACAGGAAGAGAACCCAAGTGAGCTTTGGGACAACATGAAACGGAGCAATATACGAATAATAGGGGTGCCAGGATGACAAGAAGAGGAAAAATGGTTAGAAAACCTATTTGAAGAAATAATGTCAGAAAACTTCCATTTGGAGAAGAAAAAAGTCACACAAGTACAGAGAGTCCCAAACAAGATGAATCTGAAAAGACCCACACCAAGACACTTTGTAATTACAATGGCAAACACTAGGACAAAGAGAGAATTTTAAAGGCTGAAAGAGACTGGGGGTGGGGGGGGGGGGGGGGAGAGGGAGAGAGGGAGAACTTTAGGTACAAGGGATCTCCAATTAGATTATCAAATGATTTCTCAACAGAAACACATCATGCCAGAAATGAATGGTAGGAAGTTTGCAAAGTAATGCAGAGCAAGGGACTGAATCCAAGAATACTCTATCCAGCAAGGCTATCATTCAAAACCGAAGGAGCAAGAGCATACCAGGGAGCCAAGACAGTCTCTTCAGTAAATTGTGTTGGGAAAATTGGACAGATACATGCAAAAAAAAAATGAAACTAGACCACCAAAATACACCATACACAAAAATAAACTCAAAATGGATAAAGGACTTACATGTAAGATGGGAAACCATAAAAATCTTAGAAGAATTCATCCATAGGCAGCAAAATCTCAGACATATGCCAAAGCATTATCTTCACTGATACAGCTCCTAGGGCAATGGGAACTAAAGAGAAAATAAACAAATGGGACTACATCAAAATAAAAAACTTCTGCACAGCAAAAGAAACCATCAACAAAACAACAAGAAAGCCCACTGCATGGAAGAACATATTTGCCAATGTTATCTCTGATACGGGTTTAATCTCCAACATTTACAGGAAACTAAAACAATTTAACAAAAGGAAGATAAACAACCCAATAAAAAAAAATGGGCAACGGACCTAAATAGATACTTTTCAAAGGAGGACATACAGAAGGCCAAGAGACATATGAAAACATGCTCAAAGTCACTAATCATCTGAAAGATGCAAATTAAAACGACAATGAGGTACCATCTCTCACCTGTCAGAATGGCTATCGTCAACAAATCAACAAATGACAAGTGCTGGTGAGGATGTGGAGAAAAAGGGACCCTCTTGCACTGCTGGTGGAATGCAGACTGGTGCAGCCACTGTGGAGAACAGTATGGAGTTTCCTCAAAAAACTAAAAATGGAACTTCCATTTGACCCAGTGATCCCACCTCTAGGAATATACCCCAAGAAAATAGAAACACCAATTAGAAAGGATATATGCACCCTTATGTTCATAGCAGCACAATTTACAATAGCTAAGATTTAGAAACAACCTAAGTGCCCATCAGCAGATGAGTGGATTCAAAAACAGTGATACATCTACACAATGGAATATTATGCTGCTATAAAAAAGGAAGAGACTCCTACCATTTGCAACAGCATGGATGGACCTGGAGAGCATTATGCTAAGCGAAATAAGTTAGTTAGAGAAAGATAAATATCATATATATCACTCATTTGTGGAATATAATGAACAACATAAACAGATGAACAAAACAGATCCAGAGACAGAGAAGCATAAATCAGACCGTCAAACCTCAGAGGGAAGGCAGGGGAGGGTGGGGGTAAGGGGGAGAGATCAACCAAAGGACTTATATGCATGTATATAAGTATAACCAGTGGACACAGACACTAGGGGGCATGAGCGGGGGATGGGGGGCAATGGGGGGATATGGACACATATGTAATACCTTAATCAATATAAAAAACATAAATAAATAAATAAATTAATTAATTAATTTTAAAAGTTCCTGCAGTGATCTGGGTGGAAGGGGAACAGGCAGCAGCAGTGGTGGACATGGAGGGAAGTGGATGGGTTGACTATTTTATTTTTTTCTCTCATGCACATCAAAAAGAAATGCACAACTAATAGAAAAAGTTTCAAGTCCCACCATGTTTAGGTCACATCCTTTGTGAGACACTGGCGTAGTGGTTCAGCTCCAGGCTCTGAAGTCAGACCTCTTAGGCTTGAGTCCATTACCTGACTCATTGCCTGGCAGACATTTTACAAGTTACTTTATTTTTTAAAGTTTATATTTCCTTTCCTAGATAATGAAGAAGCTAATAGCTTTCTCATAGTGTTATTAGAAGTATTCAATAGGATGATGTATGTGCAGTACTTAGCACAGTACTTGGTGGATAACAAATAATGACTATTGTATATTTGTAAACAATATAATTCATGGATATATCCAGATTTTATTTAACAAAATCAATATGCTGCAAATGTGGTGGTGTTTTCCAAATAATTTTAGTGCTTCAGATTCAAAGTTCTGGGAGGTCTTTGCTCTCTTGCTCCACAGGTGAAATAACAACTGGAACTTACCCGAATTCTGCTTGTCAGAGAATCTAGATGCAGTGGCATAAAACTAACACAGGTGCTGCCGCATGCTGACAAAGAATAAATAGAAGCACATGTTTTGAAAGGTACATAATACTTCACTTCTTAAAATACTACTTATGAAATGTGGTCAGCTTTGTTCTGCAGATTGGCTGACACCTAACACATGGAGGAACTGCTGTTGGTGCTGCACGGCCATGCCACCTGGATTCCCTTATCTCGTTTATTATTATTAACCATTTCAAAAACACTTTGGAGATTTTAAAGAAAGAGATAGTTGTGATCTCTGCTTTGAGTGTGGTCCTGCTAGAAGGCCAAATGACTTTTTAAAGGTGCTTTTAGTGACATGGTATGTCTTAACTGATATTTTCCTTTTGAGGAGCACTCAGAAAGGATATTAGGGCTTGTATTTGAATAAAAACACTGGAACTTGCTTTACAACCCCCCTTTTTCTTTTTTTTTTTTTTTTTTTCAGGGAAAAAAATCCTCTTGGAATGTGGAAAAGAAATTAGTTTGAGCATACTAATTCCAAATAACCCAAAATGATCTCTCTTAATCATGAGTCAATACAATAGCCAAAACTCCAATAATGTGAAATTTGCTGTTGAGAGATGGCACCTATGACATGCTCTGCCTGTGTGAGACAGATGGGTGGTCTGAAGGATGATTGTCCTGTAAAAAGAGGGGCATGTACATACACACCTCTGAGAACTTCTTGAGGAGGCCTTCCAAGAAATGTCTGTCTGTGCCAATTCTCCCAGTTAAAATTGAAGAGCCCTCTAAGTTTTCAAACTTTCCCTAAATAACACCAAATACTGGGCTTACTTGACAGGCATCATCAACCACCATCTAGAATAACCTCCCCAGCTTAATTCTGTGATACCCGGGGAGGTGTGCTTATCACTCAATGGCTTCTCCTTACTCATCCTCCAGAATGAATGTGAAGGATTAAATTTCAAAACAGAGCCAAGTCCAGCCTCTTAGAAACACAGGATTGGGTTACCAACAAAATCTTTTTAACAACCCAAATTTACCTGAGAATTCTTGCACAGTGATCACTTAGTTTGACAGAGCTGGACCAAAGTTAATCTAGACTTGTGATAGATGGAATATTAGGGTAATATTAAGAACAGTGCATTCTAACCCTGTCTTCCAAATATGTTCCCCTAAGTCTGAAAAACACATGAGTATTAGAAACTCTTGGAAACTAGTAAAAAACTAGATTTCTCTACCTGGAAAAAGTTTTTCTTCTTTTGGACTCTTGTATGAGCTGAATTATTCCAAATATTAAAAATTATGTGTGCCCTGTTTATGGAGAATTTTATAGCTAAAATATAGAAATACCATGGTCAGAATATTTTATGAAAGAGCCAAAGCACATAATAAATTAAGATTGATTTGCATGAAATTTTGCAGACATCCAGATGATAATATAAAAAAAGGAAACAAACTTTGTTTGAACTCTGTAGTATTATGTTAGATTATCCCCTGTCTGACTCTATTCCTGTTCCTAATTTAACACCTGTAAGTTGCCATGGAAATTGTATATAAAATGTACATTTCATATTGCAAAGGTAGGAAGTTCAAATTGTATGAGGCTCAGAATTTTATTAGAATTCCTTCAGCTTATGCCTTTCCCCAGCCTTGAAAATGTGGGTAATTCGTTTTCTATCATTTTTTTGTATCATGTAGTGTTTGGCAGTAGTTAATTAAAATGGTCAGGAGAGCAGGAAAGCATTGCTAGAACTATAAACCCTGGCAAAATAGTGAAACAGATTGAGTTTGAACTTAATAGTCT
This sequence comes from Eptesicus fuscus, assembly GCF_027574615.1. Taxonomy (NCBI): domain Eukaryota; kingdom Metazoa; phylum Chordata; class Mammalia; order Chiroptera; family Vespertilionidae; genus Eptesicus; species Eptesicus fuscus. The sequence continues at coordinate 95,754,240 of NC_072481.1, forward strand.
TCTAATTCATTTTTTAAAATTAATTTCTTGAACAAATGGAAAAATTGGAGAAGCCCCCTGGTGGCTCCAATGATACTAAAAGCTGGAGATAAAGTTCTGGGCAAGCCCAGGAAAGATGGGTCTTTATAGTGATGAGGTGGGTGCTTTTGGAGGTGTGCTTTTATTACTCACTAGAGGCCAAGTGCATGAAATTCATGCATAGGAGGGAGGTGTCCCTCAGCCCATCCTGCACCCTCTCCAATCTGGGACATCCCTCTCACAATCTGAGACCACAGGCTCCTAACCGCTCACCTGCCTGCCTGCCTAATTGCCTCTAACTGCCTCTGCCTGCCAGCCTAATCGCCCCCAACTGCCCTCCCCTGCTGGCCTGGTCGCCCCCAACTGCACTCCCCTGCCGACCTGATCGCCTCTACTCCCCTGCCAGCCTGATCTCGCCCCTAACTGCCTCTGCCTTGGCCCCCACCACCATGGCTTTGTCTGGAAGGAAGTCGGACTTCTGGAAGATGGCCAGTTGACCCAGTCTAATTAGCATATTACCCTTTTATTAGTATAGATTAGATTAGCTTTCTTTCTTCCCCAAATGGGACTTGTTGACTCACTCTTCAAAGGAATGAAAGCTAAAGCACCAATCAGAGAAATTCTTTCTCAGGTGTATTTGTATAATAATCCTTAGGACATATCTCATCAACTGGCATTTTCTAGCATGAGTGGTGGGTTGTGCACATAATTCACATAAATATGCTTTGAATACTGTTAAGTGTCATGGAAGGTAATAGTGTTATCATTTCTATTGTTATTATTATTATGCAACGACCTTGTAGCAAAAATTAATAAAGATTTAAAGATTTAATTTAAAAAAGAGTCATTTTTAAAAAATTAAGAAAAAATGGGAAATTTATTGTAAGTCATGCAACATTTTTTATATCTCCCTCTGTCTTTTTTTCATGCTAGAAAATGCCAGTTGATGAGATATGTCCTAAGGATTATTATATAAATACACCTGAGAAAGAATTTCTCTGATTGGTGCTTTAGCTTTCATTCCTTTGAAGAGTGAGTCAACAAGTCCCATTTGGGGAAGGAAGAAAGCTAATCTAATCTATACTAATAAAAGGGTAATATGCTAATTAGACTGGGTCAACTGGCCATCTTCCGGAAGTCATGACTTACATTTAATTTCCCATTATTGTAACATATTAAATATGTTTCTACTTTCCAAACATATTGTGAATCTACTGTTGAGCTAGAGCTAGAATTTAGACATTCTTCAAAATCCCATTTTCAGTGCTTACAGTTACTTCATAAACTTCCTTTGGCATGAAAACACTTAAGTTTTCTTTTTCTCCTGTGTGCTCCAGGCAGTTCACCAGGTGTGCCACTGTCTCAACTGGGAGATCGCCACCAAAGACTGATGATAGTGTGACTCCAGATGGGTAATCCTGTATGAATCTTCCTCCACCCAATAAATTTCCCATTCTTTCTTAATTTTTAAAAAATGACTCTTTTTTAAATTAAATCTTTATTACTGAAAGTATTACATATGCCCCCTTTTTCCTCATTGACTCTTTCTAGCCCGCCCTCACCCCCCATTCCAGGCCTTTAATACCCTATTATCTGTGTCCATGGGTTATACATATATGCATACAAGTTCTTCACCTACCCTCCCCTGCCTTCCTTCTGAGATTCCATAGTCTGTTTGATGCTTCTATGTCTCTTGATCTATTTTGCTCATCAGCTTATTTGGCTTATTAGATTCCACATATGAGTGAGATCATGTGATACTTGTCTTTCTCTGACTGGCTTATTTCACTTAGCATAATACTCTCCAGGTCCCTCCATGCTGTCTCAAATGGTAAGAGATCCTTCTTTTTACTGCTGCATAATATTCCATGGTGTAAATGTAAAACTTTTTTTATCCACTCATCTACTGATGAGCACTAGGACTGTTTCCAGATCTTAGCTATTGTAATTGCGCTGCTATGAATATAGGGGTGCATATATTCTTTCTGATTAGTGTTTTGGGTCTCTTAGGATATATTCCCAGAAGTGGGATCACTGGGTCAAATGGCAGTTCCATATTTAATTTTTTGAGGAAACTCCATATTGTTTTCCATAGTGGCTGCACCAGTCTGCATTCCCACCAGCAGTGTACTAGGGTTCCCTTTTCTCCACATCTTGACCGGCACTTGTCTTTTGTTGATGTGTTGATGGCAGTCATCATGACAGGTGTGAGGTGATACCTCATTGTTGTTTTAATTTGCATCTGTCTGATGATCAGTGACTTTGAGCATTTTTTTTTTCATATGTCTCTTGGCTATCTGTATGCCCTCTTTGGAGAAGTGTCTATTTAGGTCCTTTGCCATTTTTTAATTGGATTGTTTGTCTTTCTTTTGTTCAGTTGTTTGAGTTCCTTATATATTTTGGATATTAACCCACTATTAGATGTATCATTGCCAAATATGTTCTCCCATACACTGGGCTCCCTTTTCATTTTGTTGATGGTTTCTTTTGCTGTGCGTAAGGGTTTTGTTTGTTTGTTTGTTTGTTTGTTGTTTTTTTGTAGTCCCATTTGTTTATTTTCCCCTTAGTTTTCTTTGCTTTAGCAGAAGTATCTGTAAACCTATTGCTATGAGAGATGTCTGAGATTTTGCTGCCTATGATTTCTTCTAGAATTTTTATGGTTTCATGACTTACATTTAAGTCTTTTTATCTATTTTGAGTTTATTCTTGTGTATGGTGTAAGTTGGTGGTCTAGTTTCACTTTTTTGCATGTACCTATTCAATTTTCCCAATGCTATTTATTGAGGAGACTGTCTTGACTCCATTGTATGTTCTTGCCTCCTTTGTCAAATATTAATTGAGCATAATATTCCATTCTGTTCCATTGATCTATGTGCCTATCCTTATGCCAGTACCAGGCTGTTTTGATTACAGTGGCTTTGTAGTATAACTTGATTTCTGGTATTGTGATTCCTTCAACTTTGTTCTTCTTTCTCAAAATTGCTGCAGCTAATCAGGGTCCTTTAGGGTTCCAGATAAATTTTTGGAGTATTTGTTCTAGATCTGTAAAATATGCCATTGTTATTTTAATAGGGATTGCACTGAATCTGTAGATTGCTTTGAGAATATGGACATTTAATTATGTCGATTCTACCAATCCGTGAACACATTATATTCTTCCACTTTTTTATATCTCCCTCTGTCTCTTTTTTTCAACATCTTGTAGTTTTCAGAGTATAAGTCTTTTACCTCCTCGGTTAAGTTTATTTCTAAGTATCTTAATATTTTGTTGCAATGGTAAATGGGGTTGTTTGTTTAGTTTCTCTTTTGAGAATTCATTATTGATGTATAAAAATGCAATAGATTTCTGGGTGTTAATTTTTTATCCTGCTACATTGTCAAATTCCTTTATTAAATCTATTAGTTTTTTGGTGGAGTCTTTAGGGTTTTCTATGTACAATATCATGTCATCTGTGAGTAATGAAAGTTTTACTTCCTCCTTTCCAAATTGGATGCCTTTTATTTCTTCTTCTTGTCTGATTGCTGTGACTAGGACTTCTAGTACTATGTTGAATAAGAGTAGTGCAAGTGGACATCACTGTCTTGTTTCTGTTCTTAGGGGAAATGGTTTTTGTTTTTGCCCATTGAGTATGATGTTGGCAGTAGGTTTGTCATATATAGCTTTTATTATGTTGAGATATGCTCCCTCTATTCCCACTTTGCTGAGAGTTTTTATCAAAAGTGGGTGTTAGATTTTGTCAAATGCTTTTTCTGCATCTATTGATAGGATCATGTGATTTTTATCTTTCAATTTATTTATGTGAGGTATCACATTTATTGATTTGTGAATATTGTACCAACCCTGCGTCCCCTTAATAAATCCCACTTTTTCATGGTGTATGAACTTTTTAATATATTGCCGGATCCGATTTGCTAAGATTTTGTTGAGGATTTTAGCATCTATGTTCATCAAGGATATTGGCCTGTAGCTCTCTTTCTTTTTTTTTTTAATTTAAATTCTTTATTGTTGAAAGTATTACATATATCTCCTTTTTCCCCCATTGACCTCTCCCTGGCTGCTCCCACCCCCAGCACATGCCCTGGTCCTCCTAGTGTCTGAATCCATTGGTTATGCTTCTTTGCATGCATAAGAGTCCTTTGGTTGATCACCTACCCCCCACCCCCCCACACACACACACCCTCCCCTGCCTTCCCTCTGAGGTTTGACAATCTGGTCAATGTTTCTGTCTCTGGATCTACATTTATTCATCAGTTTTTGCTGTTCATTATATTCTACAAATGAGTGAGATCATGTGATATTTATCTTTCTCTGACTGGCTTCTTTAATTAACATAATGTTCTCCAGGTCCATCCACATGCTGTTGCAAATGGTGAAGTTCCTTTCTTTTTACAGCAGTGTAGTATTCCATTGTGTAGATGTATCACAGTTTTTGAATCCATTCATCTGCTGATGGGCGCTTAGGCTGTTTCCAAATCTTAGCTATTGTAAATTGTGCTGCTATGAACATAGGGCTGCATATATTCTTTCTGATTGGTGTTTCTGATTTCTCGGGATATATTCCTAGAAGTGGGATCACTGGATCAAATGGGAATTCCATTTTTAATTTTTTGAGGAAACTCCATACTGTTTTCCACAGTGGCTGCACCAGTCTGCACTCCCACTAACATTGTACGAGGGATCCTTTTCCTCTACATCTTCACCAGCACTTGTTGTTTGTTGATTTGTTGATGTTAGCCATTCTTACAAGTATGAGATGGTACCTCATTGTCCTTTTGATTTGCATCTCTCGGGTGATTAGTGACTGAGCATTTTTTCATATGCCTCTTGGCTTTCTGTATGTCCTCTTTTGAAAAGTGTCTATTTAGGTCCTTTGCCCATTTTTTTTTATTGGATTGTTTATTTCCAAGCTCTCTTTCTTTGTAGTGTCTTTATCTGGTTTTGAAATTAGGATACTGTTGGCTTCATTAAAAGAGGTTGGAAATGTTCCTTCCTCTTGTATTTTTTTGGAATAGTTTGAGGAGGATAGCTGTTAGTTGTTCTTTGAAGGTTTGGTAATACGCGCCTGTGAAGCTGTCTGGGCCTGGGCTTTTGTTTGCTGGGAGTATTTATTTATTTATTTATTTATTTATTTATTTTTTATTACTGCTTCTATTTCATCAGTTGTTATTGGCCTATTCAGATTTTCTGATTCTTCCTGATTCAGTTTTGTGGATTGTATTTTTTAGTTATTTATCATTTTCATCCACATTGTCCAGCTTGTTTGCATGTAGTTGTTCATAGTATTTTCTTACAAACCTTTATATTAAAAAAAGACTCTTTATTTAAAAAGTAAAACCTAAAGTTTAAATATTAACTTAAAGATATTTTTAAAGTAACTCAAAGAAATGAAAGCAGAAATTCAAACTAATTGTTATCTTCCTCCCATTCTTATACCATATGAATCTGTATCTTCAGTTTAAAGCTGTTTTTTGATGGCATTTTCCACAAATGTTTGAGCATACCACTGCTCATTTCCAATCAGTTTTAGAAGATATGGCTGACCAAAGATTAGTTATGCCTTAAGCTATTCACTGAGAGCTTCTTAGGCGAATGAGCATTAATTTCCTCCTTTAAGAGGGGCACCAAGAAACTGACAATGGAATCCTGTTGAAGGAATCCTCCCTCTCCCGTTAAAAAGTAGCCATTTTCTTTATTTTTCTTTTCAGTTCTCACTATCTGTTAGTTACTTAACTTTCTAGGTAGTTGTAGGCTCAGCCTAATTTTATTTTATTTATTTATTTATTGTTTTTTTTAATTACTTTATTGATTAAGGTATCACATATTTGTCATCAACGCCCCCCCCATTCCCATCCCAAACGCCCCCCATACGCATGCCCCCATCCCCCTGTTGTCCGTGATCACTGGCTAGGCTCATATGCAAGCACACAAGTCCTTTGGTTGATCTATCTCCCTTGTCCCCACCCTCCCCTACCTTCCCTCTGAGGTCTGACAGTCTGATCAATGCTGTTCTTGTTCTTCAGTCTATGTTGTTCGTCATTTCCCCTAGATGAGAGAGCTGATGTGATACTAGGAATACACTTATAGGAACCGAAAATGAGACAAGCAAATAATGGTTATGCTGAGAGGCAAATGAATCAGTCTATAGTGAGTTTCTTTCTGGGCCAACAGTTCTTTTGAGTCCTGATTTCTATGTCCAACAGTTGTTTATGTGTATATAACAGCAATGATATTTCAGTTCTGGATGGTGGACAAATGGTGGTAATGCAGGTCTGACCCTCTCTGGTTTGGTCCTGGGCAATCTGCAGTGATGCACATCTGCTGACTGCTAGTATGGCAAGGCATGGTCAGCGTCTTCCATCTCTGGACTGTTTCTCTTCTGTCTTCATGGCTGGAGGACTCCTGTCAATTCCTCTCTGTTGCAGGAATCCACATGGTCTCGGAGTTGTTTTCTGAAAATATACAAACATATTCTCGACCAAAAGTTAATAAAGGAATATTTTCTATAAATTTGACTTGCGATCCTTTTTCATTTTTTTGCCCAAATGATTTTCCTTTGGCTTGTTTTGACACCATGTATGTTTTACCTGGGTGTCTTGCTGTTAGCATTACAAATGAAAGTTAATTTTCTAAAGTAAAAATTTTCTAGATGTAATTTATTTACAGGATATTTTTCCTTACATGATATTCTTCTACTATCCCCCTTTTTTTGGTTTAAATATTGGGAGGCTTTTGGAAATTTTATTCAGCCTAATTTTATATTGTACAGGTTTATTTGTACCTTTACCATTGGTTAAAATCTGAACTCACATACTGCTTAACAAGGAAAGTCTGAACAAAATGTAAAGAGCTCCTTATGTGGTAGACAGTTAGACAGACATAAGCAGAGCAAGGACAATGGGTAGTGAAGATCAGCAGGGCCCTTACCCCCAGGATGACCTTTATCCCCCAGCATATCACTAGTCATGCAGATTAGATCCCTTAGATCCTGTCACCTTTCATATCGCTGGTCATGTAGTTTAGAACCTTCCTTGACCTTTCAGCCCCTGGCATGTTGCTAATCATGGGGGTTAAACCCCCTTAGAGGGGAACAAACAAGGAGGCCAGAGGATAGCCCTTAAGCATTAAGCCCCCAGGACAATGAGATTCTGACCCACATCAAATCCATCTAAACCTCAGTTGTGTTTCAGCTACAGGCCCAGAAAAGCAGCAAAACCAGACAAGCAACACAATGACTGACATCAGGACCCGCTGCATTGAATAATGACCCCCTGCCTAGGACCTGACCAATCACCAGAGATCATGACATCAGAAAGCTGATGAATATTCTATTGGGAACCGCCCCTGACCTCCAGATAAATACCCTCAAGACAGAGTACCCATTGCAGGCTCCTCTCTCTATGGAGCATACCCATGCCTTTCCCTATTTTCTTCCCTTGCCTCTCTCTTTCTTCTATGCTCCAAGAGCCCTTCTTTCACCTCTGTAACTTGTTTCCTGAGCTTATTTCTTATACCACTCACTTCTTCTACCTCTGTAACTTTCTAAATAAACTTGCTCTTAAAGTTTGAGTCTTACCTCTGAATTCTTTCTTAGCCAGAACTCAAGTACTGAGTTTGCTGAACCCAGGCCCAGTCTGACCCCACCGTTCTAACACCTGTGCCATTTCATCACCATCACTTAGGACAGGTCTTTATACTCAGCTAATTATACCATCGATTAATTGATACTAATCTCCAACTGACAATCACCTGATCTTCCAGGATATGTTTCAGTTATACTGTATAGTGCTTTTATTTAATTTATTGGGGTGACATTGGTTGATAAAATTATACAGATTTCAGGTATACAATTCTATAATGCATCATCTGTATATTGTATTGTGTGCTCACCACCCCAAGTCAAGTCTCCTTCCATCACCATTTATCCCCCTTTTGTTTCCCCTTTCCTATGACCCCTGTCCCCCTCTCCCTCTGGTAATCACCATAGTTTTGGTGTAACCACAGGACAAGAAATCCCAGTAGATCACAGCTATCCACTTATAAATTATAATTTTCCTCTGTGTGCAAGAAAATATTCAAGACCTATATAATTCACATACTTAGAAAAGAAAACTTATTTTTGCCCTACTTTCTCGAATTGCTTGGAGGTGAAAAAATGTTAAACGGATAATATCTTTCAACACTGAATTGATTTCTCAGCTTAATTTAAGCATAGAAATTATGTGCCAGATGGCATAATCAACATGCTCTGTTGAAAGATTGCAATTTTATTCTTATAAGAAAAAAATAAAATAAACATTTCCACGTGGTCTACTCAGTAGGAAAGAAAGTTCATGTATGCTCATTCCAACAATGCCATCTTTGACAAGGAAAATGACAATATCTTTGAATGTATTAACTGAACTCTTTGAAAACAGGAATAGTGCTTTGTTTCATTCTGTCACAGTTTTCACATAATATCTATGGTAAATAACTGGAAAAAGAAATAGTAAAATTAATAATCCTGAATATAGTAAAATTTATCTTAGCGCCATTGTATATTTAAAGACTTTCTGAAATGCACTCCATGTTCAATCATGTCATAACAGTATTCATTCAGTACCTGGAACCTTGTGCTCTAAAATTAGAATATGTCTCCCCAAGAGGTCATTCAAAAATTTGCCTATCTAGGGAGAAATGGCAATTCCTGTTTCCCCAATTCATTCCATTTATATGTGACATTTCTATTCCCTACACTTCCATAAAGCACTTGGACAAGGAATTCAGTTATAAGTTACAAAGAAAAACACAATGTTTATAAAGTAGGAAGAATACTGTCAACAAAATTCCCCAATCTGAGGAGCAGAGAGAGAAAAAACTTTATAGGAGTGAACAGTTTGCAAACTGGGACCATCCAGCCCCTGTGGACACTGCAAGTGTGATCATGGAGACAACAGGGAGGGTGCCTTTTATAAAGTTCCCACACTGGTTCCCAATTGATCCATTTTTATGCAAATGAGGAATACAAATTTGTACAAACTGATTGGTCCAAATAGCACTGTCCTGATGGGTCAGCTTCTTGAGATCTGATTGGTCATATATAGCTGCTTGAATTAGTCAGTATAGGTGCAAATGAAGATATAGCTATGCCATTACAATTGGATGGGGCAGGTCTCAACCCACTGGTGGAAAGATGATAGCAGGAACTCCTTTATAAGTTGTCAGGGGCATAGTGCAGGAGGCTGAAGGTTTAATGTTTAACTTTTCCCTGAAAGGCAGAGTAAATGAAAAGACTTTGTCGGCTATGGCTGCCAGACTCTAGTATGAATTTGTGTCCAGTTAACCATGAGGAATCCTTCTTGGAAGATATGTTCCTACTTGAGCTCCATAGTACAGTTAACTGATATAAATATTTGACACTGAGTGTCAAGAAGAGAAGAGGAAAAGAGAGTAGGAATTGGGAAGGAAAAAAAAGAAGGGAGGACAGAGAAGAGGAGAGAGGGGTGACTAGATAATATAGGAAAGTGTGAAATAATTAATTAGTGACCTTGTTTCTGAAAAATGAAGAAAGCCCTTTCTGTGACAGATAAATTATTGCTAGAGAAGAAGAGACATTTCTAGTTACTTTAAATAAAAATTTTAAATTATTATTAAAACAGATACTTGGAATAAAATAAGAGTTCTAATAAAATAATAACATTTCAAACTATAATTTTTTTTGGGGGGAGTTATAATTATTGAACTTTTTAAGCTTCAGGTTGGGATTATTGCCTCTTATCTGTATTTTCATGCCTAGACAACTTTAGGCACTTCTAGCCTGAAAATGGCAGCCTGTTTGGCAGTATTATGCTAAAATATATTTTTCAAACTTCCAGGTGAGCCAGGCCGCAGCCACCGGGGCCAGTCTGGCTCCCAGTGGGTTCGTGCAGGAGCTGGTCTGCAAGGCCAGCCGGGAGAGAGTGTACTGCCTGCCCAGCTTCCTTGATATAGATTGGGCACTGTGCATACCTCAGAGAACTGTCCTTATGAAGGACTGGAAGCTGGAGAATGTGTGGACAGACTTCTGCCCCAAGTGACTAAGGGTTGCTCCCAGGGGCATTAATTCCTTTATTCCTTTGGCATATCCAAGGTGTCTAACTGCTGACTGAAGAAGCACTTCTGCTTTGGAGAAAGCCCCGTGGCAGAGGAGCTGAGAAATACAGCAGTTTGGGGTGAGGGTGGGGACGGAAGCATGCACAGGGACTGTCTGCCGTCCTGAAGCAGAAGTAGGGATAAGAGGCGGTGCTGTGGTACAGGCATCCTGATTCAACCAAAAGTCTCCAGTAGAATTATGACTCCTGGAAGAGCAAGCCTGGTTCTATGCTTTTTGATGTGTCCCAGCACATGGCAGGGAGCACATACATGGATTTGAGAAACATGAATTTAGAAGCTGTGTTATGGGAGCCATTAAAGAAACAGACAAACAGGTTGAAAAAAGTCCAGGTCATTTATAGAATCTTAGTCCAGGTCACTCTTTAGGAGTCCAGGTTGAGGGAGAGAGTGGGTCAGGTGTATTTCACTCAGAGGGAAAGAGCCAGGTTACTGCCAAGGGACAGATTCATAATGATGGAGACGAAGAGTTAATTCTTATAGCAGTCTCTGCTTGCTACTTCAAAGTCAGGATAAAACCCACACCTCCTAAAAATAAATGGGAAATGAACACTTCCCCTGACCATATTGTTGAGGCAAATACTTCTGTTGTGAAATAGCATTAGAAGTTAATAATTCATATTTTAGACACTGTCATATTACCAATAGCACAAGGGATCAGTGAAAAATAACTGTTCACTCATTTCCAAACTAACAATCTGTGTCCATGCCATCCTCCATCCATGTCTATGAGTCGCATTACATTAATAGATATCACATGTCTCACTCAGCTCCAAGCTCAATGATAACTCTAACAAAGGCTTTCTTTCCACAAGTAGACTAGCCAAAAGGTAAAACAACAATGGAAGCTCTGGGAGTCTGAATTGAACTCTGCAACGATGTGTGTATCTTCTTTCTGAGGATAATCAGGAAGTTCTTAGTCTGTGCATCTCAAAATTTGGTTCCAGATCCAGAGCATCAGCATCATGTAGAAACCTGCTGGGAATACAAACTCTTGCCCCTGACAAGGACTCTGTCCTTGACCAAACTCTAGTCAAGCTTCTCTGAACTCTCTTCTCAGGTAGGCCCTGACTTTTGGGCTTCCATGTTCTTCTCTGCATTGTCCCATTTTACTAAGAATCCTGCTAACTTGGTTCAGCCAGATTCCCTCGCCCCTAGTACCTTATCACCTCAATATCTACACAGGTTCCTTATCCCCAGCACCCCTGGTGATATCTGATCACTCTGGCCTGCCTTCAGCAAGAGTCCTATCCTCTACCCTTGATGTTTCCTCCTGGTAATTTTCCATCCACTGATCATACTGAAGCATCCATCTTATATAAAAACTGCTGTTTGAAATTTTAACCCTGCTATTTGGCTTCTGTAAATGCTTGCTTGCTTAAATAATAAGGAAAATAAAACTACTCCCACTTCAGAGAGGCCATTAAACCTTCCCTGAATGAAGTTATCAGTGCTGGCACTAGGCCAGGCCTTTGGTTGAGATCTCAAGGCCCCAGCACATAGGGCTCTTTAAGAACTTGCAAATGGGGCTGGAAACACCCCATATTTGTAAGACAGAGAAGGTAAAAACATATAAATAGGGAAAGTTCCTCCATGTTGGGGTCCAGAATTTGAGAGACATTTTCCTCTGGGCCTGGGTGTAATAATAATAATAAATGTAACTCCATCTCTCTAAGCGTTGCTTGGTTCTTCTCCGGTTTTCTGTAACAATACCCTCCCTCCCCCATGCTGCTCCTTGGCTATAAATCCCCACTAGTCCTATTGTATTCAGAGTCAAGCCCAATCTTTCTCCCCTACTACAAAACCCTGTTAAGGTAGCCCCTTTGAAGACAGTAAGTTACTCATAATACTTACTGTCTTTAACAAGTATCAGGAGTAATTTTTCTTCAACTCCCCCTCCCAGACATATAGAATCAGAGGCTCTGGGGGTGGGGCCCAGAAATCTGCATTTCATCAAGCTCTTTGGAAGATTCTGATGCTTACTAAACTTTGAGACCCACTGCTCAAAATTAGGCCATAAGGAAAGGTGCATTCACACTACAAAGGCAACGTGATGGAGACAAGTGCAAGAACACACAGGAAAGAACAAGCCTTATTCTCACGGGTCTCATGGTTCCATTTAGAGATGGGCACACACACTTTCAATAAAATTAAAAAAGGCTGACCTAGGACCTTTGGAGAAACCATGATTATTTTGGGCATCAGCTGGTAGTAATTTAAGGATCTGGATTTAAAGCATGGAATCAGTTGTGGCCCTTAAAACCCCACAGGGCAGTGAATAAAATTCTAATTGTCAGTTCTGTGGTTCTGTACTGACCTGTGGTTTCACATAAGAAATACCCATAGCTGTAGAGGAAACCACAGAGGTCTGCACACGGCAGGCAGAGGTAAACAGAACCACAGTATGTCCTATACATGATAATAAGGAACCACAGAAAAGTATCAAAAGCGATGCTTTTGGCTGGGAATTTATTGAATGTTTAAACTCAGGGAACAAAGTGGTAAGAAAGTGAAGGGGATCTCCTGGGCTTTAATTCCACAAAGAAATGGGAGTTAAAACCTACATTTTTTTCCCCATTAAGGCTGGTTAAGTACAGAATACAAAAAAGAGGGTTATTTTAGAATATGTCATTATTTCATATTGGAGGTGGGGGTTTTTTTGTATCTTTATTTCATTTTTCAATTTTTTCAGAAATTAGGAACTTATATGACTCTGTAAAAATTTAAAAATATTGAATATTTTTTTAGCAGACATGCTTTAACAAGAGAAATATTGAAGTAAGAAGAAAACTTCAATTCACTAACTTTAGCTTTTTGACCATTACTATTAAATCTGCTGTCTAGGAGATGAGCAACAACGAGTGAGCAATAGCTGAGATGATACAAACATGGAAATCTTCTACGTTTCACTCTAGAGGAGCACCCTCTAGTGGTGGCTGCAGGAGAGGGTATTTCAATTGTCTGTACAATAGAATTTAATGTACATTTTCAAGTCCAAAAATTGCTCTGTTACTATTGAGTGGCCCCTCTCCAAAAAATGTACTTTTTCCGTAATCTGCTAGAAATATAGTGAGAGGGTTTTTACTCTGTAGCACATCTCTAGTGTGTATTTGAATAGTAATTAAATTATTTAGATTATTCTTAAGCGTATAATTTTAATGTTAATATTTATAGTATGTCATTTATATATGTTACTATTAAATATTTTAATATTCACAGCAAAAACAGACAAAGGCTAATTCTTTAATTATTAATTCTCTGTTCTGCAAAAATTAGTGGATTTTCTACAGACTTAGAAACATATCTTTGCAAAGGTTTAAAACATATTCAACTTTTTAAACAGACAAGTTCTTCACAAGAACAATATTTAAATTAGAAGAAAAACCTCATTTCTTCAAATTTAGTTTTTTCAGCATCATTATTTATTCTCTAACTCCCTTGTGGTTCAATCTACTTGGGAGCCTACCCCCTTCCCATCCTTCTGAACATACCATTCCCAAAAGCATACAAATAAGCCATATTCTTGCTTCTGATAAGACATCTCCCTTTACCCACATCCCCTTTAGATACCCTATCCTTATTTGTCTATTTATCTTTCCAGCCAAACTTTTCCACATTCTCATCTCACATCTCTTAAACATACTCTGTTTTAAATAAGTGTCCATCACGATAACTTAGCTAAACTGGTGCTTATCAAAAGTGCCAACTATTTTCATCTGGACAAATCCAGTGGTTTCTCCTAGGTTCTCTTCTTACTTCCTAAGTGGTTTTTAAACAGTCACACTTTCTTTAATATCTAATAAAGTACCTCAAATTTTACAGAGGCAAATCATAACTAAATTTGTTTCCCCTAATACTGCTTATATTTCTCAGTTCATTGTACCACCATCATTCAACTCCTCTCATTTTCTCAGAAACTTATCCCACCCAATATCAAATCCTGGCAACTTTACAACCTTCTGAACCTTATGTCTCCTCACTATTTCTACTGCCAGCACCCTAGTGCAAATCATTGCCATCTCTAACCTGAGTCCCTTTAGCATCCTTTAACTTGCCTCCCCTGGGCTTACCTTCAACAGTTTATCTCCACAGCAGCCACAAAAACTTTTTAAAATATATATTTAATCTTATTGTCTTCCAATTTACAGCCCTCCAGTGGCTGCCCACTCTAATTAGAAGAAAATACAATACACCACCCCTCCACCCCAGACTCCACAGCCAACAATCATCTAACTCTTGCCAAATTTCTTTATCTAAATTTCCTCAAACCTGTCCTTGGCGTTCATGCATCTTATCTACATTTTCAGTAGCAGTTTCCTCTGCTTGGCATGTAATTCCCCTGTTTTGCTAGTTCCTTCTCATCTTTCATAACCCAGGTACATCACCACTTCCTCTGTCTACTTCTGTGATGGCTCTGCAAAAGTTGGCCCTGTACCAATCCATTACTTTTTTCATAATCTTCATCACATCTTTTCCTATTTTAAATTATCCCATTTATTTATGTATATGTTGTGTGTCCACCCACCAAAATGTAAGCCCATTGAAGTCACTGATCTCTTCTTGTTCATCACTGGATTTTGGATGCCAAGTACTCATTACATAGCATATAAACTGAACAAAGAATGAAGGAATAAATGCCTCAGCCTGTGACATGCCATGGCTGCTATGAATTATTTCTTCCCTAACATGTCTCTGGGTTTATGGCTTCCTTCTCCCTCTCTGGTACACTGTGATGCTTCAGAGCCTGTGCCCCTAGTGAGAATCCTCTTCCGATTTCCTCCAGTTCTCCAACACCAGAAGTGCCTCTAAGGGAAACTCTTACTTCAATTCTATTCCTGGCTCTGGTCACTGAGACAAATTAATTGGACAGAGAATGAAGGATAAATTGGTTAGGGCAGACATGAGACTGATAGGAAGGAAAGAATAAGCACCTGAAATAGAACCCCAGCAGTGGGTTTGGTGGACAGTAAATAAATTCAAGAGATATTATAGCAGAATAGACAAATAGGGATGAGGCTATCTCAGTTTACTAAGGTTGCCTATACCAAAAAGGCACAAAACATCAACAACATACCATAGACTAGGCTTTTTAAACAACAGAAATTTATTTCTCATAGCTTTGGAAGCTGGAATTCCATGACCAAGGTGTCAGTAGGGTTGATTTCTTCTGAGGCCTCTCTCCTCTAGACTAGTAGATGACCATATTCTCTCTCTCTCTCTCTCTCTCTCTCTCTCTCTCTCTCTCTCTCTCTGCTGGGGTTTTTGTCCCAGCATTACAAAGGGTTTCAGCAATCTGGAGAAAGGAGCTGCTTGTAGATTCAATAAGGAGTCCAGAGAAGAAAGATAGTTTTGAAAGGCATTGGGGGTCAGAGTAGCTTCAGCTAAAGGAGCTAAAGACTACCCCTTGACTCAGGACCCCATGCTATTTATTAACACAATTTGTCCTAAGGCAAGGTGGAGATAATACACTTCAAAGGGTAGGGTTTCAAAGGTAGGGTTTATAGAAGCATTGTCAGATTGGGGAATAGCCTACAGCTGTTCAGGTGTTTGGCCAACAGGAGGCAATAACATGCAGATTTAAGATGCCCTGAGCTGTCTGGCAGTAAACAATCCTATTCAGGTTTGGGGAAAGTGCCATTTAGCTGTTCCAACAGATAACTACATATGTGGCTCAGCCCTTGTTGAGCCCCTCATGCTTCACTAACCTTTTGATGAAACTCTTATAATTATGACATGTTGGAATTGGTTCCCAGCATCTCTCCTGTGTGTGTGTTTGTCTCTTTTTTTCCTTATTGGTTAAGGTATTACATATGTGTCCTTACCCCCCCCCCCCATTATCCCCAATCACCCCCCCAACACACACACACACACACACACACACACACACACACACACACATGCCCTCATCCCCCTGGTGTCTGTGTCTATTGGTTAGGCTTATATGCATGCATACAAGTCCTTTGGTTGATCTCTGTGTGTGTCTTTTTTTAAAGAATACTAGTCCTATCAGATTAGCCTCAACCTTATGACCTCTTTACCCTTAATTACCTTCTTAAAGGCCCTATCTGCAAATATAGTCATGTTTGGCTTCAATTTATGAATTTGTGAGGGACAAAATTCAGTCCATAACAGAAAAGAAAACCTGTTTAGGTTAAGAAGCATCAATGATGACTTCCAAAATTATACTATTTGTCTAATTGTCCTTCATTCCTATCACAGACATTTATTTTGCACATTACAGCCACTTTAGAGGGCAGGAAAACTTTCTATTACTTGAAGAGCATAATTTGTAGATTGGTTTTAGGACACAGAACCCTTCAACTTCCAGATTGCACCCACAAATTTCTTTGTGCCGATTAGTGTATTATTTAGATGAGTGTGCCAGTCAGCTTCACTAAGTTTAAGCATCAGAACCATCATTGCAGCTTCTCAATATTTCTTGAAAAGATTGGAAAAGAACTGAGTACACCATGTTCCTTACAGAGGTGCCATTCTAAAGGTTAAGAGTTTGAAGAGCTCAAGCTTGCCTGGACCCAGGCAGGATGGATACAAAGAGTCTGGAGCCTGTGCCTGATGCAGGTTTTTTTTTGTTGTGTGTGTGTGTGTGTGTGGGTTTTTTTTTTTTTGGCTAGGCTATCTGTACTTCCTCACCTCCCTCTTCATGGCTCACTCCACGAGGGCTCTGACCTCACCATAACACTGAAGCCCCTCCTATCCAAGTAGCCAGTTACCTCCATTTACCACACTCCATGGTCAAGCTTCAAAACCCACTCTACTTGACATTTTAGTAAGAACTAACAGAGCTGACCACACCTCTTCCTTGTAGCACTATTTCCCTTAAGCAATGCATTCTTATTTCGCTCCAACACCACTGGCTCCTCCTTCTTACTCTTCCTCCTTTCCCCACCCTTTCCTTGTTCATTGTCTCATTCAAGACCCTCGCTTTAAAGATCAAATTTAATCTGTAGCTCTGACCTTTCCCCGGCAACTTAAGATTCTTATGTCCAGTTCTGACACCTCAGAAATCTAATGAACATCTTAGATTTAATATTTCTAAAATAGAATTTCCAGTTTTTCCCAAAACCTCCAGTCTTCTCCCTTGCAGTAAATGACACCAAATTCACTTAGTTGCTAAATTCACTAATAATGATGATGACAATAATACTTACATATATGTTTATTGGAGGCCAAATTCTGTTCTAAATAGGAAATCTGCTTATTTTTGAGGTTCTACATGTTCTGTATTGGACTTCCCTTTTTGCCATAGTTTATTTGGAGAGTGTCTTTTGTACACTGCAGGAGCACACTCAAGGGACACATTCCTGAGCTCTCCTCCCACCCCAGACCCCCACCCATTCCAAGATTAGACTGTGGACACTGTAAGTCAACCATACCTTGTTGAGTCCTGAAAACTTTCTACTCATAAGCAAAGTCATACTTCTTTTTATGTGGTAAGAATTAGATAATGATAATAATTCCCATGGCTATTTTATAACTGGGATAACAAGAGTTCATGCAGAAGATGTTGCATCACAAAATTATAGCAGCATAAACTATTTAAAAGCATAACCACAAGAAAATGCTTTGGCCAAAAATCAAGAACCATAAGGTAACAACAGTATAAGTAGTGCTTTACAATATTCGAAACTACTGGTTTATGTCACCTTTTAGCCATGAAAGAGGCCACAGTCGTGAGCCAGTCAAGGCATATAATGATTACTGGGAACATGTCCCCTTTGCCTCAGATTTTGGTGGCCATCTCTCATTGAAGGACTGAGGGCATGCAGTTCAGTTTTCTAAGCAATCATGGGTCTGGGTAAACATGCTTGACTGATTAATGATAACAGCTCTTAAAACACCACAGATGTTTCCAGAGCCCTGAAATGTTTATTATTTTATACTAAATTAAATTCATTTTCTCTCCCATTCCCTCTAAGGAAAATGGTGACAAATTTAAATTCAAAATGGACTGCTATATTGAAGATGGCCATGTGCCACAACCTCTAAATAGGCTATAGTTTGGGTTTGTATTTCAGTGGGAGGATGGTGGGAGGAAGGAGATTTAAGGGCAGGGGAAGAGAAAGGAAAGCCCCCATTGTGCACTGTTCCAGAGCACAGTTAGCACTGAGCCAATGGCCTTGCATGCAGGAGTAACTTGATCAATTTTTGTATTTACCAAATAGCAATAATCAAAACAGCAATAATTTATCATATCATTGTACGTATTTATGATGGGGAAAGAGAAGGAAACAAATGCTTAAGGAGCACTTCTTTGTGCCAGGCACCACAATTCTGGGGAGTAGAAAACTTTATTTCCACTGGGCACATTAGAAAACTGAAGCTTACTAAGTGGGTCACTTGCCCGAGGCTGCACAGCAATGTTTATCCACGCTGCCTCCGAAGACGAGAGCAACAATAGACATTGATACAGTACCTATTTGTTTTGCTTATATAAATCATTCTAGGTCATTTTATGCTAATAAATTTGTCTTAAAAATCTATATTAGACTAGACAGCCTAGGCCTCCTAACTGTTGTGATTTTTTTTTTTCATGTCACCAGACCCTGGTAATTCCCAACAGCTGCATATTGGCGAGCAGAGAGATGCTCTCAGAAGGGCACACCATTCCAATAGATAGCTTTCCCTGGCTTCTAAGGATCATAATTCTAAGATTCAGAAATGTACATGAGCTGAGGCAGGACCAGAAATTCAGATGGTTGTGAATGTCATTTTAAAACACTGAGCTGAAATAAAGCTGTGGTTTGTAAAGTCAATTTCAAGGGGCAGTTCGAAGTTGCTTGTTTCCACTTTTTAAACATTGTAGTCACAAATGAATCTGCAGAAGTACACATGGTTACAGATAAAACAAGAAGATTCATGGCATCACTGACATGACATCGCTGTGCTTTGTGACCTTCAAGAAAAGAAGACATTTGACCTGCTGCTCAGGAGAGGTCATTATAATGTTGGGCAATTCTTGACAATGATTCTGATTTTTTTTTTCTACATGTTAAAGAGAGGCATAGTGTTCCTTCACTTCATAAACTGTCCATATTTTCTCCATATAAGCAAAAATGGGAAGGCCTATAACATTTATTTATTTATTTATTTTAATTTATTTATTTATTTATTTATTATTTATTCTTCAGTAAGTATTTGTGGCTCATTCATTTGTGTCAAGAACTGTAGTAGGTTTCAGGGTAACAGTTCAGCAAAACACTACCCCTGCCCTCAAGCAAGTGGGTGTTTAGGGAAGAGAACACAAATGAAAGTAGAAAAATCAAACTAAGCAAAATGTTGTAAGAGATCAAATTTCAGACCTTCTTCTGCCATTTAAACAAAAACAAACAAATAAAACTGTTGTCCTAATCTAGTAAATATTAATTCTTTGAGTTAAACATTTGCTCTGGAAGAAGCAACATACTTTCTGAAACATTTTAGGCCTTCCTTGGGTAGTGTATTCGATAAGCATGAACCCGTGGGGCAAAGGGTTTTCTGCTATCTTTGAATGTTGAATTCCTACTCATTCTTCAAAGTCAGTAGAAAAGTTGCCTCCTCCAAGTAGACTTTTCTTGATTCCCTAGGCTGAATATGCTCTGTGCCTGCTTTACTCCTGTCTTATAAATACATGGTGATTTTTTTTCTCTGATTTTTGCTTCCAAGAGCACATGCCTCAGGTCAAGGCCACCTGAAGCAACCAAAGAGAGAAAGCTCACTTTCCTCACTTTTTTTCCTAGGGAATCTCTTCCTCTCATGGCAGCTAAACTGACACTTCTGAAAAATTCAGTCAAATATAAGTATGTCAGGGTGTACATGGACCAGACTACTACCGGGAAGCAGGATCCATAGCTTTCCAGAGGTACTGTTTTCCACCTCGGCCTGGCCTTCAAGGAGCTAAGACTGTCCCATGAAGCCCTGGAGCAGAGCATGTTAGCATTTGCCCTCCATGAATTCACTTTTTGATCTTAGCACCAAAAAACAAACAAACAAACAAACAAACAAAAACAAACAAAAAAACCCTGCAATCATGATGCACATAATGACCCTGATCAAGGTTAAATTGCACAGAATGGAATGGGTAACCATGGACCAAGTGATCTCTGTTTTGGCAGCAATATTATGTATAGATCGGCTGATGCTGTGTTTTGCTGCAATAACAAACAACTCTGAAATCTCAGGATTTATAAAAACAGAGGGTTCTCTCTCAGTCTATAAATCTCTCAGTAATAATATCCATCTTGTCTATGGCTCAGCTCCATTCATTCTTTCTCCCAGGGCTGAGGCTGAAGAGGTGGCCCTTATCAGGAACAATGTAGATGTCATAAAAGAGGGCAAAGAAGGTGACAGACTCCTTAATAGCTTTTCAAACACAGGTCTCCTCTGCTCCTGTTCCACTGTCAAAACAAAAAAAAAAAAAAAAAAAACTACGGCTAAGACTGATGTCAA
Source organism: Eptesicus fuscus (assembly GCF_027574615.1). Taxonomy (NCBI): domain Eukaryota; kingdom Metazoa; phylum Chordata; class Mammalia; order Chiroptera; family Vespertilionidae; genus Eptesicus; species Eptesicus fuscus. Next base: position 95,774,830 of record NC_072481.1, read on the forward strand.
TGGGATGATGTCAATTTCCTCTGAGGGAAAAGCCTATAGAAGGGGCAGTAAATATTTTAAACAATAATTTCATCTATTACAAAATGTGAGAAAGGTTTAGATATTGAAGCAATTCAGAAAAATACTATACGAGCAGGTTGCTATTGAGTCTTAGTAGAAATATAGTCATGTCAATGGTCTGGTTCTAAGCTTTAACTTTTTTATCTATAAAATAAGAGATTTTGTCTACATGGTATCAAGGTCCCTTCCAATTCTGCCAAGGAGCCCAAAGCCTACAGTATGGTTATTAGTTTTGGTATTTTATTCAAAGTACAAGTGCCGGTATCATTTCTATATTTCTCAGAGTCCTCAACATGTATGGTACCTGAAAACATGTTTTGAATGAATACATTAAACCCTGTGGATAACTTACACTTTAGTGCAAATTCATTAGATAATTTCCTGGAGGCAAGCTCCGAGGCTGGAACATGGAGAGTACTGAGAGCGCCTCAGGCATAGTGGTGAAGGGAGAGAAGGACAGAGAATAAATGAAAACAGCACAGGAAGGCAGGAAGGAGGGCAAGCCCAAACAGCCAGGCTAGGAGTGCTCAGCCCCTGGGTAGCTCCTCTTAAAACCATCCCGTGACTGAAGTCATGTATTATGTCTGGCAGTGGTTCTGGGTCTCCCTATGGCTGAAATTGCTTAATTTACTAAATCTAAAGACATATATTTTGAAACTATTGCAAATGGAGATTTGATTTTTTTCTTCTGTTCCCTATTTTGTATAGGAAACCTAGGTAAAGAGCACATTCCCAAGCCATTAGAATTCAAATATAGGAAATGCTGCAGTATTATATAAAAATGAAATTCTTACTTTTATTGTGAAAAGGAAATGATAGCCTTTCAAACCTAACAAAATAGTTGATTTGCCAAGAAAATGCTCTCAACTACAAGAAATCAGCTAAGAAGAAAATGCAGACTATGCTTTTATTCCCATTTACTCTATTTTCATGAAGTGATGAAAAGCTCTCTCATATTTAAAAAAGCTCTCCTGTACTTACTGCAAATTACAAAGCATTGTTATTTAAATAATTGCAAAATGTAATTTGAATTTCATATTTAATCTTCAGCTGGAGTGATAGGTATTTGACTTCTACTTACCCATATTGTTCTTGCCCACATCACTGTAGCATGGCGAGATGACTGTGAGTTTTAGTTCTTATTTTAACAAGTGTAGTCCATAGTAGTTCCTCAGTTATTTCACTCTTTGGTTGCACAAATAGACCAAATGTGTAGATTTACTTTTTATCAATGCAGAGTGAAACTGATTAAAGAATTTAGTGTAGTTTGAAATGAAAAATAATTAAGCTCAACCAACATGATGCCACTGAAAAATTAACCCTTTTCTTCTTAACTAATTTTGACATGATGAGCTGTAATACTCCAGATACTGCAGTGAAGATCTGAGATGGGAAACAGAAAGCAAGTAAAAGCAGGAATCTGGGTACATAAGACCCTTGAGGAACCCGTTGTTTTCTATCTTTCCTGTTTTGGCTTTCAAAGATTTTCTTCAAACTAGTGATTTGAGCATTTCAGACAAACATATTCAAGGAAAGGAGCTTCTAAACCATAACTTTTTACTTATTCATACATCTCTTGCTGACTCAGGAGAGGATTGGCTGTCACTTTGGGAAGGAGGACACCGACAGTCTTCTTTGTCTCCTGATCACTGACTCTTCCCTTCCTCAGGAGCTATGGTATGTTAGCAAGCAAAGCCACTAAGTAAGAAGCAATTATTCCTTGGGCCTTTAAAGCAAATCATTTTATAGTTTGTACCCACTGTCCAGCATATTGCTTTCTCTGGTAGCTTAAAGCCTGTATGTGGGCGATACTGAGAATGTTTAGTAAGCTTATGATATAAAATATGTGATACCACCAGAACTTTCAAGTGTTACTTCACCGTTAAACACCCGGATCTTGAAGCTTAGCAGTGACCTGGTCAGGCTGTAATACCCACAGGTTTGTTTCAGTCAGTACTAGCCTGTTAGTATGCAGTTTTCCTTGGAGACCGGCCATCTTCACATTGTGCCTGTGTTCCCCTTTCCAACCTCCCTGTCACTGCTCCATGTCCGAGACCCAGCCTAGGGCGCCTTGGACGGATCTCTTGCCATTTCCTGCATTCTGCACAAGCACTAATTGAAAATTTGGGTGGCCTTGCTTATTTATTTTCCTGGAATGCAGTGGGTTATATTTTCATGGCATTTTCTCAGCAGTGCAGAGTTTCAATTTCAAACTATGACAGTGAGAAGAAAAGCCAGCCCGCGGCAGCATGCTGCACCCCCGGTTTGAATTTGCAGTACTGTCTTTGCCAATTGTAACTAGATGTAAGCCATCAGAAGTGCCTGTTTTTTTCATGACACTAAAAACGCAGGTTCACTTTCTCCTTGAAAAGGGAAAAACAGTGATGTGGTCAGTTGCCATAAAAAAAAAAAAAGATAAATAGGAAGGAACATTAAAAATTATTTAGTAAAATTCAACAACTGACTGCCCATGTCTAAATCTTCATAAAATGGACTGGCTCAGACTTCTAAACAGTTCACTTCACCAAACTGGAGCCCTGAGAGTTAATACAAATCACAGCCTCACGTGTGCATGCACATTTTTCTGTAGGATTATGAAAGCTAACAGTGAGATGTTTAATTTTATCAAGATGTTATACCATGTTGTTCTAATAACCTACCACTGCTGTAAAGCTTGTAATGCTTCACACTCAAAGAGGACTCTATTTCAATGAATTGTGTAAAAACATAATTTTGGCAAAAATTGAATTTATACACATGGCTGATAGAATTTACACCTTAAAATTGATTTTTTATTTCACCTTGGATGTGTGCATCTTTCATCTCTGAACTCAGAGTACATAGAGAGAGTGAATTTTTAACATCTCATACATTTTGCATGAAATATATTGAAAAAAAAAGATTTATGCACACACATGTTAAATTGAGTTAATTACCAAAGACAATTACTTTAACTCAACTTCCTGGGAGAGTGTCAATTGAGGGGCAAAAACAGTTCCAGTTTTGTGCCTTTAAAATGAGACTGAGTCTAGTTTGTGTGTGTGTGTTTTTTAATCTCGAGAGCAATCTTCCCTTGGTTTATATGCATTTCTGCCATTGGTGCAAGCGTTGGGTACACTAATTGTACATCAATTTACCTCAAAATGGGAAAATGATAAGACCTTTCTGTGGAGCAAAGGTTGCCAAAGCTATGAGCTGAAAATAAAATCTTTAAAAAAAAATCTGTCCTATTTAGTTTGGGCAACTGATTTGGGAAATAAACTTTCATCTGTTCATTTTAATCAAACAATCAATGATATTAAATAGCTATTCTAAGTCACTTTTTATAAATTGACACAAATGACAATGACACAAATCCTATCTTCACATAAAAAATAAGTACATAAATGTTTCTGACTTCTTCAGTGAACAAACTTATCAATGCCTTATTATAATTCATAAATAGGATTTCTTTCCCATATACATTTTGTTTCTAAATTAAATGTGAAAGGGAAAAAAAAACTCTGCTTGGGCTATGGAAATATCGCCTATAAGCTGATATACATATTTTGAATATATACAGATATAAGCAGAATAATAAAATTATGGTTTTTCACATAATACTGATTATGTACTTGAAGATATGCTGTGCATATATTAATGGTAACACTTTATGTTTATACAGCTCTTCATAAACTGCAAAAGTATTTTCAACATATATAACTGAATAATTTAGAAAGCAAGCTCATAGACATTCACTAACTTGGTAAATTCAAACATACTTAGTTTTTTTTTATTTGAATTTTTCAGAATAAAATATTAAAAGGAAATCACATGATTCATATAATTTTTTCCTAGTAGTGAGCTTCTTCACATATGTGTCATTATTTTGAATTATTCCTTAAGAAAGTAAATGGCAAGGTGTGCCTATTATAGTTAATTCTGAACAGATATGGGAAAAGGCATGTTGAACTATTTGTACAAAGTCTCAAAAATTAAAATTGCATATTTCTAACATTTCCCACTATCATTTCCACTTTGCTAGCATTAATAATAAATTTTAGCATGGATGATGATTTCTACCCTAGAGGTCAAACAACAAAATTAAAATATTTTTAATAGAATTGTATTTCACAGAATAAATAAGAACAAACTATCTCTTTGACTTACCCTTTCCTGTATATGTGGAGAGCTGCCATTTCCTTTCAGATGTGTGACTCCAGGGTGTATTTTCCAACTTGGGCACAGACAGAAGTCACAGCTGAATTTAGGCAATGCCCCAAAGAAATAAATGCCTACAATTTCAAAACTATTCATAATGAAAATGGAAAGTCTGGGCTGGAGGATTTATATAACAGGATGGGTCATTATCTGTAGAGCAAGCTGAGGAGGGACAAGGTTGCCAAGTCAGTGTGCAAAAAACAAAAATCACGAAAGGTTTGAGTATGAAATATCTTCTCACTTTTGCTTTCCCTTGAAACTTAATGACAGACAGAAAATGTGGGTATATGTACAATGTTGGATAACAGAATTATTGGATCTATGTATTGGCTTTCTACATCTGACATTCAACTGTAAACAACTGACAACTCACCTGATTTGAATTAGTTTATCCAAAGCATAAGGTTCCTGATTTCTTTTTCTGGAGAAAATAAGCTTGTTCTTCTGAACAAAGAGAAAAGGAGGTGCTATAACTAAGAGAACAAGGTACCTAACAGACTTCCAGGCCTAAGGATTTGCCTGTCTACTCTAAGTCTTGGAGAGAAGAGGCATTGTGGCTAGGAAGCCCCAAACCTCCCAAACACAGTTCTCCATCTGCACAGGCCACAAATGGTCTTAAGAGCTACTGAAAGCAAAATACCACTATACAATCTTCCTATGATGAGCAGATCAGCCACAAAAGAGAAATGTGTAAATCAGAGAAATTTTTTAAAATTTAGAATGCTGCTCTCAGAATTCTTTTTACATAGAATTCTGCCAAGGACCTCAATTTACATTAAAGATGAAAGGGATGTGGGGAAAATAAATATTTAAACTGTGATTGATGAGACAGGATGATGCAAGTTGGGTTAAAACAGGGCTAAAACAAAATAGAATCTAAACATTCAAAAGTCCTCGGGTCCCCACAGCCGCTTCCCCCCAGTTCCTCACACCCACCATCTGGCCTGTGATTTCCAGTGGGACCATCCTCACTCACCCCACGCAAATCTCTTCAGTAGTTTTGACCTCCAAATGCTGTTTTCAAACTTTTTTTTTTTTTTTTTTTTTTGAGAGAGAGAGAGTGTGTGTGTGTGCGTGCGCGTGGCAGGCAGTGGTGGGCACTGATCCATGGTATCTACTGCTGGCCTGACCATAGCCAGCCTTTGGACTACTTGTCAGGCGAGGCTTACCCTAAGGCAGAGAGGGAGACCCCTTGACTAGGGGCCATTTTTGTGCAGTTTGGGGAAGCCTACCTTAATCTGCCACTGCCTTTAGCTTAAACCATAGTGAAAGCTAAAATGACAAGTCACTGAAGTTACCTGTTACTGTTAAAAAAAAAAAGGAACTAATTTCTTAGAAGCGTCTGTTCTGTTCAAAAATTAAAATGGAAGAAGAGAGAGAGGAAGAGAAGTAGGAAGAAAAGACTCAGCTTTCTCCTCTGTCCATTTTCACTTCATTTTTTCTTTTTAATTTTGATTAGTTGGCTTAGAGTTCTCACATGCCTGCTGCCAGCCATTTCTGGTTTTGTAACAACTTTTTCCTCACTATGAAAGTGTGATTTTCAGGAAATAAAAAGCCACCGGATATAATCAATTCCTATAAATATAAGATGAATTATGTATACAAAAGGAATAAGAGCTGATATCTGTTGCTACCATCACCCACAGACTGAAATGCTTGCTTCAGTCTTCTGGAATGTTCTGATGGCCATCATCTACTGATCACCCCTGGAGCAGGGCACTCCGTAGACTGCCAAATAAAATTCCTGTGTGCATTGTTTATTATAATGAACATAATAACTTGGGGTGTTTCAGGAACAAAAACTAAATGGAGATTTTAACAGCTCTGACTCCCATAGATTTTATACATTAAATAAGGTTTTTTGTTCTAAGTGTTTCTCAGCAGTTGAAGACTATTAGTTGTAAATATTATTAGCAATATTAATTTTATTAATTATTACTATAGGTATGTTGAAAAAGTAAGCATGTTATATATCAGAGTTGTAAAATTTTTAATATGTATTTAGTTATTTCATATTTAAATAAGCTGCTTGCTTAGCCAGGCTTCTTGAAAGAGTTCATTAAAATGCTTCTACAATGTGAAATATTCTAATTTCTACTTTCAGAAACATAAGGGCTCTCAAGTTTATAAAAGTTAATTTTCTGTTTCAATAGCTTATATGCTTAGACAATATAAACTCTCATTGGATAAGAAAGCTTTAATTCCAGAAGAGAACTGAATGCATTCTATAATTATATTGTATGCAGAAGGTCAGCATTCTAAATTACTTAGGTTCATTAAAGGTCATGACATGTAAAACATTTCTGGTCATTTAAAACTGTTTAACATATAGTTATTAGACTTCTAGCCGGGATGGGCATATGATATTAAAACACATTTGAATAATTTGTTACTATCATTTTTTCAAAAATAGTAGTAATTATTTAATTACTTATTCTCATTTAACACTTACAAATGCCTATATTTCCATATTTCCAACAGAAATCACAATAGTATGAATGTGTGCATGTAATGTGAATTACAATATGTATATTTATTTCAGTATAAGTTTATTAAATAAGTACATTAAAAATATAAAGGTTAATGGTGTATGGGTCACTTTTACTTTACAGTAATGAGTTTACTCATGCTTGCATTATAAAAGGATGAGTTGTGTAACAACTTATGCCTGGGATTATTTCTATCCCCAAATACTGCTTACATAATTATATTTTCTAATAAACCTAACCAATAGAGCAGTCCTTTATTTGCCCCAACTCAAAATTTGTTGATTTAATTATGTTAGACTATATTTGAAAAACAAACAGGAAAGACAGCTTCTTCAGAGTTTCAGTTGTTATTTTCTTATTTGTTAAAATTTTTCTCCCAACAAATTATCTTAGGCAGTCGATTTGTATTAGACTTAATTTTAAATATTTATCAAATAAGTCCTGGTCAAATAAAATTTTTTTAAGTACAAAAACAAGATTTTTTCATTATCCTCAGTATCTTCCACAATCCAAAATATGGTTTTCTTATTTTGCTTTTGGAAAATAAATAGTACAAAAATGATAATAATTATTATGACAGATTAGCTTCATTTATAGAAATCAAGAGAAGACACGTAGAAAAAAAGAATAATGCCTAGCTAGAGTATAAGGCATTGTGTCATTATTTATTAACTTGAAAAATAAGCTTGACTTGCTGTAATATACATGTACAGAGGGTCTCTCTGAATTAGTAGATAGGCAATTAGTTTTGTGCAGAAAATAAACTTTGTTGAAAGTGCTTTCTAGATTGCAATGCCTCTAGGATGTTAAACACAGACTTCTTAGACATTTAAAATTTTATTAACAGCTCTATTGAGTTATAATTGAAATACAAAAATTGCACATATTTAATGTACACAATTTGGTGAGTTTGGAACTTAGACATCTTTAAATGAAAGAAGCACTTTATTATAAATCAAAAAAGAAAAGCAATGTGAAAATTCAGTAAATAGAGATCAACTAAAAATGCAAAAAACTCCTCTCTGTTTGCGGTGGGAAGCTGACTCAATCTAATTCAGAAAGAACATTGTAAATTCTTTGAGAATTAATTTATCTTTTATTTCTCTTTAAAACCTGCCAAACCCATGGCAGAGGTGTGTGTGGGGGGGGGGGGGGCAAGGATTGGTACAACAATGTATTTCATTTCCCTTCCCCAGCATTATAAAGAAGGAAAATATGGGCTATAAATTCTGGTTTAAAACTGATTTTTCTAAAGAATAAAAACATGTGTTTTAACAAATACATGCTGACAAACAGGAGGCCACAACAGGGATAACAACTATAATTACGCATATCTGAAACACATAATGATGTGAACAGACTAACAGCAATCACTGAAATTTCCTTTCACAAGTTGAATTCAGCAAACATAGTATATAAATTTCTAGGATAAAATTATAATTACATAGATTTTCTCCATTTATTCTCAAATAAAACGATGTTAGGAATACTACTTACATGTCTATATTCCTAAAAAGCTCTTATCAGAAAGAAACATATTCATGTGCTAAAATAAAATCTATCATTCATGTGTGTGCATTTATTGGAGCCTCTAATCTATGTTAGTAGGATAGATAGCCATCATGCTAAATATATGTACAATATAATAATAATGCAAATCAACACAGACCCACACACCTAGGATCTGAAAAATTGAGGCCACAATTAGAAGGAATTAATTTATGGAAAAGTAGGAATTAAATTTAAAAAACTTGAAAATGCAACTCATGGATTTCACATTATATTGTTTTCCTCTTTATTACTTTACAGCTAACTTGGTTTTCTACTACAGTGCTCTAGTCAGGGACTAAGAAACAAAGCAATTAGTACACAGGACAGGGGGCTGAGGAGGTGTGAGAGTGACCTAGGATGGAGGAGCAAAAAGTTATGGAAACAGAAAAGGACCAAAATCTGCCTCAAAGTCATAAAAAGCAATCAAGAAGTTCTCAGTTTTAAAATGGCTTGCCTTATAGGTAACAAATTAAAAGAAGAAAGTATATAAGAGAAAAAAAAATCCCTTTAATAGAACAGCAAAAAAAAACAAAACTTAGTATGATCCACTACCACTGTCCTATAAAGTTATTAGGAAAAATTCCACTAACGCTGCCCATATGTCGTGTCCTATTCAGATGGCTGGCCAGATAAAGTTGCCAGAGAGACGGCCCTGCAGTTCAGCCAAAACTCACTGCAGAATAGCTGTTTGTTGAAAAGTATGGTCATGGAATTTTAAAACTTAAAGTGACTTTAGAGTTTTTCCCTCCTGCCCAGCTTCTTTAAAAATGAGATAACTGGAACTCTCAATCAGTCAAAAATTGCCTCTGATCAGCGTTGTTATCAGGCCTGGCCCAGAATGTGTAAACTCTCAGTGTAATTAATCTATACGTAATTTCATTCAATGTAATTTCTTTATAACTTCGATAAGAAAAAAATAAAAACACCCAGTTGATTCCAGCTGGGATCATTGTTTGTGAAGTGGGCACTGTCCCCCATGTCTGTGAGGGTTTTCTCTGGGCACTCTGGTTTTCTCCTGTGCCAGTCTGTGAGTATGGGGTGTGATGTGCCCCTTGATGGAAGGGCGTCCTGTCCAGGATGGGGCCTGCCTTTGCCTTGAACTTCTGGGATGGGCTCCAGCCACTTGCAACCCTGAACTGGAATAAGCAGGTGGAAAATAATGATCCCACTTGTTTTAATCTTTCTTAAATGTATGTATAGCTCATACTTATTTCAGTTTAAAATTAGAACTGGTTTGAGTATTTACTCAGATGTTTTGTGACCAGAAATATGCTGTAGGAACTTAACTCCTGTTTATATAAATTAATTTGCCTGTGGTAAAATTGGTTTCATTATACATCATTTCACTTAAAGTCACAGCTTCTGAGAACCTATCAGTGACTTCAGTAAAAACATACTGTATCTCTAGCTTATCAATTTATCTGTCAACCTATCTATATTTAAATAAACAACACCATAGTCAACTCTTGGTTTTTCAGAAACCATGGATATTTTTGTTCTTTATTTTTAGTTTTTCACTTCTCAAATTCCAACAGGGGTGGAAAAATAAGTTCTTATTCAAATCAATTGGCTACACTCTTAAGTTATCACTTTGTTATCAGTGATCAGTTAGAAAGAACAAAGGTTCAGGCTTTTGTCTAAAGGGTAAATTGGAAATTATTGTTGGCTCTTGGTTTTCACGTATTCTTCATCCCTTGTGCCATAGAAAGTATGGTACAGAAAGCTCTGCCCTGCTGGGAACTGGGACCAGCCAGCAGTGGAATACCAGCAGCTGTTGGAAGAGGTGCTCACAGGAGGTGCTAGTGCAGGCGGGCAGGATGAGTCCTTCAAGATGCACAGTTGGTAGCAGCCAGGATCCAGCTGCAGTGGGCACACTGCGGGGGTGTCCCGCTCACTGATGCTTCCATTCGCCTCTGGGAACTCTATTCAATACCCTCAAGGGGAGCACAGCTGAGTCAACAACTTGGGCAAAATATACTGAAAACAGAGGATGAGAAAACGACCTTAAGGGAGTTTAAAATCTTTTATTGGGTTTGTGAGAAACCTAGGTGTTAGCCGAGCACTCAAAGGACTCAGATAAAAATTGTGTCACATTAGAACAACAACAAAAAAATGAGATATGAAGCCAGGCAGACAAATTGTATGCACGGCATTTCTGAAACCTTTGGAAGTAGGAAGCCTTCTTAAAGGAGTGTCAGTAGGAGTCAAATCCTTTACAAAAACCAAGAGGCCAGCATATGTCTCTCTGCCCAAGTGAAACTGTAACTGCTGCTTCTGCTCCCAGCAGAATGCCAGTCCTGACAGCAGATGTATAGCATGGCAAGCCAGCCAGACTGCTGCCCTGAGCCCCCATGTGTTAGGAGAAATATCACATGAGTGGAATAAACTTGGAATAGGGTACCATTTTCCTTGGCTTTTTCTAGGATTGCACACACTAATGATAAAATGAAAATTGGCCTTGTTCCCACTGAAGTAAATAAGACCTTCAAATGAAAAATTTTAAAAGAAAAACCAAAACAAATGCACACACACACATACGCACACACACACAAACCCAAACAAACAAACAAAAAATGACACCTAATATTTTAAAATCCATTAAAATGCTATCTTTCATTCAGTTATAACTCCTTCATTTAGAAAATAAATAGGTCTACATTCCTATTTATAGAAAACTAAGCATTAGGTTGTCATCACCCTCTCTGCAGCAACAGGGTAGGCCTGGCAGGGAAAGGAGATCCCTGGTCATGAAGATGAGTCATTTTCACATTCTGACCAAGTTCCCTCTCCCCAGGTTCCATATCTGTCATATCTCTCCAGCAGTGAGTGACTTTCTCAATTTCTCTGTTTTCTTCCAGACCACCTACAGACACAACCCAGGGCTAGGGACATCCCGATATAAACACAGGTGGTAAACACAGCTGCATCATTGTGCTGGGTGGCAGTGGTGGCCATATGGTTGGAGTAACACTGTTGAAACATCATATTCCTATGTAGACTCAGCTTTATTTAGTTTTTTTTTTAAATAAAATATGCAATAGTAAGTAAGTAGAAAACCACAGAGCTCTGTTTTGTTGTAAAGTTGATTGGAGACATTGGACTATTTTGAAGACTGTGCATATACAGAGCTCTGAAGCTGATGAAAAACGTAGATGCTGATGCCACATAAAGGCATTTGCTAGCGTTTCACAATAGCAAGATTAAGGCAAAAACAAATGAGGCAAGGGGCTTCCTTAACTAATAGGCCCAATCTGAGGATTACTAAAACAGAGTTGTAATTGTTACAACCTTTGAGGATTTTAAATTGTCCTTGTGATCTTAAACCATAAAAGATTCCAGTGAAGGATGGTAACACTGGGTGGTACTTGGTGAGACATCTCAATCATTCCTACATTATCATTTACATATTAAATTTTGCTCAAATTTTTGTGCCCTTAAGTGATCATTAAGCATATTTTGAAATAGGCAACTGGAAGTAGGTCCAACTCTACTATTATCATAATGTATTCTTATTTTTAGTTTTGCATTCAACATTTATTTATTGAGCATCTACTATTTGTGAGACAGGAGTGAATAATACAAAGCCTATTTCCTCAAAAAGCTTATACCCTAATGGAAGGAGACTAAAAAAACAAAGTAAACAAATAGATAATATATGTACAAGTTGTGGTTAGTGCTATTACTGGTGACTGGTGTTTTGAATACCTGCTGCATAAGGCTCAGTGGTATCTACAATGATGAATATGACAGGAATCTGCCAGCAAGGGCCTTAGAAGCCGAGTTAACAAAAGACCAAACAATTGTTAGTCTTTGGTAAAAGGAATCACTAAGATAATGGCAAATTGTAGTTGTTTTGAAGATTAGATTTTATAGTAATATGGTCCATTACAAACTGATATGCCATGCAGTATGAAACACATTAGGTGTTCACTTAATGTTTTAAAAAAATCTGAAGAATAGGAAACTGTGACTACCATAGTGTTTCCTAAGGCTAAAACCAAAGACATTTCATATTTCTAATGATATTTTCTAGGTCAAACTAAACCTAAGGCAGAAATCAAAACACAAAGTTATAACGATATTTAATTGCCTCAATAGCTATTTCAGCAATTTCATGCTTAAGTATTTTATTTGCCATCAGCTTTTGCATATATTTCACCAACATTTGCTATCTGACTCTGAGAAAAGAAAACAACACCAGTAGTTTTTATATTAGCAAACGATTATCTTTCCTCTTTTGAGTGTTTTTGTTTCAGGAATATAGTATTGTCTTTTATTATTATTTTTTTTAATCCAGGAAAGATCTGTGAATCCTCAAGAGCCATTCATACGGTAGGATCTCCTCACTTAAGAAATGACCTGTCACTGAGACACAGAGGGGAGACATGAGCAGGGTACCACTGCCAGGGACACAGAAAAGTTCATTTCATTTCAAGCTCTGCTGCCAGGCCTCTAACTCACGTTTCTTGTGTTTTAAATGGATGATCCCAGGACATTGAGCTATTGCTCCCTGGAGCAACTTGGACATGTCTTTCTATGTAAAGGAGAGAAAAATGAAGTCATGTTAAGTCCCAGGATTCAAAGCAGCCATATGAAATATCGCCTTCTTTTTCTCAGGATGTATTACAGGTGTGCAAATTCAACACATAAAGATATTTGAGGCATATAAGTGTAGGTTGTTTTTGGTCTATGATAATGACTATCTTGGCTGGATCCCCCCAGAATCCACCCCTGAGATATGGTTTCAAGGGACAGTATTTAACTTGGGAGGGAGTAGCAGGAGACACCAGGAGGTGCATGGGGGAGCCAGGTGGGGAAAGGGAAGGAAGCCAATTAAAGATGTGCTGTGAAGGCCTTCCTGAGGATGCTGGAGCTCAGTCTCAAGGGAAACTCTGGCATATACTGGATATCATGCCTCCCAGCTACTCCATGAGGGAGGCAGCCTGACTGGGTGAAGCCTACTTCTGGTCCAGTGAACTCTGGTCAGTGTGTCCAGCTTGCCTTGATCCAGGAAAAAAAGCCGTGAGGTACAAAGGGGCAGGCTTTCCCAGAAAGCAGACTTCAGAGAGCAGGGGAGGACAACAGAGAAATATGGGTTGGCTCTGATGGCCTCTGTTACTATCCATCCCTCACATGCCGTGTTGTGTTCAGTTTTCCCTATTACTGATTCCTCACACCGATGTCATCGTACCCACATCAGGGGTACCGATAAGTTGAGCTATGGGTTCCTGCTATAGTTGTACCTAAGGCCATGGTGATTCCCATTATGTACCCCTGTATTACCCATTCTAGATCCCCCTCACCCTGGACTAACACTTCTGCTAGCCTGGACTGCTTCCTTGATCAAGTGGCCTACATCTTTGTCCCTGTGTCCCTTCGTCCCAGGCTAGGGTCTAATCCCTTATTGCCAGGTTCATCACCAAGCATGGAAAAGATGTCCAGTGAGTGTCCTAAGTTCCAGAAATAATCTTCCCTGCCCCATTTCCTCCTAATGAGAAGGGTCAAGTTTTGTTGCCTATATGGTGAAGCCCAAATGAAAAGAGGCCTTTAGATTTAGTGGCACTTTCTGACCCCTGGCAGAGCATCTTCCCCTGATAGAAAAGCCAGGACTCAATCAGAGATGCTATATATATATATATATATATATATATATATATATATATATATAATATATATATATATATATATATATATATATATATATATATACACAATATATATATATATATATATATATATATATATATATATATATATATATTGTATCCCTTGGCATAGCAATGCAACCCTGCAAAATGTCATCCACAGGCTTAGCTGTGCCTTTAGAGGCTATTCTAATGTTCTATCATTATGCTCTATCTCACAGCTTCTGAGTGTGTGATGTATGGCAGTGGATCTTGTGGTATTGTTCCCTTTCTCATACCTCTTTCACTCTAAAAGAAGTTCCTGGTCCCAGGTGATATTATGGAAGTCCCACAATGAAAAATCAGATTCTATGTGTGCAACCCAATAGCAATGCTTGCCAGGGCCCTGCAGGCAGGAAGACAAACCCAAACCTAGGATATGTATCTGGGTTTGTGGAAATGAACTTGTTGCCAAGTGACTGCCTGGTTTTCTCGAGGGAAGGTACATTATCACTGGCTGCACACTGGCCACTGCAGCTGACGGGGGTGGTCATTCTGTCTAGATCTGCCATCTCTGCCACCATGCTAATCCATTCATAGGCCCATTGTACAAATATGGGGATGACCCAGGACAGAGGCTGGTCAAATTTCCTCGGCACTGGTGCCCCTCTGCTGTGGATGCTCTCTGGTGGGCATTCATGTGACACATACAGGTGGGCAAAGATGAAATTTGTGTGTGGTGCATGTGTGAGTTCTTGGGGTGAGAGGTGGCAACACCCTCACCATGGTTATGTCTCTGCTTCATGGCTATGCTCCCCTCCACTCAGCTGTAACTGGTCACTGCAATAGGTCTCCTACCTTTGGGAAGTTCTGGTCTGGAAGCAGGTAGCATACTCTTGATCACATAAAGTCCCAATGGCAGGTAAGTTCTCCCAAGAACTTCACCCCCATTCTCAGCTCCGCTCTGATGGCAGTAAGCACAGGCTTCTTCCTGCATGCCTGATACTAACCCGTATCAGAGCTAGTTGGGTGAATACCTTCCAAACCTCAAGGAAATGTCTGACCCCAATTGTTTCCGGCTCTCTTTGTAATGTGGAGTGACTTTAGGGTGACCATATATTGTCCAAACAGGGACACTTTTGACAGTAAAAGGGGCACTTTTGATGATTAAACCAGGACAACAAACAAGATACAAAGTTATCTCATGCAGAGTTGGATCACCCTAGTTATCTGCCACCTTTTCCAATCTCAGTGGGCAATTCCAGGACTACTATAAAAACCCTCTGAAAACCCTGTGACACAAGCTTAAACTCCATCATCCTCCATAATGTCATTTTTTTGAATAGACTCTCAACTCCTTTGTTCCTTGCCCCTTCTGCCTTGTAAAACTCCAACTATAGTTACAAATAGTTTTCTACTAACTACCTACACCACAGTAGCCAAAACATACAAAAGCATGATGACTGGTTCTATTTTAAACTTATGTTAGGCCCATTTTTGAGCTCCATTATGCCCCACTTGGGGCTCTTGCCCCTCAAGGGGATTGTAGGTTTCATGATTAGGCCTTCCCTTTCCAGTAAACCACCTAACCCAGTTTCCAGTGGACCGCCTATACCTGGTCCCACAGGTTACTTTGACTGACCTTTATAAGAGACATAAATACCCCACTCCCCCTACTCTACGCCCCCCCCACCCCCACCCCCCATACCATATTGGTCTCAGCCCTTCTGCTAGCAGATGTAATAATACATTTATAATTCTTTACCCCTTTTGGCCTCGTGAGTTCCTCCATTCCTCCTTCGGTGACCCTAATACTTAGGACGACACATCCCAAGAAGTCTTAGCACATTTTCTTAGTAATTTGTTTCACAATATCCAAGACAAAGATTTCATTCTTTCTCCTCAAACCTTCCTGGCCCCTCATCCTCCATTTTCACGGATGATTCTGCTGCTTCTTTGGCTAATAAAATAGAAGCAACCAGAAGAGTATTTTGTCATTTTCTGGGCACCACCTTCCGCCATCCTCACGTCATTTCCTGCCTAGATTGCGGCGGTAGCTTTCTAAGTGACATTCCTTGTCCTCTTGCCCTGTCATGGGTTACCCACACCCCAGTGAGACCCTGAACGGAGGTGACTGCCTGATGTCATCACTTTTTTACATGTAGCGCCTGTGCCACGGGTGTGTTCACCGAGTTAGCTGCATTCAAACCATCAAAGCTCAGGACTTGCAGGCTGCAGACTAACTTTCCCCTCCACAACTTCCAGGGTCCTGCGGCATTTGTGTCGTCCTCGCCCCGCCCCGCGGTCCTTGCCCCGCCCCCGCGGTCCTCGCCCCGCCCCCGCGGTCCTCGCCCCGCCCCCGCGGTCCTCGCCCCGCCCCCGCGGTCCTCGCCCCGCCCCCCGCGGTCCTCGTCTCGCCAGGGCCCATCGCAGACTCGGCGCTCGGCTGCCCGGCGCATCGACTCCCTCGGCGCTCCGGGAGGGCGGAAGTGGAGGCTGGCGGTAGGGGGTCGCCGCCCGACAGCTTTTCCCGGAAGCGGCTGGGACCCTGTCCGAGCAGCTGGAGGGGCGTCAGGGAGGCCCAGGTACGTGTCGAGCCTGGATGCCCTGGCGGCGGCGAGCCAGTTTCCGAAGAGGCGGGTGGGAGCGGCTGTCGGCCCGCGCCGGTCGTCATCCTCTGTCCGACCGGGAGGGGAGTCTGGCAGCCGCCTGCGCCCAGCGGGGCCGGGCCTGGGGACACTGTCCTGCCCCCGGCGCCAGGGCCACCGAGTTAGGTCTGAGGCTGTGTCGGTGCTGGGCGAGCGGTAGGCGCGGCTTGCACCCGTGTGCCTCAGGTTAGGGCTACCCTGGGCGTCTCCCAGGCGTCTGTCACAGTCGTAGCATTGCCAGCTGGCGGCTCCGGTTCCACTGGAGGTAGGTGCTGTTGCAGAACCAGCCCAGAACGGCGGGTGACCTGTCAGGTCCTCTCCCCGTGAGCTGCCCTGGGGACCTGCCGCCGGGCTCCGGAGCCGGCTCCCCGCTCAGTGACTCGCCCACAGACCTGGCGGCGCCTGGCCCGCCCTCCAGGGACTTAGTACACGGACGCTTCCTCAATTCCAACAAACACTTCTTGAAAGGAAATAAGCTAGTTTTAATCATTGAAGGCTAATCATACCAATAAGTATGAGAAAATTGGTTTCATTGTTTTTCGAGGCTGGGAAAACTTAAAAAAAAACACTCTAACCTGCCACAGGTTAATGAAATCATTGGGTGCACTGTATTGGAAAGCTGCTACCAATTCAGGCTAATATGGATGGACCTATTTCCTAATGAGTAACACTGTTTCCTTTGTGTTAGTATATTCTGGGCAGGCTCCGTGTACCAGACTAATAACAAAGGAACTGAAACCCAGAAACTTCCCCAGGGTCACTTGTGTACTCAAAGGTATTGAATCGCCAAAACCGGTTTGGCTCAGTGGATAGAGCTTCGGCCTGCGGACTCAAGGGTCCCAGGTTCATTCCGGTCAAGGGCATCTGTCGTGGTTGCGGGCATATCCCCAGTAGGGGGTGTGCAAGAGGCAGCTGATGGATGTTTCTCTCTCGATGTTTCTAACTCTCTATCCCTCTCTCTTCCTCTCTGTAATAGTAAGATATGTACACATATAATACCTCAATAAAAATATTTAAAAAAAAAAAATAAAAAAAAAAAAATAAAAAATAAAAAAAAAAATCAATAAAATATATATTTTTTTAAAAAGGTATTGCATCAAGGGGGATAATAGAAAGAGGATTTGTGCTTTCTATTTAAATGTTCTCTTAGATTTAAGAAGAAACTAATTTTAAGCAGAGAAGCAGAGGATTCCCCATAAGTTTCACAAAATGATTTTTTCCTTGTCAAGCATTTAATTTCCTGTACTGAATATCATTTTTAACTATTCTCTTTCGAAAAGACAACTGTTAACCTGCTAAGTTAAATTTACATTCCAGATATTTGAGAGCGTGTTGTATAAGTCTTATGGGAAAAGAAATTGGTACTCGAAAAACTTTGCAAAGGCAGTCTTCTAGTAAAGGACTTCGGACAATTTCGAGGGCCAGGCAGAGGCAGGATCAGGCGGTAGAGGAAATGCTGTTTAAACTATTAGTCTCTCAGTTACTTTTTCACCCATTCTCTAGCTTACTCCTCTTCATCTAGCCAGTATTCCTAGTACAGCACTGACTGAATAGTAGGAGCTTAAATGTTCACTGAATGGATAATTTTTGGCCAGTGTTAAGTAGAGAGGATTTTGAAATGGACTAGAATGTGAAATAGCATTAATCACAGTGCTAAGGAGAATGCTAGAGTGTAGATTGTTCTTAGACTTCAGGGAATGTGGCCATGTGTCCCCTGGAGTGGCTGGTGAAATCCAGTGGTGTAGTAGTGTTCAGTTGTAATCACACGATTCTGTGTTTATGTTAATTTTAAATAATTATTATTGATACAAACACAAAGGAATTGTAGAGAAATTACAAATCTTGAAGGTGTGGACATACTTATAGGTATCCTTGGTCCTCAGTTTGAAAATTACAGTCAAAGGTATTTTGGCTTAGTAGTGAAAGCAACCACCGATATGCTTTGTAGCCTGGGCTGTTGCTTAGCCTCTTTGGGCTTCAGTCTCCATTTTCCTATAATTAGAGAATGCATAAAACTAGATTATTTTTCAGAGTTCTTTCTGCTTTGAAGTTTTCCAACTCAGTGAATCCTATAATCACTTAGCATTTGTCTTATCCCTGTCTTAGGGGCTATAGTTATTGCTGATATTTACATATCTGTCAAAAGACTAACCTCTTGCTGGACAAGGATTAGCCTCAGTCATTTTTCTATCTACCAATTTTAGCATTTGCCTGACACACATTGGGAATAAAATAATGTTAGCTTAGATTCAGAAGGGGCATTTTTGCCATTTCAAAGAATAGCTAAAAACTAAACCATAGTATTGCGTGTAAGTACAGCAGGAATTAAGAGAAGGGAACAATCTGTTGAGGTAGAGTAATTGGGAAGGCTTCATGGAGGTCAGATCTTCATGGGAAGGATGTGGCCTTCAAAGGTGAACATCTGGGCAGCACACCAGGACTAAAGGCCCACTGACGGGTAGGTAAGTGATGCATTTTGAATTATGGAGTGACTTGAAGGTCAGGCACAATAATTTGAAACTGACTGATTAGACTCCCTCCAACCCCTTTAAAATTATATTAGGTTTGCTCAAAAACTTGATGTACACTTGTTAACTTAATATAGGGGCGGGGGGGGGGGGGGTCCTTACAGTTTGCTTTACTTATGATTTTGGTTTTAGTAATTCCTTCTACTTATTATTTCCCACTTACAGAAAATCTTGCTGCAATAATGGAAAGAACAGTGGGCACCAGGATTTAGGAATCCTGGATTTTAGTTAATTAGAACATAAATGGCACAACGTGGACTCAAGCATGCCTTTGTTACCTGGAACAAAGCACCTGGCACAGAGCATAACTTTGTTACTTGGCACAAAGTTAGCATTAGTAATCATTGTGCAACACTGAATGAGTTCTCCCTTTGCTATTTGCTAGTTGTGCTGCTTTTGGCAGGTTTAGCCCTTAGCTTCATCAAAATGAATTTTTTAGGCCTTTTTCACTTACATAGTTCTGTGGTTTTGGATGGTTTATGATTTTCTTTTTTAAAATGTTTTTATATTGATTTCAGAGAGAGGAAGGGAGAGGGAGAAAGAGATAGAAATGTCAGTGATGAGAGAGAATCATTGATCAGCTGCCTCCTGCAGTCCCCCCAGTGGGTACTGTGCATGCAACTGGGGCAGGGAATTGAACTGTGATCTCCTAGTTCATAGGTTGACGCTCAGCCACTGAGCCACACTGGCTGGGCTATGATTTTCTTTTTATTGTTGACATTATTACAGATGTCCCTCATTCCCTCCCCGCCTTACCTCCCCTCTTCCCAGATGCCACCCTTCTCTCCTTCTGGCTGTCACCACATTGTTGTCTGTGTCCATGGAGTATGCATATATGTTCTTTGGCTATTTCTTCCCCTTCTTTCATCCCATCAGCACCCCCCGACTCCCCCAAATCTCCCCTCTGACATCTGTCAGTCTGTACCATCTATATATATAAAAGCCTAAGCAACTGTTCGACCCTTCGACTGTTTGACCGGTAGCTATGACGTGCACTGACTACCAGGGGGCAGGTGCTCAACACAGGAGTGGAAACCACAGGCATGGAAACATGGAACAGACTGATGAATCTCAGAGGGAGGGGGTAGGTAGGAGGGCGGGAGGGCGGGAGGGCGGGAAAAGATTAACCAAAGATCTTATATGCATACTAGAGGCCCTGTGCACAGATTCGTGCACCGGTGGTGTCCCTTGGCCTGGCCTGCAGGGATCAGGCTGAAACCAGCCTGGTGCACGGATTTGTGCACCAGTGGGGTTCCTCGGCCCAGCCTGCGGGGATCGGGCTGAAACCAGCTCTCCAACATCTCCTTAGGGGTCCTAGGTTGCGAGAGGGCACATGGATTCTTTCAGATTGATTCATGGTTATAATTTTGTTAACCATAATTTTGAGATGGAGAAGGAGAGAGACGATTATTATAGAAAATTGGACCAAAGAGTTCATGACTCTGTTGCTAAGACTTGTCCGACTTGTGGTAGAGCTGCTGAGGAATAATAGAGTCTGAGTTTACAGAAAACTGAAGGAAGTAAATTGCCATTCTTTAAAACCCTTTCCCCAATTTCTCTGGAAGATCTGTTTTGGGGCCAGTTCAGCCCAGCCTCAAGGGGCAATTCTATCCTTAGCTAGATTGAACATGACTCAAGGAAGATGTGTTGAAATCAATAGTTGGATTATGTTGCTGGGTAGCCTGAGATACTAGTTGAGTATACCAGTAAGTTTATGGTCAAAACTCAGTAGGCAGCTCTGCAAACAGGTTTTTGTGGAGTCCTTTAGATCCAAGATGGCTCTGGACTGGATAAGTCTACCTAGTGCTTATCAAACATTAATCTGTAGACAAATGGCTAAAATGTAGATTCTGACTTAGTAGGATTGGACTGGGGTCCTGAGATTCACCTTTCTGATTTGCTCCCTCCTGATGCAAGTTTGAGTAGCATGGAGAAAGATAGGGTTTGGGAATTTTTATTTTTTTGATGTTTTTTGAGGGGAAATGTTTACTATGGCTTCATCTAAGAAAATAGTGCTTTAACATTAGGAGGCTTTCCTTGATCTTCAGTGAGTCAGAGCTTCTATATTTCCAACTCCTAGCTTTACCTGAGTTGAACCTCTGGGGACCTGCCAGGGTAAGACACTTGCACACCGTTTTGTTCAGATTTCTTGTCTCCTATGTAAAAAAAAATTCTTAATAGTAAAACAAATTCTAGACCTATTTTTGTGGTTACATTTTTTGTTCTCCCCTAACTCCCATAATATTACTGCTACTAGTTATTTTTAGTCTGAAGTTATGTAAAAATAGTACTTTGGAAAATTAAAGATTGTGACACAATGAAATATGGGAAAGTTATAAAATTAAAATTTTCTGACCTCTTTTGAATAAATACTTTAAATATACCCTCTGTGCTTCATTAAAGGAAAAGAGGCAGGTGAGTTAAAACTAATATAATATAAATCTAAAAGAAAATGCATTTATTAAAGTAATTATTATAAATTATAATAATTTTTAGTCTTTATTTTAATAAAATGCTTTTATAATGGTAATTTTCTCTTCTGACCTGTGATGGATAGGAGGTTAATTGATGTTAAATGGATGCTTTGTTAATCCTTCATCAACTACTAAATTGGTATGAGGGAGTACAGGTCAAGGCTACACAAGGCCATGACCAGCTTGTTTTCTCTGGGAGGTTTTTTCCTTTCTCCGTACCACACATTCTGTCCAGCTGTAAGTAGAGGAGACTCTGCTCTCTCTCTTCTTCCCTCCCCCTCACTCCCTTCCCTTTTCTCACTCTCTAATCTCCTACCCCCCAGCCCTCCCTTTTCCTTCTCCTTTCTCTCTGCTGCGGAGTGACAGCTTGTAGATGTTGCGTGCAAGGAGTTCAGCTGGCGCTGTGTGGTCCGAGTGTGTGGTCTCCGCTCAGCCCAGAGGCTGCTAACAGGGTGGATGAGAGAGAGAGCAAGACTGTTTACTTTAATTTATTTCGGATGCCGGAATTGTGTCCAGAGTTTCTCAAAGCTTGAATCCATAGCTAGTAGCTTCAATCCCTTACAGCTGTGGTGCAATCTCAGCACTGCAACCCGTCTCTCCCAACAGTCATTTTACATAGCATCTGCCTGTTTAATCCCTCAGCTCAGAAATGTTAATGACACTGCTGAGTGCTCTGATTATTTTGCTTTCACTATGTCATATATATGGCCTTGAAGAAGTTTCATTTGAGGTAGAGCTAGAGAAGTAAAACAGGAAATTTAAGATAAAGTGACAAAGTTGATGTATTTTTAGAAATTGGAAAGCTATTATACAAAATTTGGGTCACATTAATCCAACTCTGCTTATGAAAAAAAATCTGGAGTTACATGACATATTGTCATGTTTAACAATTTTAATAAGATTAACCAATTTAAGCTGACAGTTGATTCCTTCACCTTTTTTGAGCATCTACATTGATTTTGGCATGCCTGTTTGCTGTAGTTATTATATTTGTCAGCAGTAATAAATGGCTTATTTCATCATAAAGATTTAACAAGTTGAGACAAATGAAATTTTGTTTTTATGCAATAATATACATTTAGAACAATATATTTTCCCCAATTCTTTTCATTACAAATGGCTTAGCAATAGCTTCTTGATTTTGTTCCTCTCATTTGTGAACATTCTTGTTGAGATGGTCAAGTAGTTTATATTTTAAGTAAGCATGTATAGATTCATTAATGGTTGGGATTTTGCATTGTTTGTTCATTTTCCTGTCTTCTTAGCAGTCTTGTTGGAATGGAGTTTCTATTATTGATGTGTTGTCCAGGACTACAAAATCTAGGCCATTGGCATTTTCCAAAGGAGTTATTATGTGCAGCTTATTGTTGTTCTAGTGCTTTTCCCGCTACTTTTAACCCCGAGTTGCAGTACAGTCCTGTGCACTTAACGATGGGCATAAAATATGAGAAATGAGTCATTAGACAATTTCATATTTGTGCAAACATCACAGAGTGCAGTTACACAAACCTAGATGTTACAGCCTACTACACATCTACTCTGTATGGTAGCCTATTGCTCCTAGGCTACAAACCTGTACAGCATGTTACTGTATTGAATGCTGTAGGCAATTGTAACACAGTGGTATTTGTGTTTCTAAACATATCTAAACATAGAAAAGGTACAGTAAAAATATGATTATAAAAGATAAATTATGGTTTACCTATTAAGGCACTTAGCATGAATAGAGCTTGTAGGACTGGCAGTTGCTTGTGAGTCAGTGAGTGAGTGATGAGTGAATGTGAAGGTCTAGGACAGACATTATTGTACAGGACTGTAGGCTTTAGAAACACTGTACATTTAGGCTAAACTAAATTTATAAAACAACATGATTAAATCAAAGCACAGGAAAAATTATAATATCAAGAGACATGGATGTAAAAAATTACGGCAGGAGTAATGCAGCATACTGTTTTTCAGCAAACTTTTTTAATAAGTAGAAAGAATACCTTCTAAAATAATTAAAAAATTATAATATAATAAACACATAAACCAGTAACAGTCATTATTATCAAGTACTATGTACTGTACATAATTGTATGTGCTATACTTTTATACTACTGGCAGCTCAGTCGGTTTATTTACACCAGCATCACCACACACATGATCCATAATGCATTGTGCTAAGACATTACAAAGGTTAATAACATCACTAGGTACTAGGAAATTTTCAGCTTCATTATAATTTTATGGTACCACTGTCATCTTATATGTGTTTGCTATTGACTGGAATGTCATATGCCGCACATGACTATAAATGAAGTCAGTTTATATCGCTGGGTGTTGTAAAGCCTTCCTCTGCTCCCTCACCTTTTCAATCCTGGCCATGGTTTCTTTAGTCTCATTTGATCTTGAATCAGAAGACTTCAGGAATTTAGTAGTGTCAAATGCTTTTTTATTTAAAAAAATTTTTTTTATTGATTTTAGAGAAAGAGGAAGGGGAAGAGAGAGAGAGAGACATCGATTTGTTTTTCCTCTTATTTATGCATTCATTGGTTCATCAAACCTGAAACCTTTGGATGATACTCAAACCAATGCTTGAATTGGCCAGCCAGGGTTTAAATGCTTTTTTAAAAAATGCTATCATCCTGTATTCTTGCATCCATTTTTTTTTTTTGGTTCTAGGTTTGTGGTGATAATGATAATCTAATGCTCTAATTCTGAAGCAGAATTGGTATGTTCACAAAGTTGTGCAGGTGTCACCACTTCGTTAATTCTAGAGCATTTTTATCACTCTACAAGGAAACTCTGAACCTACTATCAATCCTTTCCCATTACCCCTCTTTAGCCATCACTAATCTACCCTCTGTCCCTATGGGTTTACCTGTCTTTAAATTTCATATAAATGGATTCATACATCATACAATATATAATTTTTTGTGTCAGTTATGGAAAAATATGTGCATAGTGGTAATTAGTTTATATCTTTTACACTAGTAGCCTGTTTGCACGAAGATTCGTGCAATAGACCTTCATTCACCTGGCTGCCTGCACCAGTTTTCTGCCGGCACCGGGGACCCAGGCCTTGGCTATGGCCACCACCTTCTGCCTTCTTTCAGGGTCCGGGCTTGGCCCTGGGCGGTGGCCTTGGGCTCAGCCGCACCCAGCATCCCTGCGACCGATCGCAGGAGCCAACCCCCAGTGGTCTCCTGCGATCGTCGAAGGCACCCCGCTGGCGCCCAAGGCCGGGAAAGCCTCGGGCGGCTTTCCCGGCCTTGGGCTCCGCCACACCCCAACGTCCCTGCAACGGTTTCCTGGTGGGCGTGGTTGATGGGCTTGGCTTGGTTGGTGGGCGTGGCTTGGGCGTAGCGAAGGTGCGGTCAATTTGCATATTTGTCTATTATAAGGTAATATTACCCTATGCCTTTTACCTAGCAAGTGAAAATTATGTGTGTGTGTGTACATAAATTTTTTTTAATTTTTTAAAATTGTTATCAAAGAGGAAGGGAGGGGGAGGAGAGAGATAGAAAATCAATGACGACAGAGAATCACTGATTAGCTACCTCCTGCATGCCCCACACTGGAAATTGAGCCCACAACCTGGGCATGTGCCCTGACTGGGAATTGAACCGTGATCTCCTGGTTCATAGGTTGATGCACAACCACTGAGCCATGATGGCCAGGTATCCTATATAATAAAAGCCTAATATGCAAATTGTCCCCTCAACTGGGAGTTCAACCAGGAGTTCCACCAAGGGGTGGTGGTGGCAGTGGCAGCAGGGGAAGGGAGACCCTTCCAGGGGAAAGGAGGCACCCCCGGCCAGCAGCCACTAGGGACCCTGCCGTGCACAAATTTTGTGCACTGGGCCTCTAGTATATATATAGTCCCCAAAAATGTATACACACAAATTAAATAATTATAAAAGTAGTGTTTATTAAAATACATTTCATTTTAAAAGTTGAGCTATTAGCTGTTAAAGTATGCATATATTTTTTGGGACATATATTACATTTATCATGAAATAATCATTATAAATAGAATTGAAGGAATATTTTGGAAACTCACAGATATTTAATAGGAGCTTTGAAATGCTCTAGGCTTATATTTGCTAGAAATGCCACAAACGTGTATTATCTTTACTCACCCAGCTCTTTGCTTTAGTGGTGAGTTATGTAGGATCCTATACCAACTGTCTTGAGTTTCACCAGTGACATTGCTAATTTGTTTGAAATTTGATATGAAAATCTAAAGGGATAAATATTGATTGAAACAAATTCCTCCATGTTTGTTGATTTATTGATGATAGCCATTCTGACAGGTGTGAGGTGGTTTAACATTGTGGTTTTAATTTGCATTTCCTTGATGACTAGTGATGTTGAGCATCTTTTCATGGGTATGCTGGAAAAATAATGTGTCTTCTTTAGAGAAATGTCTATTTATGTCCTCTGTCCATTTTAAAATCAGATTATTTGTTCTTTTGATGCTGAGCTGTATGAGTTTTTAAATATATTTTGGATATTAATCCCTTATCAGATATATCAGAGGCAAATATGTTCACTATTCCGGAGGTTGGGTTTTGTTGATGGTTTTCTTGGCAGTGCAAAAATTCTTTAGTTTCATGTAGTCCTAGTTATTTATGTGTGCTTTTGTTGTCTTTGCCCTAGGGGACATATCCTGAAAAATATTGCTAAGGTGGATGTCAAAGAGTTTATTACCTATGTTTCCTTGTAAGAGTTTTATGATTTTAGGTCTTGAATCTATTTTCAGTTTATTTTTGTATATGGTATAAGAAAGTAGTTTAATTTTTCCAACACCATTTATTGATGAGATTGCCTTTACCCCATTATACATTTTTTACTTATTTGTCATAGATTAATTGACCATATAAGAGTGGATTTATTTCTAGGCTCTCTATTCTGTTCAAAGGATTTATGTATCTACTAGAAGCCTGGTGCACGAATTTGTGCACCATTGGGGTCCTGTGGCCTGGCCTGCGGGATTGGGCCAAAACCGGCTCTCTGACATCCCCCGAGGGGTTCTGGATTGCAAGAAGGTGCAGGCCAGGCCGAGGGACCCCACTGGTGCACAATTGGGGCCGGGGAGGGAAGCAGGAGGTTGGCCAGTTGGGGAGGGCTCCAGGGTGTGTCCGGAGTGTCTTGCTCAGTCCCAGTCAGCTGGACCCCAGCAGCAAGCTAACCTACCGGTTGGATCTGTGCTCCCTGGTGGTCAGTGCACGTCATAGCGACCGGTTGAGCGGCCTTAGCATATCATTAGCATATTACACTTTGGTTGAATGGCCAACCGGTCAACCGAACACTTAGCATATTAGGCTTTTATTTTATAGGATTTTTATGCCAGTTCCATGCTGTTTGATAACTTTAGCTTTACAATATAGTTTGATATCAGGTGGTGTGATACCACCAACTTGATCTTTCTCAAGATTGCTTTGGCTATTCAGGGTCTTTTGTGGTTCCATATAAATTTTAGGATTATTTGTTCTAGTTCTGTGAAAATGCCATTAGAATTTTCATAGGGTTGTATTGAATCTGTAGGTTGCTTTGGGTACTATGGACATTTTACCAGTGTTAATTCTTCCTATTCATGAGCACGGTATATTCTTTCATTTACTTGTGTATTTTTCAATGTCTGTCTTTAGTGTTTTATAGTTTTCCAAATACAGGTCTTTTAATACCTTGATAAATTTATTCCTAGGTATTTTATTTTTTTTGATACAATTGTAAATGGGATTGTTTTCTTAATTACTCTTTCTGATAGTTCATAATTGGTATCTAAAAATGACACTCATTTCTAAATATTAATTTTATATCCTTTTTTACTGAATTTGTTTATTAGTTTTAATAATTTTTGTTAGAATCTTTAGGGTTCTCTCTATATAGTATCATGTCATCTGCAATAATACAGTTTTACCCCCCTACCTCCAATTTGGATGCCTTTTTTTTTTGTTTTCTTGTTTGTTTACTGTGGCTAGGACTTGCAATACTGTCTATATAATAAAGAGGTAATATACTAATTGGTCCTAACGGTGTCCCAGTCACAACTGGTCAACAGGCTGCGCATGCACAGGAGCTAGTGGGCCGGGATGCGGGCGGGGACTTCACTCCGCAGAGGTGCGCATAGGCCTGCCCAGTGCTAATGTCACACTGCCTCGGAGGTGGAGGCCACTCCCGACGGAGGCACACACAGGCCCACTGCACTGTCCTGCCCGGAGAGGGACATCTATGGGCCGTGGTGGCCCCCCGATGGAGGTGCGCACAGGCCTGCTATGCTGCCCAGCCCGGAGGGGGGTGTAAGGACAGGCCGCAGCGGACCCCCTGGTGGAGGCGCGCGCAGGTGTGCCGCACCGCCTGGCTTGGATAGGGCATCAGGATGGGGGCGCCCCCCTGCGGAGGTGTGTGCAGGCCCTCGGTGCCACACGGCCTAGAGGCGGGCGTCAGGATGAGGGTGGGGCCTCGGCGGAGAGCTCTCAGCATTTCTGCGCCTGGGTCTGAAGGCGCGGAGAGGAAGGGAGAACAGATGGGCATTTAGGGGGTTTAGGCCAGGAGGGGACAGCAGATAGGCAGTTAGGGGAATCAGACAAGGAGGGGAGAGCAGTTAGGGGGACCAGGCCGGCAGGGGAGAGCAGTTAGGCAGTTAGGGGGATCAGACCAAGAGGGGAGAGCAGTTAGGGGCATCAGGCAGGAGGCAGGCAGATGAGCGCTTAGGAGCCAGTGATTCTGGCTTGTGAGAGGGATCCCAGATTGGGGAGGGTGCAGGCCAGGCTGAGGGACCCCTCCCCATGCATGAATTTCATGCACAGGGCCTCTAGTGTTGAATAAAAGTGAAAATGGACATCCTTGTTTTGTTCCTGCTTATAAAGAAGGTTTCAGCTTTTCACTATTGAATATAATGTTAGCTGTGGGTTTGTCGTATGGTTTTTGTTATGTTGAAGTATATTTCTTCTATCCTCACTTTACTGAGAGTTTTTATCGTATATAGATGTTGGATTTTGTCACGTTTCCTTTCATCTTTAGAGATGATCATATAATGTTTATCCTTCATTTTTGTATGTGGTGTATTACATTAATTGATTTGTGGACATTCAACCAGCCTTGCATCAAGTAGGAATAAATCCCACTTGATCATGGTATATGATCTTCTTAATATATTGATGAATTTGGTTTGCTAATATTTTGTTGATGATTTTTGTATCTGTGTCCACCAGGGGTTTTGACCTGTAATTTTCTTTTTTTGTAATGTCTTGGTTTTCGTGTTAGGGTAATACTGGTCTCCTAAAATGAGTATGGGGTCTTTCTCTCCTCTTCAATTATTTGAGGATAGGTATTAATTCTTCTTTGAATGTTTGGTAAAATTTACCCATGAAGTCATCTGGTCTAGGACTTTTGTTGTTGGGAGTTTAAAAAAAATTTTTTATTACTGGTTCCATTTCATTAGTAGTTATCAGTCTGTTCAGATTTTTTGTTTCTTCCTCATCAGTCCTGGAAGATTGTATGTTTTTAGGAATTTATTCACTTCTTCCGGTTTGTCCAATTTGTTGGCATATAATTGTCTATGGTATTTTCTTCTAACCCTTTTGTATTTCTGTGGTATCAGTTGTCACTTCTCTTTCATTTATGGTTTTAATGATTTTGGTCCTCTTTTTTGTGATGTGTCTGGCTAAATATTTATCAATTATGCTTTGAAAGAATAGTTTCTGGGTTTTATTGTTCTTTTCTATTGTTTTGTTAGTCTCTATTTCATTTATTTCTGTTCTGATCTTTATCTCATCCTTCCTTCTACTCACTTTGAGCTTTTGTTCTTTTTCTAGTTCCTTTAGGTTAGAAACATCTTTGGCTCTCCCAAGATTTTGGGTGGTTGTGTTTTTGTTTTCGTCTTAAGATATCTTTTGTTTCTTCTTTGATCTCATTCTTAACCCATTCATTGTCTACTAGCATGTTATTTTGCTTCCTTGTGATTTTTTTTTGTAAATTATTTCTAGTCATGCTATTCTGATTGGAGAAGATGCTTGATATGATATCAATCTTCTTAAAAAAATTTTTGAGACTTGTCTAGTGTCCTAACATGTGATCTATCCTGGTAAATATTCCAGGTGCACTTGAAAATAATATATATTCTGTGCTGCTTTGGGGTGAGATGCTCTAAAAAATATCAGTTAAATTTATCTGTTCTAATGTGTTATTCAAGGCCATTGTTTCATTGTTGATTTTCTGTTTGAATAATCTATTCATTGATGTCAGTGGGCTGTTAAAGTCTCCTACTATTAATTCAGTACTATCAGTCTCTCCCTTTATGTCAGTATTTGCTTTGTATATTTTCGTGCTTCTTCCTTGGCTATGTAAATGTTTATAAGAGTTATATCCTCTTGTTACATTGATCTTTTTATCTTTGTGAAGTGCCCTTTTATGTTTCTTGATACTTTTGTTTTAAAGTCTACAAAAGTATTGCCAACCCAGCTTTTTTTGTTTGTTCATTTGTATGAGATATCTTTTCCATCCCTTTACTTTAGACTGTGTCTTTTGTTCTGAACTGGCTCTCTTATAGGCAGCATATACACTGAGTGGCCAGATTATTATGATCTCTGAACGCATAATAATCTGGCCACTCAGTGTGTGTGTGTGTGTGTGTGTGTGTGTGTGTGTGTGTGTATGAGGCCCGGTGCATGAATTCGTGCATGGGTGGGGTCCGGCCAGCCTGTCCACGGGGAGGGGACATGGGCAGTGGCCGGCCTGCCTGCTGGTTGAAGAGACAATTTGCATATTAGCCTTTTATTATATAGGAATACACTGAATGGCCAGATTATTATGCGTTCAGAGAACATAATAATCTGGCCACTCAGTGTATGTGGGCCTTGTTTTTTTTCTTTTCCTTATATATTCAGCCACCCTATGTATTTTGATTGGAGCATTTGGTTCATTTACATTTAAAGTAATTATTGATAGATATGTAGTTATTGCCATTTTATTGTTTTCTGATTGTTTTTGTAGTTGTTTTGTATTCCTTTCTTATTCTCTTGCTCTCTTCTCTTGTTAGGTTGATGACTTTCTGTATTGTTATGTTTGGATTTCTTTTCCTTTTTTTCTTTGATATCTCTTGTATATTTTCGGTTTGTGTTTACCATGTGCTTCATATGTACCAAGTTATGTTTTTAATAATTTATTTTAAGTTGATGGTTGCTGAAGTTCTAACATTCTAATATTAGTAAAATTTTTACTCACTTATGCTTGTGTATGTTTTTGTTATTTCTTTTGTGTGTGCGTTTGTACGCTTTCATAGTTGTAATTACACATGATCTTCCTACTACTTTTTCCTTTTAACTTTTGTACTAGCTTTATAGTTGGTGGATCCACAGCTTTTATTAAGTGCTTGTCTTTGTTAGTGAAAATTTTTTTCTTTCCTATATTTTTGTATTCACATTTTCAGTTTTTTCTTTTCTTCTTACTGAAGTGTCTAACATTTCTTGTAATACTGGTTTAGTTGTGATGAACTCCTTTATCTTTTTCTTGTCTAGGAAGCTTTTTATCTTTTAATTCTTAATGATAACCTTGTTGTGTAGAGTAATTTTGGTTGTAGGTCTTTTTTGGACGCTTTATACGTCTATTTTCTTTTCCAGATTAGGAACATTTTCTGACATTACTTCTTCAAATAGGTTTTAATTCTTTACTCTTCTCCTTCTGGTACCCCCTATGATATGAATGTTGGTGTGCTTGATGTTGTTCCAGACGTCCCTTAATCTACCCTCACTTTTTTAGTATTCTTTTTTCTTTTTGCCATTTTGGGTGTTTTTGCTACCTTGTCTTTCATTTTGCTGATTGAATCCTCTGATTCATCTAATCTACTGTTGATTCCCTCTAATGTATTCTTCATTTTAGTTATTGCATTCTTCATTTTAGTTATTGTAGTCTTCATTTTAGTTATTGTATTCTTGACTTGTTCTTTCTTTTTCTATATCCTTTTTAATGTTTTCTATCTCTTTGTTGAAGTTCTCACTGAGTTTATCTATTCTTCCCCTAAGTTTCTTGAACTTCCTTTTAACCAGGGGTTTTACTCTGTATCTGGTTGCTCTTCTTCATTTCATTTAGTTATTTTTCTGCAGTTTTGCCCAGTTTTTTTCATTTGAGGCATGTCTCCTCATTTGGGCTGACTCCCTGTACTGTTTCTATGTTAGGTAGATCTGCTGTATCTCCCAATCTTGGCAGAGTGGCCTTATGTAGAAGGTGTCCTGTGGGGCTCAGTGATGTAGTCTCTCTAGTCACCTGAGCTAGTGCTCCCTTGTATGGATTGTGAGTGTCATGTTGTCGTTGTGCCTTGATTGCTTTTGGCACATTAGTAGATGGGGTTGACCCTCAGGCTGACTGGCTGTGAGTGCTGGCCATTACTAGTAGGCAGTCTGTGTGGGGGCTGACTCACATAGGGGAAGTTGATTTAGCATGGCTCTTGTGCCAGGTGAGTCTTCCCTTTGGGTGTGTTGTGTGGACTTGGTTAGATGTTGCTCTGATGTTGCCTGAAGCTGGCCTCTGGGTGTGTTGGCAGTCGCTGTTTGTGCCCAGTTAGGACCTGCCTTATAGGAAGTAAAAAGTGATTTGCAGTTGATTGCCACTTTTACTGACCTATGCTTGGGAGAGGCTATTCTGCGATTGGGTGCCTGCCAAGGTTGGGACCTTTTGGTGGGCAACAGTGTGACCTGAGGCCAGTTACCACTTGTGTTGGGCTTGGGCCCACTTAGTTTAAGCTATATTTCAAGCCAACACTGCCGTGGTTTGGGAATACCTGATGGGAATGATAATGTAAGTTGAGACTGGTTGCTGAATTCTCTAGGTTTGGTGCTTCTTATCAAGATGTACAGGCATGGTGAGGTTAGTGGCTGCTTGTTTATGGTTTTTGCCCCTTGGAGAGATTTTAGGAAAGTCCACAGCCAGAACTTAGGTAGGCTACTTGTTTGGAAAAGCTGCTACAAGAAGTTCAGCCAGCCATGCAAGTTGGGTGGAGCAGGGTTTGGGAATTACCAGGGTGGGACAAATGGTGTTAGCCAGGTTAATGGTGAGTTCTGATTTGGCGCCCACCTGCATCAGGCTGTCTGGGTAGAAGGAGAGCTCAACAGAGGAACAGTGGCGCCTGTCAACACTTCTGTCTAGGAGAGCACTGCCCTACTCCTACGCCTCCAGTTCTCACCTTGAAGCTACGCAATTTAGTTCCTTCCTGTATGTCCCTGGTGTTTTTCAAGCTGCTTCTCCTGCACTTGAGGCTAGAATGAGTGAGTTTATGAATGGGCAAGTCTATGTATGAACCCCTCAAGAGGAATTCCTGAGTCTCCAGCAGCTCTTTGTCTCACTCTGATGCAATTCTCTCTGTTTTTCATAGTCAGATGCTATAGGAACTCCTCCCAGCACTGATGCCTCATGTTGGGGAGCTCAGTGTGGGGTTGGGACCCCTCACTCCTCAAAGGTACCTGCTGCTGCCTATTCTTAATTGCCACACATTTGGTGTGGTACCTGCTTATTTTGCATTTCTGCCCACCCTACCAGTCTCCATGTGGCTTATTCTTTATATCCTTAGTTATATTCTGTTCAGCTAATCTTCCAGTGGTTCTCAATTATGGTTGTTTCATTATTTAGTTGTAATTTTGAAATGGTTGTGGGAGGAGGTGAGCACAGTGTTTACCTACTATGCCATCTTGACTAGAAGTCTCCTAAGTTGTAGATACTTTAAATGTCCTTAAATTATCAGAAAATTCAATGCAATTAATACAGGTAGTATTCTAGATGCTAGCTATACAACAGTGTATGGAACAGACAAAATCTCCTCTCTCCTGGAACTTATAGTCTAGTTAATTGAGGTAGAAAAAGAAGTGTAAGTATAGTATTGTTAGGTTGGTATAATAATTCCCATCCAAATTCTAGTATAATTAATTATAGAACCTGGAAAAATATTTTAAAGTTCATTTGTGCCATCTATACTAAGAGAACTTGTTGAAGATTGATTGTACTATGAGATATTTAGTTATAAAATGGAAATTAAATCATTATGTTATAGTTACAAAATAGATTAGTGGGATAAAACATAGATTGTCCAGAAGCAGAGAATATTTGTCAGTGATAAGTGGCTATACAGATAAGTAAACAGTGATTTGATTGGTCAGTGAAATGGTATTGTTGTCAAGTAGCTATTCAGTACTCCAAAATAGATTTCAAAACAGTTTAATAATCTACACTAATAAAAGAAAGATGCAAATTGACTGTCACTGTCACCCACCAGCCAATCAGGAGTGAGTATTCAAATTAACCTGACAAAGATGGAAGGTTAATTTGCATACACAGGTGCCGAGCAGCTGGGGGCGGGGTGGCCGCTTGTGCACGTGCTGGCGCCAAGCAGCCTGCATCCCGGGGACAGGTGTACTCAGGAGCCAGGCCGCTCTGAGCCTGTAGGCCCATGTGTAGGCCTGGAGCAGCCGGGGTCCCGGAATGACCCCAGCTGCTCCAGGCCTACACGCGCAGGCACCGAGTGGCTGGGGGCAGGGCAGGAACATCCCCGGGACCCAGGCACTCTGAGCCGGCATGTGCGCAAGCGGCTGGGGACAGGGTGGGAACGTCCCCTGCAGCGAGCGAGCAGACAGCAGACTGCGGGGCCCTGCTTGCCCCTGGCCATGGCAGCGAGGGGCAAGCAGTCCCCCGCAGGGCCCCCACAGAGAGCAGACAGCAGGGCCCTGCTTGCCCCTGGCTGTGGCAGCGAGGGGCAAGCAGTCCCCTGCAGGGCCCCCACAGAGAGCAGACACCAGGGCCTGTGGTGGCATCAAGCAGGCAGGTCTGCAGAGAGCAGAGAACCACGGGGAGCAGGCCTAAGCCGTCAGTAGGACATCCCCTGAGGGCTCCCAGATTGGAGAGAGTGCAGGTTGGGCTTAGGGACCCACCCCCTATGCACGAATTTCATGCACCGGGCCCCTAATTAAATAGATAAAAGAGACGGCATTAAAGTGCCAGGAACATGACTTTGAAAGCATGACTCTAGAACTAGAGAAGAAAGGCCAATATTTTTAAAATATGTTTTTATTGATTTCAGAGAGGAAGGGGGCGGGAGAGAGAGAAACATCAATGAGAGAGAATCATTGATCGGCTGCCTCCTGCACGTCCCCCACTGGGGATCGAGCCCACAACCTGGCATGTGCCCTGACCGGGAATCGAACCGTGACCTCCTGGTTCATAGGTCGACACTCAATCACTGAGCCACGCCAGCCAGGCAAGGACAGTATTTTTAACATTAACACGTTAAATGCCATGTCAGTCACGGGTGACTGACACTATACTTTCTGTTCAGACCAGTCAGTCACTGGTGCTGCCAGCATATTGGTGAAATTGGATATTGCGGGCTAAACAGAAAGGATGATAAAACCGGCTTGGTGCTTAATGTGTTAAAAGACTAAAAATTGCCCACCAGTGTGGCTCAGTTGTTTGAGCATCGTCCCATGCACCAGGAGGTTGCTGCTTTGATGCCAAGTCAGGGCACATGCCTAGGTTGTAAGCTTGTGAGAATAAACAAGTCATCTTTTCTGTCAAAGAACAGTTTAGATAGCCGCCATTTTGGACTGTGTGATTAGGCAGCCACCATTTTGGCCACATGACTTGCAGCTCTCCTGGAGGCCACCATCTTGAAATGGCAAAGGCCAACCCCTCCCTTTGAATTAGCCAATCACAAAAGATTATGCACCTGAGCTCCAATCAAGAGTGAGGGGCAGGTCACGTGCTTCAGGATTAAAAAGCCAAGCAAACCGCTTGCTCAGTGTGCACATGCTTCCAGACCATGTGCTGCGCACCCTCCTGCAGGAGTAAAGATATTTGCCTTGCTGCCTGGCTCCCGGGTATGTTTTGTGTTCTACCAGGACCCCTGAATGTGGGGCTTGCCTTATTTCTTACAGGCTCAATCCCCAATAGGGATCAGGCAGGAAATAGCCAATCAATGTTTCTATCTCCTCCTCTCCCTCTTTCTCTCTCTGAAATCAATAAAACCCCTCTCCCCTTTTAAAAATATATCTTTATAGAAAGGAAGGGAGAGGGAAAGAGAGATAGAAACATCAATGATAAGAGAGAATCATTCATTGGCTGCCTCCTGAATGCCTCCTACTGGGGATCAAGCCCTCAACTCAGGTATGTGACCTTGACTAGAATCGAACCCGGGACCCTTGAGTCTGCAGGTTGATGCTCTATCCAGTGAGCCAAACCAGCTAGGGCCACATCCCCCCGCCTTTTTTTTTCTTAATTAAAAAAGAGACTCAAATTTCCTAAGGGCAAAGAGAACCATAAACAATGTGAAAAGACAATAAACTGGGAAGTTATTGACAGAGTATATAATGGACAGAGAATTAATGTTCTCTGGTAAGAGTTCTAAAAATCAAGGGAAAAACTTGATAGAAAGATGCAAAGGTAGTGAAAATGGAATTCACACACAATTCAAATTGAAACCATTTATTTTCTTTTGCCTATTAGACTGCTTTACACATTATAAACTGAATTTTATGACCTGGTGAGACTATGCAGGCTAGTGTGGTAATACATTATTAGGACCGTAAATGTACATCCTCTGACCAGCAATTTCTCTTTGAATGTAATGCAAGGAAATAACTGCGAAAATGTGCAAAAGTATTTTCTAGAAATATGTCATGTTCCTAATAGTAAAAATTTTGGAAATCACTTAATGTCATCAATTATACATCTAAGCAGTGGAACACAAAGCAGCTTGAAAATGATGTAGATTTGTATTTACCAATATGAACATGGAAAAATGTCTTGATACAGTTTATGTGTGAAACTTAGGTTGCATGCAACAATTTTATAAAGCACAGCTGTATATATATAAAAGCCAAAATGACCAACCATTCGTTCAACCGGTAGCTATGATGCACACTGACCACCATGGGGCAGACACTGAATGCATAGGCATGGAAACATGGAACAGATGATAGAGGGGAGGGGGGAAGGGGGAGGTCAAGAAGAGATTAACCAAAGATCTTATATGCATACTAGAGGCCCAGTGCACGGATTTGTTCAACAGTGGTGTCCTCAGCCTGGCTTGTGGGGATCGAGCGGTAACTGGCAGTCTGACATCCCCTGAGGGGTCCTGGATTGTGAGAGGGTACAGGCCAGACTGAGGGACCCCACCAGTGCACGAATACATACACTGGGTCTCTAGTGTAACTATCTATAATAATAAAAGTGTAATATGCTAATTAGACCAGACAGCCGAACAACCTTCCGGACGACCTTCCGGATGAAGCCAGGGCTGCGAGGGCTGAGGCAGCTGACTTTGCTGTGAGGGCCGAGCCCCTTGCATGAATTTTGTGCATCGGGCCTCTTGTATGTACATATACCTCCTGATTGATGAAGACAGTATTTGTGTATATATCAATGAAGTGAAAAGTGGTTATCTGAGTGATGATTTTATTTTTCTTCATACAGTTTAAAATATTTAGAAGTTTCTGTGATGCAATGCTTATTGTTTTTATCATCAGTGGAAACAATGAAGTTCTTTTTAGGCAAGGAGGTGGAGGGAAGTTGAGAATGGAAATGGAGGCAGTGTTTTTAGAGGCCCAGACCCACAATCTCTGTAGTCTTTGTCAGGAGGCCTGCAGACTGGCAGAACCCAGTGTTGCCTCTACTGGGTTCGATGCAGAGGGGTGATACATGGGCCTGAAGGGCCTGTGGCACTTGGGGTCCCCCTCTAACTATGCTCTGGCTGCCACCTTCACAGCATCATGAAGTTTTATGCCAAGATTGACTGACGGCAAGGACTTTATGGAACGCTCTGTACACATCATCTGCACCATATCAAAGCTGGCAAATGTCAGTGCTTTGTGTGTACCAGAACAAACTGTGCTTTGGGACCACTAACTCCAGGGTCATTCAGGAGGCACGAAGTGAGGTGGGAAGACTTCTTCCACTGGTTTCTCATGGAAGGTATTTCAAAAGAGTTTAACAAGATTTATCTAGAGCTGGTACCTGAGCATTTGTCCAGAGCAATGAGAAGCACTGCGAATGCTTCTGTCCTGAAACTCCAGCCAATCAGCAGGCTGTTGTCCCAACCTCATGGTGGCTGTGGAGCTGCTATTGCCCACAGGTGGGATCTGCTTGGAAGGGTGCTTTCCAAAAGGGTCCAGGAAGATTTCCCAGAGCCTAGAGATCATACCTGTGATGTTTTATTTATCTGCCAGCTTTGAAGACTGAAGAACATTGTAGAAAGGATGGCAAACATGGGTAATCAAGTGCTGGTTGAAGCAAATCTAAATGGCAAATTGAACTCATAGAAACTGATGTAGTGTCTATAAAAAGTTATTTTAACAATCTTGGAAATTCCTCCAATGCCTGCTCAGGATTTGCCTCAAAACAGAAACCTGGAGAGCATGGTGCAAGTGCTAGTAGAGAATAGGAAACTTCTGCAGTTTTTGAGGACCGACAAAAAGTCCTACAATGGCCTATGCCCGTGGTCGGCAAACTCATTAGTCAACAGAGCCAAATATCAACAGTACAACAATTGAAATTTCTTTTGAGAGCCAAATTTTTTGAACTTAAACTTCTTCTAATGCCACTTCTTCAAAATAGACTCGCCCAGGCTGTGGTATTTTGTGGAAGAGCCACACTCAAGGCGCCAGAGCCGCTTGTGGCTCACGAGCCGCAGTTTGCCGACCATGGACCTATGCGATATTTTGAGCAATATTCTTCTTCATCTTCAGATGTTACTCTTCAATATTTCTTTCTTGCCTCATGAAAATTCAACCAGCCTGTTTGTGTGTGTTTAAGGTTATGGTATTTTCAGAACTGAAACAGCCTGAGTTAATTGGGTTAAGAGTCTGCACCCTCACTGACTTATATAGGGTGTACATTCTATGGAGCCTTTGCTTTATTACAGTATCATTTGTGAAGGAGTTGGATAGTTTGTATGCTTATTGGCTTGCCAGCTTTTTTCCTACTTTTTCAGATGCCAACAAAAAAATGATTTTCTACTTCAGTTCTTTTTTTGGGAAAAAGGATTGTAACAAAATAAATTTAAAAAGAACTTTGAATCCTGAAATAATTGAATCAGTATCCTATATAATAAAAGCCTAATATGCAAATTGACTGAAAGGTGGAACGACTAGTTGCTATGACACACACTGACCACCACGGGGCAGATGCTCAATGCAGGAGCTTCTCCCAGTGTGCAAGCTCCAGGCCATCCAAGGAAAGTGCCAGTGCCGCCCTCCCTACTCCCCGATCACCCCGCTGACCATAGATCAGCCCTGATTGCTGGCCAGGCCTTGGGACCTACCTGTGCACGAATTTCGTGCACCGGGCTCTAGTTTTATTATAAAATGCTACTATGTAAACATTTTCTGAGGAACCTTTCTTAATTTAGAGAGTTCCATATGATATCTGAAAGATATATAAAGTTTTTAGCATTTATGTGCATAACATAGTCTTTGCTAAGTTGAATGTCTTTTTTTCAAAGTACATATTAGTGAATATTCAGGGATTTAGAATTATCATCTACTAAGTTTTAATTCATTATTTATTGGGTTCACTAATAATGTATCTTATTCCTACTAGAATTCAAGGAAAATCAAGGTTATGTGGACCAGGATGTTTCTTGTTTGTAATTTCTTTTTATCAACCATGTTTTCATTCCCCTCCCCAAAGTATTGTTGTTCCATTTAGAAAATAATTCTTAATGGCTTTATTATTTTGAGAAGAGGAAGAAGGAGTTGGTGTAGTGATTAAGAATCTCATGGAAAGGGGAGGTTTTATTAATTTTAGTTTTTTAATGGTTTGTGCAAAAGGACAAGCCATTAAACTTGTAGCCTAAATTTTTCCATACTCAGTAAATTCACATGACTACATTTCCTTCGGTAATGAATAATTTCCTACTAGATTTGGTGATTAAATACATAAATTTGTTGTTATTATTATTATTATTATTATTATTACTAGAGGCCCATTGCATGAAAATGCATGCAATGAAGGGGGGGTCCCTCAGCCCAGCCTGCCCCCTCTCACAGTCCGGGAGCCCTCAAGGATGGGAGGTGACCTGGCTATCAGGGGAAGACGACGCACCCATCACACCTCTGGTGTTGCCACTGCCGGCAGCACAAGCCTCAGCCAGCCCTGGTTACTCAGGCGGCCCTGGGTGGCTGGGCAGCCAACATCTGAGGCTTGCCTATGCCTCGGGCCGGCCCTAGGTGGCTGGGCAGCCGCCATCCGAGGCTTGCCTGTTACTCGGGCTGGACTCAGGCAGCTGGGGGGCTGAGTGGACTGGGGGACTCCAGAGGCAGGTTCCTGGCTGGGCTGAGGGAACTGAGTGCCGCCATCTTGTGGCTGTGTGTGCCGCCATCTTTGAGGATGTGACAGTCAATTAGCACATTCCCTCCTTATTGGCTGTGGGTGCTGATATTTGTGAGTGTGTGATGATCAATTAGCATATTCCCTCTTTATTAGATAGGATGTGCTGATCTCTGAGTTCCATTCATAATATTGCAGAAAGACAACAGGAACATGAGACTTAGGCAAGTTTCTTGAACTTCTGGCTGGTTAGGATATCTTTCAGTGTGAATAGATTCTGATTTTGTACTCTGAGGGTTATAATATCAGAAGTTTAATGAGTTGTTTTCCAAAGTACTTCAAAAGTATCCTTACCAGGTGTACTGGTTAATGCGTATTTTTTTCAATAGATGGAGTTACACATGTGTTGATATATATGCAATTTGATATGTATGCTGTTTTGTTGTATTGACAGCAAGCTTCAAAACTTCATATGTCAAATTTTCTGAAGGTGTTAACATCATAGATATTTTTACACTTAAAAATGTCGAATTTTGTGCCAAAAAAAAGAGCATTTGCAGGAAGTTTTAATTCATTATTTTGAAGAAAAAGTTATCGTATACTTCAGGAAGCTTATGGTGAACATGCTCCATCTCAAGATACTTGTGAATGCTGGTTTAAACACTTTAAAAGTGATGATTTCGATGTGAAAGACAAAGAACGTCCAAGTCAACTGAAAAAGGTTGAAGACCAAAAATTACAAGCATTATTGGATGAAGATGCATGTCAAACTCAAAAACAACTTGCAGAAAAATTAAATGTTGCTCAGCAAGCAATTTCCGATCTTTTACAAGCAATGGGAAAGATTTTAAAGGAAAGAAAATGTGTGCCGCATCAACTGAACAAAAGACAAATGAAAAACCGAAAAGTCATCAGTAAAATATTGCTTCAACATCACAAAAGAAAGTCTTTTTTGCATCGAATTGTGACTGGTGATGAAAAGCGGATTTATTTTGAGCATCCCAAATGCACAAAATCATGGGTTGATCCAGGTCAACCATCAACATTGACTGCAAGGCCAAATCGCTTCAGAAAGAAGACAATGCTCTGCATTTGGTGGGATCAGGAAGGTGTGGTGTATTATGAGCTTCTAAAACGAGGTGAAACCATTAATACTGATCGCTGCTGACAACAAGTAATCAATTTGAACCACGCTTTGATCGTGAAAGGACCAGAATGTGCCAGAAGACACAGCAAAGTAATTTTGCTTCATGATGACACACCATCACACACTTCAAAACCAGTTAAAGACACGTTAAAAGATCTTGCCTGGGAAGTATTAACCTACCTGCCGCTGTATTCACCAGACCTTGCTCCTTCAGATTACCACTTGTTCTGATCGATGGCACACGCACTTTCTGAGCAGCACTTCAAAATATGCGAAGAAGTGGAAAATTGGGTCTCTGAACGGTTTGCCTCAAAACAAGCAAAGTGCAGTTGGACAGTATCCACAAATTACCTGAAAGATGGGGGAAATTTGTAGCTAGCGATGGGCATCACTTTCAATAAAGCACTTTTGATGTTTTTCTTGAAATTATCGTGTTTTCTTTGATTATAAAATCTGCTTTATTAACTGGTTCAGCTGGTAAATTACCTATAAAAGGCTAAGTGACCATCGCATCCGAAACAACCGAACAGATGACCAAACAGGCTGTGTGGGGTGACCAGGCTGGCAGGAGGGTTAGTGAGGGACAACCGAACCACTGAGCAGGAGGCTACATTGGGTGACCAGGCCGGCAGGGGTGTTAGTGAGGGCGACCAAACGACCGAGCAGCAGGCTGCGTGGGGTGACCAGACCGGCATGGGGGGTTAGTGAGGGGCAACCAAAGGACCAAGCAGAAGGCTGTGTGGGGCGACCAGGCTGGCAGGGGGGTTAGTGAGGGGTGACCACATGACTGAGCAGCAGGCTGTGTGGGGCGACCAGGCTGGCATCGGGGTTAGTGAGGGGTGACCAAACGACTGAGCAGCTGGTTGTGTGGGGCAACCAGGCTGGCAGGGGGTTAGTGAAGGCCGACCAAATGACTGAGCAGCAGGGTGCATGGGGCTACCAGGCCCCCAGGGTGGGCTGTTGAGGGCGACCAGACAGACGGGATGGGCAGTGATGGGCAAACAGGTTGGCTGAGGGGGGCAGTGAGTGGTGACCAGGTTGGCAGGGGGGGACCGTTGGGGGCGACTATGCCGGCAGAGGGTGCAGTAAGGGGTGACCAGGCTGGTGGGGGGGCACTAAAGGGTGACCAGGCCGGTGGGGTGGGGGCAATTCGGGGTGACTATGCCTGCAGGGGGGCAATTGGGGATGACCAGGCCAGCAGGGGGGCAGTTAGGTGTGATCAGGCAGGTAGGCAGGTGAGCTGTTAGGAGCCAGTGGTCCCAGATTTTGAGAGGGATGTCCGGCTGCCAGTTCAGGCCTGATCTTGTGGATCGGGCCTAAACCAGCAGTCGGACATCCCACGAGTGGTCCTGGATTGGAGAGGGTGCAGGCTGGGCTGAGGGGACTCCCCCGTGCACGAATTTTGTGCACCGGGCATCTAGTTAATATATAACCATTTCCGAGTTATAGGTTAAGCTTTGTGAAGCTATTTGCTTTCTATCTTCTGAGTTATACACAATTGCTTGATAAGTATTTACAAAACTGTGGAGATTTGTTTTGAAAGCTATTTTTAATGTGTTTGAAATCCCCTGTCCTCATCGGCATTTTTGTAGACTTTAAATGCAAGATGAAAATGCAAAGTAAATGTTTTAATACAGTAAGAAAATAAGATCAGATTTTTTTTTTCTGTGCCATAATACCGAAATGGTTTTTTTGTGTGCTTGTTTCTAGTAAACTTCCAAATTTTTCCCCGTTTATTAATTAATTGAGAATTCTCAAGCTATAGTAAAAGTCTATCTTTTTATCTGTTTCATCCCCTCTTCTTTCTTCACGTTCCCCCCTCCCCTCCCTTTCTCTCATTCTTGGGTTGTTTTGGAAACAAATAATTGCATTTGAATGTATGGTGAATTTGTTGTTGGTGAAAAACAGGCACTTCTTGGGGATCACCAGAAAAGCATTTCAAGGATCCACATGGGAGATTGTAGTGTGGCATGATTTATTTGTGATGCAAA
The DNA here is from genome assembly GCF_027574615.1 of Eptesicus fuscus. Classification (NCBI taxonomy): domain Eukaryota; kingdom Metazoa; phylum Chordata; class Mammalia; order Chiroptera; family Vespertilionidae; genus Eptesicus; species Eptesicus fuscus. Next base: position 95,817,836 of record NC_072481.1, read on the forward strand.
ATCAAAGTAGTTCCCCTCCTGGCTTCCCAGTGTCTCATCTCTGTCAGTCCTGCCATGGATAAACTCCATTTGTTTTTAGCAAGGCCAAAACAAAAGCCAGTGTCCAGAGTTTCTGCTTCATATTCCATTGGAACCCATGTAGTCTCCAGGCCTTGGTAGCTGCTAGACCCACATGGTCCATGGTTGCGTGCTCCCTGGTGGGAGAGGATACTATGGAACTACTAGGCCAGTCTGGGTCCCAGGGGGGGGCGGGGGGGGGGAGGCGGGCAGGGTGGTAGGAGAGGAAGGGAGGTGAGAGAAAGGCGTTAGAGAGAGGAAGGAGGAGGAGAGGGTGTTTCCGCAGACCCTCTAACCACCCGAGCTACCAGGCCAGGGCCTGTAATGGTTTACTTTTAATATTTCATTAACAGAAAGACTAGGGTTTTTGAAATGTAACTTTTAAAAATGAGGATACTTTATTTCTCTATTTATCCTGCAGGGAAATGTTGCCATTTAAAAAAATAGTCAATCTAAAAGTCTAACATTTAAAAATGAGGTCTTAAAAGTTCTTATTTCCCTAATGATAAAGTAAAAAAAAAAGTTTTAGGATAAATACAAAAAATTTAAAATGAAAAATAACATTATCTTATTGTAAGTTAGTTTAATTGTGAAAAACTAGGAAGTTCCAATTTCTAGTCTTATATCAGTAATTGAATTTAAAAGCTTAGTCCAGCCTTTTTAATTGTTAATATCAAAATCCAGTTTAGAACCCAGGTATACAAACTATTCCTAGATGCTAAGTCTATCAAGGTTTAATTCAGAGACTTACAGTTTGGATGTACTTTTGCTTATTAAAATATATCTAGTTTACCATGTGAATCTGTTACATATCTAAAAATATAACATTTAAATGAAAAAGAGTTCAAAACTTTTGAATGGCATTGTCATATTGTCCTTGTGAAGATGTCCTTTGTTCTTGCAGGTAGGAAGAAATGTTTTTGCCACCAAATGGTAATTCTATGAAAAACCAAGATCTCAGATTAAAAAAAGCGTCAAGTTTAGAGTTTGTTTCCTTCATTTATTTCATTTACGGAAATGCTTTTGAGAAGTAAGAAAACACTAATGCCTTTCTGTATCATTGTATCTAGAGAAAATAAATCATCGATGAAATGTATTAAACTGCCTCCTTATCTCTAAATGTGTATTTAAATTTAGTTTTTATTGTTCCACTAAATATATGTGCTAAAAGCTACTAAAAACAATTGCTCATAAGTATATGGTTATTCATAAGTATATGAATCATTCAGTGAATAAGCATATATATCAGTGCCAATCAATATCAAAAGTAATCAGACAAATATCTATTGGCTGGTTAACCTGTAAGAGTCCTCTTAGTTCTGTTTACCCCATTTAGGTCCAGGTAGCTGAGAAATGCCTGTAAATGAACACTCTAGAAACGCATTAGTATTATATTTCTTTTTTTAGCAGACTTATAATTCTGGTAATTGACAGAATATAAGTGTGTAGTTTGGTTCTTAGGCTAAGAGCTAGTATGTAATAATTTGAATCTCCTTTACATATACCTGTGTATAATTGTAAAATTCCCAGAAGGTAATTCAGTACAGTCAACCTTTATCATTTTGCCCATTTGTATCATTTAATCCTTTGTTTATTATTAGCATACTTGTGCTAGGACATTGCTTAATAAAAGTGGCTTTTTCTGTATCTAATAATTTTTCTTACATGAGTAAGAATAGCTACTTTACCCCTTGTCTCTATCATTCTGATTTCAAAAGATGAAATTAGCTTTACTTACTAAGTTTTCATCCCACTGTTTATTTGAAAACAGGGATTGTAAAATATTTCTGCCTAAAAATCTGGTTCTTTATTAAGTGAACAAGATCAGATTTGAAGGCTTTCCAAATTCTTTTGTCAGTGTTGGAAAACATATTTAAAGAGATAGTCTTACCTAATAATAGACAAGCATGTAAATTGACTGTACCTCCGCTACGCCCACAGCCAATCAGGAGTGAGTATGCAAATTAAGCCAACAAAGATGGGTTGATTTGCATATGCAGGTGTGGAGTGTCCGGGAGGGGTGGGACGCCTGCTATGAGGGGCGGGGGCAGAGGGAGCTACAGAGCACCACTGCTGTAGCTCCCTCTGCCCCCGAGTGAGAACTTGCAGGCTCCCGGGTGGCCGGGAGCGAAGCCAGGGGAAGGTAGGCCTATTCTTGCACAAATATCGTGCAACGGGCCTCTAGTAATAATATGTTACCTTTAAATAACACTTATTTCTGATACTTCTATAATTTTATGTATCAACTACAAAATTAGTTAGCATGGTTGCTTTTTAATATCCGTTTATTGTTTGTGCATTTTGCTAATATTAAATGTGAAAATAAATGTCTTTTGACTGACTAAAAGTGGGTCTTATGTGTTTACTAGAGGCCCAGCGTGCACGAAATCATGTGCGGTTAGGGTCCATGGGCCTAGCCTGGCCTCCATCGCATGGCCTCTGCTGCCCTGTGACGCTACATGAAGCTCCCCATCCCGGGATGCTCTGTGATGCTCGTGGCCCCTCGACTGCTCCGCGAGGCCCCCCCTGCCCCTCGACTGCTTTGCAAAGCTTGCTGCTGTCCCACGAAGCTCGCCCCTGGACACTCTGTTTAACTCCCCCCACCCCGTCACTGCTCCATGAGGCTCCCCGACCTGCAACTGCTCCCTGAATCTCCCCTGCCCCACGACTGCTTTGCGAAACTTCCAGTCACCACCACTGCCTCCACAACTCCTGCTGCCCCATTTGTTTTTATCTTTCTGTTAGTTTATCTGTATAGATTTGTTTGAACAATTTGAAAATGTGGTGTAAGCATAATCCTTTTGTTTCTAAGTCTTCAGTATGTAGTTAAGAGCAAAGAACATTTTCTTATATTACTGTAGTACACTTATCAAAGTAAGGAAATTGAACATGAATACCAATTTTTCCAATTATGTGCTTTATCGAAAAAAATTTTTTTTGTTCTAAAATCTATACAGGATCACACTTTACATTTAGTTTTAATGTCTCTTTAGTATCCTTTAATATAGAACAAAGACAATTCTTTGTTTTTCTTGACCTTAATATTTTCAGAGTGCAGGCCCATTATTTTGTAGAATGTCTATCAATTTAGGTATGTCTGATAATCTTCTTGATTAGATTTGAACTACGTATTTTTGGCAGGAACATCATAGAAATTATGTTAGATCCTTGGCAATGTATTATGTCAAGAAGGACATGATGCTTGTCTCAACATTGGTGATTTTAATTTCTGATGCCATCATAACTTCCTTATTAGTTAACATACTCTGTAGTAAGAGAGAGCTTTTTCTTTCACATTTATTTGTTCATTGATTTATGTTATTATAGTGGAGTTACATATTTTCTTTTCTAAATAGATTACAATCCATTGCTATCAATTTTTTTTTTCTCAAATGTTTCAGATTTGGGAGCTCCTTCAGTGTGACTCCTGTACCTTCCATCATTTTTTGAGCAATTCCCTACTGACACAAAACAATGTTTTAGCCTTACCTTGTACTCTCTAGGCCTTAGCCCTTAAATCAGCCATTTCTCTAAGGCCTCTGGTTCCTGTTATTGGAATGGTATTTAGAATCTAGGTATGCTCATTGCTACTTTTGGTTATTGCGTGTAGCCTCTCTCAGTGTACAGAACTAGGAAACGCACACACCTACTTAATCTATCAAATATATACATCTGTCTGTCTGCCTACTGTGCATCTATCAATCATATGTATTATATATTCCTATTAAAAACTGAGTTCATATATCTTTTATGAACAGTCTCTTCATTTGCTCATTTAAAAACATTGGGTGTTTCTCTATTATTAAGTTGAAAAGTTCTTTTATGTTTCTTATATAAAGTACTTCATCAGATATATATTGAGAATATTTTCTGCCAGTCTGTGGTTGTCTATTTTCTTTTGATGAGAAGGTTTTAGTTCTGATGAAGTAAAAATGTAGCATCATTTTCAATATATGGTTATTGTTTGTCATGTTGAAAAAAATCTTTACTTATATGTAGGTAATGGAGATATTTTCTTACTTTATCTTCTTTATAGTTTACTAGAGGCCCAGTGCACGAAATTCGTGCACTTGTGGGGGAGGGGTGTGCCTCAGCCCGGTCTGTGCCCTCTCACAGTCCAGGAGCCCTCGGGGGATGTCCATCTGATGGCTTAGGCCCGCTACCCACGGAGCGGGCCTAAGCCATCAGTTGGACATCCTTAGCACTGCTGTGGGGGTGGGAGAGGCTCCCCCCACCGCTGCTGCGCTTGCCAGCTGTGAGCCTGGCTTCTGCGCTTGCTAGCTGTGAGCCTGGCTTCTGCGCTTGCTAGCTGTGAGCCTGGCTTCTGCACTCCCCCTGTGGGAGCACACTGACCACCAGTGGGCAGCTCCTGCATTGAGCATCTGCCCCCTGGTGGTCAGTGTACATCATAGCAACCGGTCGTTCTGCTGTTCGGTCGATTTGCGTATTAGCCTTTTATTATATAGGATAATTCTAGTTTTTATATTTAGGTCTATGATCTGTCTTAAATTAATTTTTGTAAGTGGGTGAGTTGTAGTTAAATTACCCCTGTGTGGTGATCTCGTTGTTTCAGCACCATTTGATGAAAATATTTTTCTTTCCCTTGAGTTGATTTGCTACCTTTGTCAGAATTCAACTAGTTATATAAATGTGAGTCCATTTCTGAACTTTGTTTTATTATGCTGATCTATTAGATTGCTGATCTATCCTTATGCCAGCAACATCCTATTTTGGTCATTGTAGATATTTTATAATGTCTTAAGTCGTGTACCATAAGTGTTATAACTTTTTCCCCTTCTAAAATTATTTTGGCTATTCTAGGTTCATTGATTATCTATAGGAATCTTAGAATCAGCTTGCCAATTTCTCTACATAAGCTTGCATGAATTTATATATCAGTTTGGGGAGAACTAGTATTTTAACCTTTTGCACTCGGATGTCGAGTGTGACTCGACACGGTTAGCATCGGTAGCAGGAATCGAGAAAAAAGCAAGCGAGTGCAAAGGGTTAATAACATTGAATTTTCTGATCCATAGACATGGTTTATACCTCCACATATTTAGGTCTTTTTTTCCCCCCTTCTGTAATATTTTAAGGTTTTCACTGTAGAAGTCTTGTATAGTAAATATATATAGTTTTATAATACAATAAAATAAAATTTAAAAATGTTTGGTTTCTAATTATTTTCTACTAGAATATAAAAAACAACTACTTTTTGTTTATTGATCATGAATACTTGCTAAATTCAGTTATTAGTGCTGTTAGTTGCTTAGAAGTTCCCCTAGGATTTTCTATATAAACAATCCTGTCATTTGCAAATAGAAAATATTTATTTCTTCCTCTGTGATCTTTTATGCCATTTATTTATTCAGCCTAATTATTGTCTTACTGCACTGGCTAGAACCTTTAGAACAGTGTTAATTAGACAAGATGAGAGAGATATCCTTGCTTTACTACTAGGTCTTAGGGGGAGAGCATTGTATATTTCACCATTAAGTATGATGTTAGGTGTGTCCTCCCTCCTATTGTCCTTTATTGATTGAGGAGACCCCATCTATTCCTAGTTTGTTGCGGGTTTTTAATTATGAATGGCTGTTGAATTTTGTCAAAGACTTCTACATCTATTTAGTAGAACACAGATTTTCTTTTTCTTTTTTCTTTTTTTAATCTTTATGGTTGAAAGTATGATTTAACAGTGATTGAGTTTTAAAAGTTAAACTACCTTTGTGTGGCTGCTATAAACCCCACTTGGTCATGATGTCTTCCCTCTGCTTCTGTTTTCTGTCATAATTCATGGAGGGTTGGTATTATTTCTTCCTTAAATGTTTGGTCCATTTCATCAGTGAAACCATCTAGTCTGAAGTTTTCTTTGTAGGAAAGTTTTTGACAGTGAATTCAATTTATTTAATAAATATATAAGTTTTGAGATTGTCTATTATCTTTTGTTAGTTTGGTAACTTGTCCTTTTAAGGATTTTTGTTTGTTTGTTTGTTTCATCTGAGTTGCCAAATTCATTGGCATAAAGTTTTTTATAATAGCCCTTTATTATCTTTAAAAATGTCTTTAGTACCTATAATTATCCCCTCATTCATTACTGAAATTGGTAATTTGTACCTCTTTTATGAAAGAGAACTTTGTTAGATTTTATTAATTTTATTAATTTTAAAATAAATACTTTGGCTTTACATTTGTTCTTTCTCTTCATTTTATTTTCTGTTTTATTGATTTCTACTCTTTTGTATTTTCCTCATTCGGCTTTCTTTGTTCCTCCTCCATGCCCCTTTATTTTGGGTTTAATTAGCTCTTTTTTTCTAGTTTATTAAAGTAGACACCTAGAACCTTAATTGAAAATATTTCTCTTCTAATATAAGATTTTAAAGCATGCTGCTTTGGCTGCACCTCACACATTTTTATTATATTTCCATTATAATTTCAGTTCCAAATATTTTTCCCCCTCTTGATTTCTTTTTGATCATTGGGTTATTTAGAAATGTGTTGTTTAATTTTCAAATAGTTGGATATTTTTCTTTATATTGTTTTGCTATTGCTTTCTAATTTAATTTCTTTGTAGTCTTTGGAAATTCAGGCTTTGGAATTCATTGTGATTTATTTTGTAGCCCATCATATAGTCTATCTTGGTAAACATTCTATAAACATTTGAAAAGGAATTTTGTAAATGTCAGTTAAGTGAAGCTGATCAATAGTGTTCATATCTTTATAGCTTATTGACTTTTATTTGTTTAATTTTATTGTTCTCCATACTTAAAGGGCATATTAAAATCTGTAACCACAATTGGGGATTTATCTCTTTCTTCCTGTATTCAGCTTTTGCTTCATATGTTTTGAAGCTCTATTATTAGGTGTATGCACCATTTAAATTGTTTTGTTCTTCTGATGAATTCATCCTTTCACATTATAAAATCTCCTTACAAGTTACCATGTGGTGACATTTCTCTATGTATTAAAAACTTCCTTTAGCATTTCTTGTCATATAGATTTGTTCTCAATGAACTTTATACTTAGTTGAGAATACTTTTTTTGCAGCTTTGTTGAGATATAACTGACAAAATTGTAATATACTTAAAGTATACAACCTGATGATTTGATATGCATAGACATTGTGAAAGAATTTCCACAATTCAGTTGATTAACACATACATCAACTCACATACTTACCTCCCCCTCTTCCTCCCTCCCCCCTTTTTTTGGTGAGAATACTTAAACTCTATTCTTTTAGCAAATTTTCATTGTACAATACAGTATTATCAAGTGTAGTCACCATGTTACACCATTAGATTACTCTTATTGTAACTGCAAGTTTGACCCTTTTAGCATCCCATCCCTAATTCCCCTACCTCCCAACCCCTATCAACCATCATTCTACTCTGTTTCTATGAGTTAGCCTGTTTTGTTTGTTTTATTTTATTTTTGTTAATCCTCACTTGAGGATATTTCTCACCTGAGGATATTTTTTCCATTGATTTTTTTTTTTTTTAAGAGCGGAAGGGACAGGGAGAGAGACACAGAGAGAGAAACATCAATGTGAGAGAGACATGTCGATTGGTTGCCTCCTGCACCAGGGCCAGGGATCAAGCCTATAACCATGGTAAATGCCTTGACTGGAATTCAACCCATGACCCTTCAGTTCATGGGTTGGCACTCCAATCACAGAGCTGAGCTGGCTAGGGATTTTTTTTAAATTAATCTTTATTGTTGATATTATTACAGATGTCCCTTTTTTTTTCCATAGCTCCCCTCCACCCGGTATATGTATACAGGCATATAAGTTCTTTGCCGAATCTCTTCCCACACTCCCCCACACCATCTTCCCTCTGAAAATCATCAGTCTGTTCCATTTCCATGCCCCTGATTCTATTCCATTCACCAATTTATTCTGTTCATGAGATTTTTTTATTCATTTGGTTTTTACATTCATTTGTTGATAGATATGTATTAATTGTTCATATTTTTTATCTTTACCTTTTTCTTCTTCTTCCTCTTCTTAAGTAATACCCTTTATCATTTCATATAATACTTGTTTGGTGGTGATGAACTCCTTTAGCTTTTTCTTGTCTGTGAAGCTTTTCATCTGACCTTCAATTCTAAATGATAGCTTTGCTTGGATAGTGTAATCTTGATTGTCAGTTCTTGCTATTCATCACTTTGAATATTTCTTGCCACTCCCTTCTGGCCTGCATAGTTTCTGTTGAGAAATCAGCTGACAGTTGTATGGGTACACCCTTGTAGGTAACTCACTGCTTTTCTCTTGCTGCTTTTAATATTCTCTCCTTGTCTTTTGCCCTTGGCATTTTAATTATGATGTGTCTTGGTGTGGTCCTCTTTGGATTCCTCTTGTTTGGGGTTCTCTGTGCTTCCTGGACTTGTAAGTCTATTTCTTTCACCAGGTAGGGGAAGTTTCCTATCATTATGCCTTCAAATAGATTTTCAGTACAGGCAGTCCTCGGGTTACATTGGACTCAACGTACGTTCTTTCATGGTTACGTCACCATCTCCCATTTATTAAAAAAGAAAAGTTCCGTCATTTCGACGTATGTACATATGTGCTTTATGTTTTTTATTATTTATTTACCACAAGTATAGATCAGGAATTGTTATCTTTTAATTTTTTATTTTTTTTTTTTTTTACTGTTTCACTTCATTACTGCTATGTATGTGCTCCATGTGAGTGACGTAGGTGCTTAGGTAGGTGGGTTCCAACTTATGGGGAAAATCGCATTATGTCACACCGTAGGAATGGATCTCAGATGTAACCCGAGGACCTACTGTATCTTGATATCTTTCTTCTCTGGCACCCCCATAATTCGGATGGTGGTATGCTTGAAGTTGTCCCAGAGGCTGCTTACACTATCTTCATACTTTTGGATTCTTTTTTCTTTTTGCTTTTCTGGTTGGGTGTATTTTGCTTCTTCGTATTTCAAATCTTTGACTTGATTCTTGGGATCCTCTAGTCTGTTGTTGGATCTCTGTATATTATTCTTTATTTCAGTCAGTGTATACTTAATTTCTGATTGGTCCTTTTTCATATCCTTGAGGGTCTCACTAAATTTCTCGGAGGTTTCTAGAAGATTCTTGAGTAACCTTATAACTGTGGTTTTGAACTCTATATCCAGTAGTTTGCTTTCCTCCATTTCTTTCGTTTGTGATCTGTTTCTTTGTCTCTGCATTTTGGCTGTTTCCTTGTGTTTGTTTCTATGTGTCAGGTAGCTACTATGTCTCTTTGAGTTGATAGAGTGGCCTTGTGTAGTAGGTGTCCTATAGGGCCCAGTTGCTCAGCCTCCCAATCACCTGAGGTACACACTCTTGGTGCTCCCCTTTGTGGCCTGTGTGCACAGTTTTGTTGTAGTTGAGTCTTGATTGCTGTTGGTGTCACTGGGAGGAATTGACCTCCAGGCCAATTGGCTGTGAGGACCAGCTGTGACTACAGTGGGAGAGCTGCTGTGGGGGACATACCCTTATGGAACAGGACTTGCTTCAGTGGGGCTTTGGTGCTCACTGAGTTAGTCCCTTGAGGTGTCACTTATTGATGTGAAGAGTTATAATCTGGTATGGTCTCACACTGACCACTGGGTACACTGCCTCTTGGGTCTCCAAGGAGGTGTAGAGTCAGCCACTGCCTGGGGTCATCCAGCAGGAGCTACAGAGAGATTTGCAGATTCCTCCTCTTTGTTTCAGGTTTGGAAGTGCCCAGATGAGACCCAGCTGTGAAGCAAGGCAGGCTGGTGCTGGTGCTGCTTCTTGTGCCTTTTATTGATAGGTTTGGGCTCCCTGACCCAGCTGCAGCTTGTTTGACAGAGTTTTAGCCTGAGAAAGGACAGACCATTCATATGCAAAAGCCGCTGTGCACAGCTTGGGTGGGGTTGTAAATTGGGTGGGGGTGGCGGGGTCTCAGGGAATCACCAGGGCGGAGCAAACAGAAATGGCTACCAGTCAACCCTGCATGGGGAGGTCCCAGCAGGGGAACAATGACCACTGCGAGCACCCCTGTCTGGAAGAAAGCAGTCCCTAAGTTCCTGCCCTGATGCCAGGCAGCCAAGTTTCTCCCCGTATGTGTCTGGGTCCCCCACAGGCTCGCCCGGCACTGGAGCTCAGAGGATGTGGAAACTTGTAAATTCATTTCATGGTGCCAGCCTTTTAAGAAGAGTAGCTGGGTCTCCAGCAGACTGTGTGTCACTCACCCCCAATCTGCACTGGTTTTTACAGTCCGTAGTTCTTACTGACCATAGGGACTACTTTTTGCAGCACTGGGACCCTGGGCTGGGGGACTGGTATAGGGCTGGGAATCCCTTGCTCCTCCTGGGCAGCCTCTGCAGAGGCAATCTCCCTCCTGATTAAAAAAGCAGCACACCTGGTTGCCAGACCAGCCAGTTCCATTCCTCCTACCAGTCTCAGTGTGCTTTCTTCTTTGCCTCTCTATTTGTAGTACTTCCACTCAGCCCACTTACCCGCAGTTCTGGATGATAGTTGTTCTGTATTTTAGTTGTAATTTTGATGTGGTTGTGGGAGGCAGCAAGTACAGGCCTTTACCTATGCTGACATCTTGGTTCTCTGGGATTTTCTTTTTTTTTAATACCACACAATATTTGTGTTTGTCTTATTTCTTAGTATAATGTCCTATAGATTTATCTTTGTCTTCAAAAATGGCAGGATTTCACTGTGTTGTTGTTTTTTAAGGCTGGATAATATTCCATATATATATATATATTTCACATTTTCATTCTTCATTCATCCATGATCCAACTTAGGTTGTTTCCATATCTTGGCTACTGTGAATAATGCTGAAGTTAACATGGGAGTACATTTGAGGTACTCATTTTGTTTCCTTTGGATATATAGCCAGAAGTGGGATTGTTGGATCATATAAAAATTCTATTTTTATTATTTTTCTCATTAAATTCTCTTTGTTTTTATTGGTCTCAAAATTTTGTGACCAATTTTTGGTCAAGTGGTTTCCATTAAAAAGTACTGATCTTCGAAATTACTAACTTAAAACTGCCACACACACACACACAAATGGTCCACAAAACATACTTCTTTCTCTTTGAAGATTTTACAAACCAAGCATTGTTATCAGAGCCAGTTGAGACAAACACTTCTGATATTGTTCTTTCACCAGTGATTAAGACTGGGATGGCAGATATTAGGGATAATATCCATGTAGTCTCCTGAGCCTTCTGAGCAAACTTAGTGACTTTGTCAACTCCAGCTGCCTTCTAGTCCACTGCTTTGATGACACCTCCAGCAGCTGTCTGTCTGATATTGCAAAACAACCAAGAAGAGGATAGTCAGAGAAGCTTTCAACACACATAGGCTTTCTAGAAACCATATCAGTGATTGCAGTATCACCAGATTTCAGGATTTTCTTCCAGCTTCTTTTCATATAATGATTAATCTCCTTTAGCTTAGCACATTTGCAAGCAATATGAGCTGTGTGACAATGCCACACATGTGCACTGATTTTGCCTGGGTGGCTTTGGATAATCACCTGAGCCATGCAGCCAGCTGCTTTCATTGGTGGGGCATTTTTGCTGTCAACAGCCATGTTGCCTCAGTGAACATCTTTGACAGAGAATTCTTGACATTGAAGCCCACATTGTCCCTAGAAAGAGCTTCACTCAAAGCTTCAATTGTAATGTTGAAAGATACAAAGGTGACCACCAAGCCGGATTTGAGAAAAACAGTCTAAGGGCTTGTCAGTTGGATGAGTTGGTTTTAGGATGCAATCCAGAGCTTCAAGCATTGTGGTACTACTAATATTGCCATCTTTATAGGTTATTTTCCATCCCTTGAATTACATCATGTTAGCCCTTGACTCCAATATGTTGTTATCATTTCAACCAGGAATTGACATAAGTGCTGCTGTACCAGTGTTATATTAATGTAACTGGTGACTTCCTTAATAATGTCCTCATATCTCTTCTGGTTGTAAGCTGGTTCAGTGGAATCCACCTATTTTAACACCAGCAGTTGTTTTCCACACAGTGCATAAGTTAAAAGGGTATGTCTGCCCATTCTTAAAGACACCTGCTTCAAGTTCACCAACACCAGCAGCAACAATCAGGACAGCACAATTAGCATGAGGTGTGCCTGTAATAATTTTTTTTTTTTAAATCTCTGATTTTTGGCACATCAGTGCTGATCACATAATACTGGCCGGCCTTGAATTCCCACAGGGAGATGTCAGTGGTGATACCATGCTCACATACAGCTTTCAGTTTATCCAAAATACATGCATACTTGAAGTAGGAGGTTTTTCCCATCTCATCAGACTCCTCAAAATTTTCAATGGTTCCTTTGTCAATCCCCACCTCATTTGTAGATTAGATGACTAGTAGAGGTCAAATCTATGTGTCCAGTGACAGTGATATTGATATGAGTTTTTCCTTATCCATTTTGGCTTAGACTTAGCAGTGGTTTTCATGACAACTGGGTTCTGGTGGTAAACCCATTGACAAAAACTATTTTTAATTTATTGAGGGACCTCCATACTGTTTTCCATGGTAGCTGTACCAGTGCACAGTGCATATGTCACCAATAGTGTACAGGGATTTCCTTTTCTTCACAATCAGCAGTTGCTGTCTCTTCTCTTTTTGATAATAGACATCATAACAGGTGTAGGGTGATATGTCATAGTTTTGATTTGCATTCCCTGATGATTAGTGAAATTGTGTGTGTACTTGTTGGCCATTTGTATGTCTTCTTAGGATAAATATTTAAATATATTTAAATCCTCAACCTATTTTTAATTGGGTTGTTTTTTGCTTTGAGTTGTATGAGCTTCTTGTATATTTTGGATATTAACCCCTTATCGGATATGTGGTTTACAAATATTTTATCTCATTCCATAGGTTGCCTTTTCATTTTGTTAATAGTTTCCTTTGCTGTACAAAAGCTTTATAGTTTAATGTAGTCCCACTTGTTTATTTTTGCTTTTGTTGCCTTTGTTTTTGGTGTCAAATCCAAAAAATTATTGCCAAGACCAATGTCAAGAAGTTTACCCTCTATGTTTTCTTGTAGGAGTTTTATAGTATTACTAGAGGCCCAGTGCATGAATTCGTGCACTGGTGGGGGGTGTCCCTCAGCTCAACCTGCACCCTCTCCAATCTGGGACCCCTCGGGGGTCCAGACATCCCTTTCACAATCCGGGACTGCTGGTTCCCAACTGCTCGCCTGCCTGCCTGATTACCCCTAACCGATTCTGCCTGCCAGCCTGATCATCCCCCTAACCACTCCCCTGCCAGCCTAATCGATGCCTAACTGTTCCCCTGCCAGCCTGATCGTCCCCAACTGCCCTCCCCTGAAAGCCCAGTCACCCCCAAATGCCCTCCCCTGCATATTCCCTCTTTATTAGATAGGGTTTTTTCTTTAACATATTGGACAGTGTACCTGCCGTGTCTTGACAAACCAGTAAAAATGTAAACCCAAACTAAAAGTGTCATAAAATAAACTCCTTAAACAAGAATTTTTTGAGACCTTGGAAAGGTGATATCATGTGGTTGTTTCTTCCTTTTTTCCTTTTCTTTTTCTTGATGTTGCATCTTTTGTCCTTTCTTTTCTCCTTTTATTTCTTTTCTGTCCTCTCTTTCTCTTAACTTTTCCGTTGGTAGAATTGTCAGTACTTGAATCTGTCTTGCTTCCAGAAGACGAAGAAGAGGGAAACACACGGTCATCTGAAGAAAAAGATGATCTATGATGGGATCGGTGGTGTTTCTGGTTTTGCTCTTTTCCTGGTTTGTTTGTCATTTCTGCCGGCCCCACCATCTTCAGACTTGTGCGTGGGCACTTCTTATTCATGTCTACAAAACCTTCCTGCCTTGGTGAAAACTGTAGGGGAAAAGGCCTTCCTGGGTGGGCTCAAGCCCTGCCCAAGGTGCTGAGGAACCAGGGCAGGGAGCACCCACCACCGTCCTTGCTAAGCCAACCTCCGGATGTCGGGGTACTCTCCAGTAATGTAACTGCAATGTCCCCGTTTGCCTTCAGAAATTAGTTGTAAGTTACTTCTGATGTGAAACCCTACCTCAGACATTTCCTTTGCAGTTTCTAAAGATTTTAAACAAAACCCATTTACCTCCCTAACCTGGTCAGAAGTTTCTACCCAATGGGAGAGGTTTGCTGGGCAGCATAGCCCAGATTACCCCTGCCCCCCGCCCCGCCACAATCTCCAATCACTGGGCTGGGGGCAAGGGAATTTCCAAGGCTATAGGTGTGTGGGGGGGAGATCACTCCATGTGGGCGCAGGCCCTTTGGAGGCTGACACCCCAGGCTGCCTCCCAGGCCTACACCCCCCCCCCCACCCCGACCCGCGGATGGGAGCTGATCACTGGGTGGGAGGGGGATAGGCAGTGCTGGCGCCTCCCAGGCCCAGGTCCTGGCTGGGAGCAGAATGTGGGGGGGATGTGGAGGGAGGTGCTCGAGGCCTCCCAGGCCACAGCCCGGGTCGCAGCTGGGAGCAGATCAGGGGTGTGTGTGTGTGTGTGTGCGCGTGTGCATGCCTTCTCCCAGGCCACTGCCCAGGTCCTGGCTGGGAGCAGATTGTGTGGGGGTTGGCGGGGGAGGCGGGGGGAGGTGCGCACGGCCTCCCAGGCCACAGCCCTGGTCGCGGCTGGGACCAGATCGTGCCGGGGGTGTGCGCCTTCTCCCAGACCACTGCCTAGGTCTCAGCTGGCAGCAGATCACGCGGGGGGTTATGGCTGGGAGCAGATCGTGGGGGTGGGGGGTGGCGGCTGCCTCCCAGGCCAACTGCCAGGGCTGTGGCTGGGAGCAGATCAGCCAGGGGTATAGGGGAGCCTCCCAGGCCAACAGCCTGGGCCGCATGCTGCCTTCTCTCAGTGGCAGCCCTCCCTGAGACTGGGGGACTTCGGTGGGCCTGAGAGGACTAGGCACTGCCATCTTGTGTCTATGGCTGCCGCCATTTTTGTCGTGGACTGATGGTTAATTTGCATATTACTCTTTTATTAGATAGGATCAGGTCTTACGTTTAAATTCATTTTATGTTGATTTTTGTATGTAGTGTAAAATAAGGATCCAGTTTCATTCTTTTGTCTGTGGCTGCCCAATTTTCCTAACATTAGAAAATACCTTTTTAAAAACTGTCATTTCTGCTGTATAAGTACCGTGTGCTAACCAATTGCGCCACTGGAGCAATTTCCAAAATATTTATAAAGAACTTGTAAAACTCAACACCAAACAAATAAACAATCCAGTCAAAACGTGGGCAGAGGACCTGAAAATACACCTCTCCCAAGAAGACATACAAACAACCAATAGATTTATGAAAAGATGTTCAATCTCACTGGCAATTAGGGAAATTAAAACTACAATGAGATACCACCTTACACCAGTTAGAGTGGCCATTATCAACAAGACATGCAACAACAAATGTTGGAGAGATTCTGGAAAAAAGGGAACCCTCATTCACTGCTGGTGTGAATGTAGACTGGTACAACCATTATGGAAAGCAGTCTGGCGATTCCTAAAAAAATTAAGAATAGAGTTACCATATGACTCAGCACTCCCACTCCTGGGTATATACCTAAAAAACTTGAAATCATTTACTCACAAAGCTATATGCACCCCTATGTTCATTGCAGCATTATTCACAGTGCCTAAGACATGGAAACAGCAAAAGTGTCCTGCAATAGAGGACTGGGTAAAGAAGATGTGGTACATATACAAAATAGAATACTACTCATCCATAAGAAAGGATGAAATAGCATCATTTGCAACAACATGGATGGAGCTTGAAAATATTATGCTAATTGAAATAAGTCAGACAGAAAAAGCTAAGATCCCTATGAGTTCACTCATATGTGGGATATAAAACTGAAACTGATAAATACAAAAAACAGTGTGGTGGTTGCCAGGGGTAGGGGGTTAGGAGGGAAGGGGAGAAGGGGTCCTAACACGAGATTTGATTTTGGGTGGTGGCACATGGTGCTGTATACAAATTTTGTATATTAGAAATCCACACATGAGACCTGTATGTTCATGTTGACCAATAAAACTTAATAAAAAAACAAACAAAAAAACCCCTTTCATTTCTGTTTTGTTTTTTCTTTCTGCACTTAGGGATGTTTCATTATCTTTTAACTTTCAATTTTCTGATTAGAAATCATCATCCATATCTATATTGCTATTCCTCTTAATATAATGTTTTTTTCTCTGATTAGTTTTAGGATTTTCTCTTTATCTTTGACTTTGGTATGTATAGGTGTGATTTTCTTTGTATTTATCTTATACTAGAGGCCTGGTGCATGAAATTTGTGCACTTGGGGTGGGGGGCCTCAACCCAGCCTGCACCCTCTCACTGTCCAGGAGCCCTCGGGAGATATCCAGCTGATGGCTTAGGGCCTGGCCGGCAGTCAGACATCCTTAGCGCTGCCACAGAGGTAGGAGAGGCTCCTGCCACTGCTGCTGCGCTCGCCAGCCATGAGCCCAGCTTCTGGCTGAGTGGCGCTCCCCCTGTGGGAGCACACTGAACTTGAGGGGGCAGCTCCTGCGCTGAGTGTCTGCCCCCTGGTGGTCAGTGTGCATCATAGCGACCAGTCGTTGCACAGTACGGTCGATTTGCATATTAGCCTTTTATTATATAGGATGGTGATTGCTTACTGGACTTGGGTAGCTAGAATAACAGTTTTCAATAAATTTGGAAAAATGTCACACTTTTTTTTTTCCAAATATTTTCTGCTCTATCACTGTCTTCTTATGTCAGAGTGCTTGAATCCATCGGTCACTGAATCCCTGTTTTTTTCTTTTCTCTATTTTTTGTTTTTTTCATATTGGACACTTTTTATAGAGCTACATACAGGTTCACTGACTTCAGCTGTCTTCAGTTCAACCCAGTCAGTATATCTATAATAATAAAAGCGTAATATGCTAATTAGACTGGACAGCCGAACGACCTTCTGGACGTCCTTCCCGATGAAGCTGCGGCGGCGGGGGCTGAGGCAGACGTGGTTAGGGGCAATCAGGCAGGCAGGCGAGTGGTTTAGGGGCAATCAGGCAGGCAGGCGAGCAGTTAAGGGTGATCAGGCAGGCAGGCAGAGGCAGTTAGGGGCGATCAGGCAGGCAGGCAAGTGGTTAGGGGTGATCAGGCAGGCAGGCAAGTGGTTAGGGGAGATCAGGCAGGCTGGCAGAGTGGTTAGGGGCGATCAGGTAGGCAGGTGAGTGGTTAGGGACAGTCAGGCAGGCAGCCAAGTGAATGGTTAGGAGCCAGCAGTCCTGGGTTGCAAGAGGGATGTCTGACTACCGGTTTCAGGGGGATCGGGCCTAAACTGGCCATAGGATGTCCCCCAAGGGGTCCTGGATTGCGAGAGGGTGCAGACCAGGCTGAGGGGACTCCCCCCCCGCCCCCCATGCATGAATTTTGTGCACCAGGCCTTTAGTTTTTTTATTTTGGACATTGCACCTTTCAGTTCTAGAATTTTCATTTTCTGTTTTTATAATTTCAATTTTGCTCTTTAAAATAGCCACATATTTCTTATGATTATATATATTTTTAATATCTTGTTACAGACTTTCAAATTCTTGTTTACTAATTGTGATCTGGTTCATCTTGGGTTGTGTCTCTATTGTCTGCTTTCTTCACTAGGGGCTACATATTTTTCATATTTTTTTAACAGGTCCACTTATTTTTTATAGTATCCTAGGCATATGGATAATACATTTTAAAGACTGGATTTTGTTCTATTCTTCTGAAGAGTGTTGATTTCTTTTTTGTGTGTGTGTTTTAATTTAATATACTTTGATTTCAGAGAGGGAGAGAGAGAGAGATAGAAACATCAACGATGAGAAAGAATCATTGATTGGCTAGGCAGATCCCCTAATGGGGATCAGGCCTGCAACCTGGGCATGTTCCCTGATTGAAATAGAACAGTGACCTCCTGGTTCATAGGTTGATGCTCAACCACTGAGTCATGACAGCTGTGCTTTTTTTTTTTTTTTAAACAGGCATTACTCTTGTTTTCCCTCTGGGGGGCAATAATTGAAATCACTGCTTCTGCCTGGCTACTGTGGCTCAGTTAGTTGGAGTGTCATCCTGTAAACCAAAAGGTCATGGGTTTGATTCCTCATCAGGGCACATATCCAGGTTCCATCCCAGTCAGGGTGCTTTTGGGAGACAACTGATCAATATTTCCTCTCCCTTTTCCTTTCTCTAAAATCAATAAAAACATATCCTTTGTTGAGGATTAAAAAAAAAAAAGAAATCATGACCTCTTTCATCCTTCAAGCTGTTCTCTACTGTGCTACTTGGCATCTCTTCTGTGCATCCTGGGGTCTAAGGTTTCATTAAAATTCTTCCTGTCTCTGTGGTTTCCTTCAGTCCAGCATTTTGTTCCTCTCTTTCTAGCTACTCTGTTAGCACAAAGCTCCATCTTCTGATTTCTCAAGCCATAGACTGTGGCTTTATGATTATGTTTTAGCTGTCCTATGCTGGCTATACAGAGCTGTTCTCTCAGATGAAAACTGAGTATCCAATATATGATAACCTTTATATTTCTAACTAGTAGCCCTTTTGCAGGAAAAATCCTGCAAGCGGCCACTGCGGCCGCATGCGCGGCCGCTGCCGCTGCTGTTGCGGCCTCCGTGCCTGCACCCGTGCCGCTGCCACCCGCCCCGCTCCGCCCCACTCCGCCCCGCCCCGCCCCGCCCAGGCTTTCCCTCTGGCAGCCATCTTGCTTTCCGCTTTTCCTCCATCTTCCTTCTAAGTTGTCTTCAGTCTTCACTCCTCCCTCCCTCAGCGTATGCAAATTAACCGCCATCTTTGTTGTGTAATTTGCATACTCGCCCTGATTGACTGGTGGGCGTGGCTTTGGATGGTGGGCGTGGCTTGGGCGTAGCGAAGGTGCGGTCAATTTGCATATTACTATTTTATTAGGTAGGATAACCTTTATATTATTATCTGAAGAATTTTTCAACTTTCTTTTTATAATAGCTTTATTCATATACTATACAGTTTATCCATTTAAAGTGTAACATTTAGTGGTTTTCAGTATAGCCACATAGTTGTGCAGCCATCACCACAATTTTAGAACTTTTACACTACAGAAAGAGCCATATGCATTAGCAGTCACTGTCCATTTCCTGCCAACCTCTACCCTCCTCTGAGCTCTAGGCAACTACTAATCTATTTTGACTCTATAGATTTGCCTATTTCAGACATCTATATATAATTTAAATTATATAGTATTAGGTTCTTTGTAACTGGCTTCTTGGACTTAGTATAATTTTTTAAGAATCATCTATTTTGTGGGATATTAGTACTTCATTCATATTTCATGTTTCCTTTTTCTGTAATATTCCACTTGCAAGGATGTACCACATTTTATTTACCCTTTCATCAGTTGGTAGACTATTGAGTTGATTCCACTTTTTTGGCTATTCATTAATAATGCTGTGAATATTCATGGATGTTTTTATGTGAATGTAAGTTTTCATTTCTCTTGAGTGTATGATTAGGAGTGAAATTGATGAATCATAGAGTTTGTGATTTCTGTTTAACTTTGTATGGAACTGCCAAACTGTTTTCTAAAGTAGTTGTAACTTTTACATTCCCACCAGCAATGTACAATGGTTCTAATTTCTCCACAGCCTTGTCAACACATTATTTTTTGCCTTTTTTATTATAGCCTCCTAGTGGGTATAACATGTTACCTCATTGTGGTTTTGATTTTCATTTCCCCAATAAATTATATATTTTTAAATTGTATTTATTTATTTACTATTGAGGTTTTTTTTATGTATTCTAGATACAAGTCTCTTATCAGATATACTATTTGCCAGTATTTTCTCCTGTTCTGTGTGTTGTCTTTTTACTTTCTTGATGATGTCTTTTGAAGCACAGAAGTTCTTTAAATTAAATTCATTGGGGTGACACTGGTTAATAAAATTATATAGGTTTCACAACTCTATGATACATCATCTGTATATTGTATTGTGTGCCCACCACCAAAGTCAGATCTTCTCCTATCACCATATATTTGAACCCCTTTACCCTTTACAACCCTCTCACTCCCCCACCCCTCTGGTAACCATCATATTGTTGTCCATGTATGAACCATTGTTTGTTTGTTTTTGTTGTTCATTTGTTGCTTTCAGTTTTATATCTCAAATATAAGTGAAGTCATATGGTTCTTAACTTTTTTCTGTCTGACTTATTTCACTTAGCATGATGTTTTCAAGATCCATCTATGTTGTCACAAATGGCAATACTTCATCTATGGCTAAGTAGTATTCCATTGTATATATGTACCACATCTTCTTTATCCAGTCATCTGTTGAAAGGCACTTTGGTTGTTTCCATGTCTGGGACACTGTGAATAAGTTGCAATGAACATAGGGGTGCATATATCTTTGCAAATAAATCTTTTCAATATTTTTGGGTAGGTAATCCAGAGGAGAGGTTGCTGGGTCATATGGTAACTCTATTTTTAATTTTTTGAGGAACCTCCATAATGTTTTCCATAGTTGCTGTGCCTATTTACATTCCCATCAATAGTGAATAAGGGTTCCTTTTTCTCTACAACCTCTCCAACACTTGTTATTACTTGTCTTGTTCATAATTGCTTATTCTAGCAAGCATGAGGTAGTATCTCATTGTAGTTTTGGTTTGCATTTCCCTAATAGCTAGTGAAGTTGAGCATCTTTTCATATATATCTTTTGGCCATTTGTAATATCTTCTTAGAAGAAATGTCTGTTCAGGTTCTCTGCCTATTTTTTAATTGGATTGTTTGTTTCTTGTTGAGTTGTATGATTCTTTATATATTTTGGATGTTGACCCATTGTTGGAGCTGTTGCTTGCAAATATTTTCTCCCATTTGATTTGTTGACTTTTTATTTTGTTTTGGTTTCTTTTGCTATGCAGTCCCATCCATTTATTGTTGCCTTTACTTCCCTTGGCTTTGGGATCAAATTAATAAAATCCTCTTTAAGACCAAGGTCTATAAGTTTAGTACCTATTTTTACTTCTATGTAATTTATTGTTTCAGGTCTTGTATTTAGGCCTTTGATCCATTTTGAGTTAATTTTTGTACATGGGGAAAAACTAGTCTAGTTTCATTCTTTTGCATGTGGCTTTCCTATTTTCAAGATTGCAGTTATGAAATAAGACACAACGAGTTACAAGAAAACACAGATAGGCAGTTCAGTGAACTCAGAAATAAAATCAATGACCAAAATGAGTACTTTACTCAGGAGATTGAAACTTTAAAAAGAACCAAGTAGGAATTCTGGAGATGAACTCAATAAATGAGATAGAAGATGAACTAGCCAACTTAGGGTATAGTGCTGACTAGATGAAGTAAAGAATTGGTGATATCTAAGATAGAAATCTAGAAGTGAATCAGAGGGAAGAAGAGACTTGAACATAAAGAAGTTTTAAATTTTGATTAAATCCAAGTCCGACTGATCTGTTGTATTTCTGTTGCTTTTGGTGGTGTATCTAAGAAGGCTTTTCCTAAATCAAAGTCACAAGAATTTACTCCTGTGTTTTCTTCAAAGAGATTTATAGTTTTTTCGTCTACATTTTGGTATATAATACAGTTGAAGTGCAATTTTATTCTATAGGGAAGGGTTCCAATTTTTTTGCATGTGGACATCAAGTTGTCCCAGCACCATTTGTTAAAATAATTATATTTTCTTATTTATTTGTATTTTATTTTTTATTTTTAAAATAAATATTATTCAGATTATTCTGTTCATCAGATTTTTTTATTCACTTGATTTTTAGATTAACTTGTAGATAGATATGTATTTGTTGTCACTTTGTTGTTCATATTTTTTATCTTTTCCATTTTCTTCTTCTTCTTCCTCTTCTTAAGGAATACCCTTCAGCATTTCGTATAATACTGGTTTGGTGGTGATGAACTCCTTTAGCTTTTTCTTATCTGTGAAGCTCTTTATCTGACCTTCAATTCTAAATGATAGCTTTGCACTGGGGAGGGTGTCCCTCAGCCCAGCCTGCACCCTCTCCAATATGGGACCCCTCGGGGGCTGTCCAACTGCAGGTTTAGGCCCGATCCCTGTGGAATCGGGCCTAAACCTACAGTTGGATATCCCTCTCACAATCTGGGACCGCTGGCTCCTAATCACTCACCTGCCTGCCTGATTGCCCCCTAACTGCTCCCTTGCTGGCCTGATTGACACCTAACTGCTTCTCTGTGGGCCTAATTGCCCCCAAATACCCTCACCTACTGGCCGGATCACCCCCAAGGCTTTTTATTAGTATACATATGACCCTGCACAGAAAATTTTACTAACCCTGCTTTACAATAAGGGCTTGACGATTGAAGCATTAGGACCAGACACCAAGATTTCCTTTCTTTGAATAGTGGAGGGAATAATTATCTTGTCTTTAAGTTGCCCGGAAATTAAAATGAGATAATGACTTAGAAAAGTACAAAAGTATAAAAGCACCATATAAAGACAACTCTTTAAAATGAAAAACACTATTTTTATTCTCCCCTTCCTTCCTTTACAGCTTTTATTTAAACTTTGAAATTTATAAAAATCTCACTCCAATTTTCATTTCTTTACATTCATTATTATTTTGTATTGGTTTCAGGTTTTATATTAGTTACAGAATAGTGGTTAGACAATCATATACTTTACAAAGTGTTCCCCGATATTTCTAGTACCCACCTGGCATCATACCATCATTACAACACTATTGACTATATTCCCTATTTAAGTGACAATGGGTTTACAGGTTCCTTTCAGTCTTTCTTTTGTGTTGCTCATCCTTCCTTTTCATTCTCAATTCTTCCCTCATTTTCTTTATATAGTATCTCAATTGGCCATCAAAGCTCAGTGAAGGCACTGGGACACGCTTCATCCATTTTATAGACCAGGAAACTGAGGCCAATTCCAGTTGGCTGTGGAACTTGACTCAGCACACAGGAAGCCCTCAGAGCCATGCTTTTTGCGCTTCCTAAGGGGCAGCCGCCCAGCAAACAGAATAAATCTTCCAGTCAGGCTTCCGAGCCTCTTTCTCGAGCACCTCTTCTTTGCAGATGCTCCACATTCTTTCCTCTCCCCCCATTCTTTACTGCCCCCTCTTCTCCGGAGCAGGTGGAAGGCTTCTCACTCACTGCATAGGCATGCTCTGCCATGAGGTAGGGCACCGCGGGCTTGCTTTTGGGTCAAGGCAGGAGCAGAAGTCACTGCCTCTGAAGTGTGAAGGCCGCCTGAGCGAGGCCCATTAGCACTGGGAGCTTCTCTGAATCACATCAGTCAGTCCAGTACCCTGCAGTGCAGCACCCCTCCACTGAGATGGCACCACCCCTCAACCCCCGCCTCAGGGGTGAGGGTCCTTGCCCCTTGATCCCTGGCTAGGCCCACCCACGTCTTGGGGGCACTGCAGAACCTCTGTCTCTCTGCAGATGAGGCAGATCCACTTGGTCTCCGCGAAGCTATGAATCTGTGGCCAGAGGCTAGGTCTGAGTCTCAGCAACCCC
The DNA here is from genome assembly GCF_027574615.1 of Eptesicus fuscus. Taxonomy (NCBI): domain Eukaryota; kingdom Metazoa; phylum Chordata; class Mammalia; order Chiroptera; family Vespertilionidae; genus Eptesicus; species Eptesicus fuscus. The sequence goes on from NC_072481.1 coordinate 95,841,365, forward strand.
ATGACTGCAATGTTCCCAGGGACCCCCGGGAGTGGCGACCCCCGGGAGCGGTTAGGCGGTCCGGCCTCGCCTCCCCGGGGCGGCGATGCTCCCAAAGCTCCATGCATGCTCCCAGGGACCCCCGGGAGCGGCTAGATGGGTCTGGCCTCGCCTCCCCGGGGCATTGATGCTCCCAAAGCCCCATGGGAGCTGCTAGGCGGGTCCGGCCTCGCCTCCTCGGGGTGGCGATGCTCCTAAAGCTCCATGCATGCTCCCAGGGACCCCCGGGAGCGGCTAGACGGGTCCAGCCTCGCCTCCCCGGGGCGGCGTTGCTCCCAAAGCCCCATGGGAGTGGCTAGGCGGGTCTGGCCTCACCTCGCCAGGCCGGCCATGTTCCCAGGGACTCCCCGGGAGCGGCTAGGAGGGTCCGGCCTCGCCTCCCCGAGGCAGCCATGTTCCCAGGGCCTCCCCGGGAGCAGCTAGGTGGGTCCGGCCTCGCCTCCCCGGAGCAGCGATGTTCCTTGGGACCCCCAGGAGTCTCTAGGTGGTCTTGATGAACCCGGACCCCTCCTGTGCTGTCTCTCGCTGCCCACCCCACCGCCTCCCCGGCCATGGACTGGTACCTTGTGGGCGGTGTCTGGCGCTGCCTTTAGGTCCTCCTCCGCTCCCGATGGATCCATACCCCCGGAAGCAGGCCATGGTGCTGCCTGCCCTGCCTTCGTATGCAAATTAACTGCCATCTTTGGTGGGATAATTTGCATACTCACTCACTCTGATTGGCTGTGGGCATAGCGAAGGTACGGTCAGTTTACATATTTGTCTATTATTAGGTAAGACTAGAAGCCTGGTGCACAGATTCTTGCACTGGTGGAGTCCCTTGTCCTGGCCTGTGCCATCGCAATATGGGACCCATCGGGGGATGTTGGAAAGTTGGTTTTGACCTGATCCCTGCAGGCTAGGCTGAGGGACCCCACTGGTGCATGAATCCATGCACCAGGCCAGTTTCAGCTCAATCCTCCCAGGCCAGGCCGAGGGACCCCACTGGTGTGGGCCTCTAGTATGCATATAAGATCTTTGGTTAATCTCTTCCCACCCTCCCCCCTTCCCTTCCCTCTGAGATTCATCAGTCTGTTCATGTTTCCCTGCCTGTCATTTCTGCTCCTGCGTTGAGCATCTGACCCCTGATGGTCAGTGTGCTTCATAGCTATCGGCCGGTAGGCCATTTGCTTAGGCTTTTTTATATTTTTTTTTTTTAAATTTCTTTATTGATTAAGGTGTCACATATTTGTCCTCATCCCCCCATTCCCATCCCACCCCTCTCCCCACGCATGCCCCAATCCCCTGTTGAACTTAACCGTTGGATAGGCTTATATGCATGCATACAGGTCCTTTGGTTGAACTCTCCCCCTCCCCCCCACCCTCCCCCTACCCTCCCCTATCCTCCCTCTGAGGCCAGATAGTCCGATCGATGCCTCCTTGCTTCTGGTTCTGTTCTTGTTCCTCAGTCTATGTTGTTCATCATTTCCTCTAGATGAACGAGATCAAATGTCACTAGATATATACTAATAAGAACTGAATGTGAGACGAGCAATAATATTTATGCTGACAGGCAAATGAATCAATCTGTAGCGAGCTTCCCCCTGGACCAACAGTTCTTTTGAGACCCAATTTCGATGTCCAGTAGTTCCTTATGTGTACATGTCAGCACTGACCCCTCAGCTCTGGATGGTGGACAAATGGTGGTAATGGAGGTCCGACTCCCTCTGGTTTGGTCTCGGCCGAACCCAGGGGCACGGCGTCACCTGGACTAAGGGGTACGTGGCCTCACCCATACCCAAGGGGCGCGTGGTCTCACCCGGGCCTGGGACCCAGCCTCACCCGGATGGATCCAGGGGCGCACGGCCTCACCCGGACCCAGGATCTGGCTTCACCCGTACCCAGGGACGCTTGGCCTCTCCCAGACCCAGGGGCACGTGGCCTCACCCGGGCTTAGTTGCACAAGGCCTCACCTGGATCCAGGGACACATGGTCTCTCCCGGACCCAGGGACGCTTGGCCTCTCCCAGACCCAGGGCCACTTGGGCTCACCCGGGCCTAGGTGCACGAGGCCTCATCCAGATCCAGGGACGCATGGTCTCACCCGGACCCAGGGACGCTTGGCCTCTCCCAGACCCAGGGGCACGTGGCCTCACCCGGGCCTAGGTTCACGAGGCCTCACCCGGATCCAGGGACACATGGTCTCACCCAGACCCAGGAACGTTTGGCCACTCCCAGACCCAGGGCCACTTGGGCTCACCCGGGCCTAGGTGCACGAGGCCTCACCCGGATCCAGGGACACATGGTCTCACCCGGACCCAGGGACGCTTGGCCTCTCCCAGACCCAGGGCCACTTGGGCTCACCCGGGCCTATGTAGCTTTTTTATATCTATACTTAAAATAGGGTAATATGCAAATTGGTTGGGATGCCGTCATGTAATGACTGATCAGGAGGGCGGGACAGTGAGCTACAAGTGGTGGAAAGTTACAGGAGGATGGGGCAGCGAGCTACAAGTGGCAGAGAGCTACAGGAGGGCAGGGCAGTGAGCTAAGTGCGGCGGAGAGCTCCAAGCGGCAGTGGGCGGGGCAGCCAGCTGAGGCAAGCGGCAGCGAGCTACTCGCGCACAGATTCGTGCGCAGGGCCACTAGTATATACACTGAGTGGCCAGATTATTATGATCTCTGAATGCATAATAATCTGGCCACTCAGTGTATATCCTATATAATAAAAAGGGTAATATACAAATTGTCCCCTCGACCAGGAGTTCGACCAGCAGGCAGGCCGGTCAACTGCCCATGTCCCCTCCCTCTGGCCAGACTGGCCGGACCCCACCCATGCATGAATTCATGCATCGGGCCTCTAATATATACATATGAGTGGCCAGATTATTATGTGTTCAGAGATAATAATCTGGCCACTCTGTGTGTGTGTGTGTGTGTGTGTGTGTGTGTGTGTGTGTGTGTATCCTATCTAATAAAAGAGTAATATGCAAATTGATCATCACTCCAACACACAAGTTGGCTGCTCCCATGTGTTCAAAGATGGCTGCCCCCATGTGGACACAAGATGGCCACCACAAGATGGCCAGCAGGGGAGGGGAGTTGGGAGCGACCAGGCCTGCATAGGAGGGCAGTTGTGGGCAATCAGGCCAGCAGGGGAGGGCAGTTGGGAGGGACCAGGCCTGTAAGGGAGGTCAGTTGGGGGTGATCAAGTCTGCAGGGGAGGGCACTTGGGGGGGACCAGGCCTGCAGGGGAGGGCAGTTAGGGGTGATCAGGCCAGCAGAGGAGGGAAGTTGGGGGAACCGGGCCTGCAGGGAAGGGCAGTTTTGGGGGACCAGGCCTGCAGGGGAGAGCAGTTGTGGAGGACCAGGCCTGCAGGGGAGGGCTGTTGTGGGGGACCAGGCCTGCAGGGCAGGGCAGTTAGGGGTGGCCAGACCTGTAGGGGAGGGCAGTTAGGGGCAATCAGGCTGGCAGGGGAGCAGTTAGGCATCAATAAGGCTGGCAGGTGAGTGGTTAGAGGGTGATCAGGCTGGCAGGCAGAAGTGGTTAGGGGCAATCAGGAAGGCAGGTAGCCGAGCACTTGGGAGCCAGCAGTCCTAGATTGTGAGAGGGATCGGTCCTAAACGGGCAGTCAGACATCCCTTTAGGGGTCCCAGATTGGAGAGGGTACAGGCTGGACTGAGGGACACCGCCCCTCGCCATGCACGAATTTCGTGCACTGGGCCTCTAGTATATATATATATATGTGTATATATATATACACACACACACACACACATACATATACATATACATATACATATATGTATGTATATATGTATATGTGTGTGTGTATGTGTGTGTGTGTGTGTGTATATATATATATATATATATATATAGGTTTTCTGTATGTATAGGTTTTATATATGTATATACACACACACACACACACACACACACATATATATGTGTATATATATAGGTTTTCTGTATGCTAGGTACTGTGCTTTGCTAGAATTATCCTACATAATCTTAATTATAACCATGAAAAGTTCTGTTAGCTCCTTTTTACACAAATGAAAACAGAGGTTTAGAACAGAATTAGTAAATTGAATCACCACAATTTGGAGACTGATGTATTTGACCTCAGAAACTGTACTTTTACTGATTCATACTTTTGCCTGTATGTCTACATTCTAGTTTTTGTAAAAATGTAAATATATTGATTTGAACATATTAATAACAAAGAATTGCTATAATAAGTATAATATATGGGAATATAATTTAATTTTTATGAATACAATTAATCAGAATATCTTCCTTAAACAATTTTGGGAGTATAATACTTTCTAGCTTATATTTGGGATTCAGGTGTAGGCATGGAGGTAAATAGTGACATTAGGTTCTGTCTATTGTGTTGTGAAAGTTCTTAGAACCAAGGGCTTAATTTTCTGTTACTTTTCTGATATTTTCCTCATAGTACTAGCTAGAGCAAGCATGTCAAACTCAAAGGCTAACATAGGAAAATTAATAAATTTTAAGTTTATGTGGGCCCCCAAAAAACTAAACCTTCAATTTTCATAGAAATGTAGGTTTATTTTGATAGAGACATGCTGAATACAAAGGACTGAAATAAATGAGTAATCTTACCTTATAATAGAGAAACATGCAAATTGACCGCACCTCCGCTATGCCCATGATTGGGCCTGGGAGAGGCTGGGGGCGGGACTCCGGGTGGCCTTTCCGGCTGTTGAGAAGACCAAGATGGCGGCGCCCAATCCTCTTATTTCCGGGGGTCCCGAGTGGCAATCGCCACCCGGGGGGCGTGGCTGGACCCAGCCAGAAGCCTCCCGGAGTGATCCAGGCGGCGATCGCCACCAGGGGGGCGTGGCCGGGCACAGCCAGCAGCTTCCCGGGGGTCCCGGCTGGATCGCGATGGGGGGGCGTGGCCGGGCACAGCCAGCAGCCTCCCAGGGTGATCCAGGCGGCGATCTCGACCCGGGGGGGCGTGGCCGGGCACAGCCAGCAGCCTCCCGGGGTCCCCGGCTGGATCGCAACCCGGGGGGCGTGGCCGGGCACAACCAGCAGCCTCCCGGGGTGATCCAGGTGGCGATCGCGACCCGGGGGGGCGTGGCCGGGCTCAGCCAGCAGCCTCCCGGGGGTCCCCGGCAGGATCGCGACCCGGGGGGGCGTGGCCGGGCACAGCCAGCAGCCTCCCAGGGGTCCCCGGTGCGGGCGACCCGGGGGGGCGTGGCCGGGCACAGCCAGCAGCCTCCCGGGGGTCCCTGGCTGGATCGCGACCCGGGGGTGTGTGGCCGGGCACAGCCAGCAGCCTCCCGGGGGTCCCCGGTGCGGATCGCGACCCGGGGGTGTGTGGCCGGGCACAGCCAGGCGCCTCCCGGGGGGTCCCGGGGCAGATCGCGACCCGGGGGGGCGTGGCCGGGCACAGCCAGCAGCCTCCCGGGGGTCCCCGGCTGGATCGCGACCCGGGGGGGCGTGGCCGGGCACAGCCAGAAGCCTCCTGGGGGTCCCGGGCTGGATCTCGACCCGGGGGGGCGTGGCCGGGCACAGCCAGCAGCCTCCCGGGGGTCCCGGGGCAGATCGCGACCCCGGGTGGCGTGGCCGGGCACAGCCAGCAGCCTCCCGGGGGTCCCGGGCTGGATCGCGACCCCGGGGGGGCGTGACTGGGCACAGCCAGAAGCCTCCCGGGGGTCCCGGGGCCCATCGCCACCCCGGGGGGCGAGGCCGGGCCTAGCCAGGTGCCTCCCGGGGGTCCCGGGGCAGATCGCGACCCCGGGTGGCGTGGCCGGGCCCAGCCAGCCGCCTCCGGGGCGGGGTCCCCGGGCGATCGCCACCCTGGCCTAAATGGCTGGTGCTGAGAGGGATCAATGGGGCCAGTGGAAGGAGCAGGTGGTAGTTGACCACCGAGGCCATCTGCAGCAGCCGGATGCAGAGCTGGGGTCCACGTTCTCCAGGTTGGCCTCCATGGGGCCTGTGTCGCACCCATAGTAGCCGAGTGGGCATGCTGGCATAGTAGCCCCAGCATGAGGCCAGCTTCCCAAGCCAGGCTGCGGAGGGAGGGAGGGCCTCTGGGCTGGGAGCACTCCCCCACCCCAGTGGACAGGGCACAGAGAGCGAGCAGCAGAGAGCTACTAGGGGTGGTGGGTGTGGTGGCCTGGCTTCCAAGAGGCTGGCTTCAGCTGCTGTGGCCTGCGCTGAGGTGGCTGGTGGTGGGGGCAACTGCGTGGGCGCATCCGAGGCTGGGGCACTGGGAGACATGGGACTGCAGCCCAGAAAGCGAGGCTCCGGAGGACCTGGTCACCGACCCCCGGCATTGAAGCCGCCTCCTACAAGATGTATCCTAGCCTAGGTGTGTGGGAAGCAGGTTCAGGAACCTCTCCCTTTGCGGCGCCAGAGCCCAGGCCTGCCAGCGCCCCAGAGGAGACCCCCACCAGGATCGGGGGCTTGACCAGTCTCTAAACCAGGGTGGCCATTAGCCCAGGCCTGCCAGCACCCCAGAGGAGACCCCCACCAGGATCGGGGGCGTGACCGGCCTCCAAACCGCCAGTGACCCTAACCCAGGCCTGCCAGCGCCCCAGAGGAGATCCCCACCAGGATCGGGGGCGTGACCAGCCTCTAAACCGCCCACAGCCCTAGCCCAGGCATGCCAGCACCCCAGAGGAGACCCCTGCCAGGATTGGGGTCATGGCCAGCCTTCCAACTGTGGCGGCCCCTAGCCCAAGGAGGCCTCCTGGCCGAGGACGCCTGAGTCTGTTCTTGACCTAGGGCCGGGCTCTCCCCGCAAGGGACTCAGAAGCCGCCAGAGTCTAACTGCCAGTCTCTGGGAGTGCACCCACTGTCCACTAAAAAGTAGGGCCATCAAACCATTCAGTCTCAGTGCAGGCACAGGTCCGTGGCCGACGGGGTGGAGGCCAGACCAAAACAAAACAGCAGAAACACCCTGCCCACCTGGGCGGGTACTGCTGTAGTCCACGTGGCCTGGGCAGTGTAGAAAGCGCTACCTTCTCCCAGGTCCTGTGCTGGCACCGCCGCCTCGCTCACCCTCAAGCCCCTCTGAGTCCTGACAGCAAAGTGTGTGGGGCATTCTGCAGGAGTTGTGCCGTTCTGGGTGCTTTTGCCCAAAGACACACTTTGGGATGAATTCAGAGCCACATCTCATTTCCCATGAGACTGGAAGAACCATGTAAAAGGATTTTGACAAAAGCTTTCCACATCTCTGTTTATTCTTTTGAATCCATAAAACGACCTTAAAAAAAGCATCCGGGCCACCTAAGAAAGAATGCACTTTCTGGCCAGAGCACGCAGGATTCTTTTGCCCAACAGGTTAAAGGGAGCAGAGCTGGCACAGTGGGAATGGCCCTGGTGCCCTATGAGGAGACCGGGGGAATGGGGTTGCCGAAATTCCATAAGCCTCTTGCCACCTTCTCCTTTGCAAACCACACCATCCAGATCCACCAGGACTGGAGGCAACTGGGAATCACAGCCGTGATTTGGGACATGGTGAGCAAATCTTGAGGGGCCTATGAAAACATCTGCAATTGATTATAAGACTGGTCTTTATTTAAAAAGAAATAAAAGAACAGCTTTGTTGAGATATAACCCATATACTGTACATGTCACGTAAAGTGTACAATGAAGTGGTTTTTTAAAGTAAATTCAGAGTGGTACAACCATCACCATGCTCAATTTTTAAATATCTTCATGACCCATCCCCTCCAAAAAAAACTTCTACCCATTGGAATCACTTTCCTGATCATCTTCCCCAAAATAGATTGCACTTTAAAGGTGGGTAAAAGAAAGTTGAGGGAAGTTAAAACACTGCACAAAGGATATTGTAAGATGACAAAGCCCAAAGTGAAGATCATGTGTTTTCTTTAAAAAATATATATTTTTAAAATTTCAGAAAGGGAGAGGGAGAGAGAGATAGAAACATCAATGATAAGAATCACTGATCAGCCGAAACCGGTTTGGCTCAGTGGATAGAGCGTCGGTCTGCGGACTGGAAGGTCCCAGGTTCGATTCCGGTTAAGGGCATGTACATTGGTTGCTGGCACATATCCCGGTGGGGGGTGTGCAGGAAGAAGCTGGTCGATGTTTCTCTCTAATCGATGTTTCTAGCTCTCTATCCCTCTCCCTTCCTCTCTGTGAAAAATCAATAAAATATATTTTTAAAAAAAAAGAATCACTGATCAGCTGCCGCCCACAGGCCCCCTACTGGGGATTGAGCCCGAAACCCAGGCATGTGTGCCCCTGATCAGAATCAAACCTGGACTCTTCAGTCCACAGGCCGATGCTCTCTCCATTAAGCCAAACTGACCAGGGCCATGTGTTTTCTTCAAGTTCTGCGTGGTTGTAATGGTCCCCAAATCTATACTACTAAAAGGGTAATATGCTAATTAGAGTGGTTGTCTTCTGGACATCTTTCCAGACAAAGCCACAGTGGCTACAAAGGCCAAGGCTCAGGCAGCCATAACCAGCTGCAGTGGCAGCAGCATTGGGGTTATGGGGGTGGTGCCTCCAGGCAGTTTGGGGTGATCAGGCTGATAGGGGAGGGCAAGGTAGGGGCAATCAGGCTGGCAGGAGATCAAGGTAGGGGCGAACAGGCAGGCAGGCAGTGGGGTTAGGGACAATCAGGCAGGCAGGCAGGTGAGTGGTTAGGAGCCAGCGGTTCCGGATTGTGAGAGGGATGTCCGACTGCTGGAAGTTGGACATCCCCTGAGGGGTCCCAGATTGAAGAGGGTGCAGATTGGGCTGAGGGGCACACCCCCCCACCCCACCCCCAGTGCACGAATTTCGTGCACCGGGCCTCTAGTTGTTAACATAAAATAATAAGACATTTTAATAAAAATTAATACTTTTCTTGAACATTAACTTGCCAGACACTGAATAACTGCACAAATTAATAACCGTAATGCAAATAAACCTATTTTTCTTGTTCTCTGAAAGTGAAATATTTCCTATTGCGCACACTAAACAAGTCAGTACAAGACTAATGACTTGACAATGGGCTGCTAAAATATTCACTGCTAGTACTAGTGGAGAGAAATGGTGCGCCTGAGTGCAAGGCGTGAAAGGGAAATGAATGCAACACAATTATAGTAATCAGTCATTAGCCAATGTTGTAGTTCGTTATTAATAATTATGTGTAACAGGATACTATAAAAATTAAGTTATAAAATTTGTATTAAAACATTAATTTCATACCGTTATTGGTTGGGCCACAAAAATATTTGTTGTGGGCTGTGAGTTTGACATGCTTGATCTAGAGTGTTCTTAGTAAACTTAACGTTCAGTAGATGTTAGCAGACAGCTAAAAAGTTCGGAACCACTGTTTAAGAATACTTTTTCTGTTTTGGTACCTAATGTCTAGAATTCTTATATTTGAGTCTGTGCTGATCTCAGTTGGCCTTAATCCTTTTTTTCTTTTTCAACAGATTATCTCTGTAACTAGATCTCCAGTTTGCTCAACAAATCACAATGTCTCGTACACGACAACCCCCACTTGTGACAGGCATCTCTCCAAATGAAGGAATACCATGGACCAAGGTCACAATTAGAGGAGAAAACCTGGGAACTGGCCCAACTGACCTCATAGGTAAGGGCAAGGACTATGTTGTGTATCCATGGTAAATGCATTTTTATGTTAAGACAGTTGAGGCAAGATATATTATTTTGAAATAGTGAAGATGATAGAAAAACATTATTGTGGTCTGTACAAAATGATCTGAATAAAAATAAGGAAATTATTTGATTTTCCTGTTAAAAATCATTATTTTATCAAATCTTATCTATATTGTCTTTCACTAAATTCCTTCAGAAAGTTTTCCATAAGTGGAAATTTGCCTGTTTCCTCAGCTTTTCTCTCTCCTGCTTAGATTGCCAAAAGTCTCCTAGCTTTTTTTCTCTCTTTAGTTTTTCTTTCATGATACAACACTTAGTATTCTTTCTCAAGAGCTCTGGGAATTATGCCTCTTCTGTTCCTTCTTGCTTTTTAGATTAAACCTAAACTCCATCTCCTGGTGATGTCAGTACCACTTGGCTCTTACTCCACTTAAAAGAGACTATCCCACCAGGTGACCTGTAGATATTTGTTTCCTTTTCTCTACCACATAGCTGCTCCCTCATGTTGGAGAGCACCACCACTGTTCTGAAACACAATCTCTGCCTGCCAAGCCTGGACTCTTACAGACTAATTCTCTCCCATGTTAATCTATCTTTTTTATTTAGGATCCCCTAATATTTACATATTTAGAGCAAGCCAGGTTTTGGTTTTTAGGTTCATTTTATGTTTTTTTAATATTTTTAAGCTGAAGGACATGAGTGATAGAATATTATGCATCCAGGTGACAAGCATAAATATTATTAGACTAGAGGCCTGGTGCATGAAATCCATGCACGGGTAGGGTCCCTAGGCTTGGCTGGCGATCAGGGCCAGTCGGGGCCTTCTGGCTGCTGGCTGGGGCCTTCCTTCATTCAGTGCCACCCCCTGGTGGTCAGTGCACGTCATAGTGAGTGATCAAACTTCTGGTCAGTCGAACTCCCGAGGGAACACTTTGCATATTAGGCTTTTATATAGATATATTTGTTGCCTAGGATAGAAAACCCCTATAACAGTTAACAAAGTATAATATTTCTACAATATTAATTACGATGATGATGTTGAAAATTGCAAAGGGCCTGTTTTGTGACAGCCGGAGTTGTTGTAAACATTGTATAAGTAGCAACTCATTTTAGTGGATAGTATTACTGAACACTGGGCACTTGGCTTCCTTTCCCTAATCCACCAGACCCTGGTGACACTAATGGGAGGTAGAGCATGCCTATAAAGAAATAATTTTCTTTGATGAAGGTGGATAAAGGTTCAGAACCATGAGCTACCCTCATCAAAGAATGGTAATGGTAACCCAACAGAAAAAGGTACCTTTATTTACCTATTATCTTTTGCCACCTTAATGTGCAATGATAAAGAGTCTTGTTTTCACTTTACTTAGATGAAGTTGAAAGGCCAGGCAGCCATCTTAGTCTCCCCTCACCGCCCACCCCCAACCTCTCATATAGTAATTAACATAGGATAAATAGGTTTTTCAGATTTAAGTCTTTCTTTTCTTTTTTTTTGCTTGTAAGATGGTCGCTTTTTCTCTTCCCTTCAGAATGTTGCCATTTTATTCAACGCATTCCCCAAGCCTTCTTCTCTCAGCTCAAATCTTGTATTGGAGCAGAGTTAAAGCTGCCTAAGGCCACGCCACATGACCAGTAAGAGGTGGTGGCTTAAGAAAGGGGTTCCCATAAATCAGCTGCCAAGAGTGTGAAGGCCAATCCCGCTGCCTTTCCCCTCCGCTGGGAGCGCCCACCACCCCAGGCCTTGGAAAGCTACATTTCCAAAACTGCACACTCCCATTCCACCACAACAAAGCTTTCTCAGGGCACACAACATAGCACCCTCTTCCCCAGTCCCTAGAAAAACAGCACTACCAGGCTGGAGGCTTCTCCCCCAAAGAGCCTCTCACAACCCCGGGCCAGGATGCCTCAGACCCCCTGGTCCCCTCCGGGCCCCTGAGCGCTCTGGTTTGGAAGCGGGGGAGTCAGAACCCAGGGCAATTTTCAAAAGCCCAGGAGAGTCCAGACTGCTGGTAAGGTGAACCTCACCCACTCACCACCCAAGTCCTGTAACACCACAGCCAGGCTGGCTACTTGAAGAGGTTGCAAGTTTCAGTGTTCCCTGCAAGAGTCAGTGTTCTCTGCATCCTGGCAGCTGGGAACGAAAGGCAACCCCCTCTGGCAACCCTGTCCCTCCTGAATTAGAAATACACACCCTGGGATTTCTGTTTCCTCCACAGAGAGAGGGAGAAATGGAGGATGAGAGGGGGAACCACTGAGGGAGTAGGGTGTGGGATTCATGGAGGGAATGGGTAAGGGCTGGTTAAAGTCACCTCTCTGCCCAGGACAGGGCCTGGTTGAGGGGCAGCGGGCCTGCCTGTCGCTTTGTTGTCAGCATCCAGGTCACTGGTGCGCATGCTGCGTGCAAACACACCCCCTGAAATCATCACAACCGGCCAAGAGGCCCCTAACAACCCCTTAATAATTAAGCCCCAACCCCTTGACAGAAGGAAGAAACTTGTACACAGGCACTCTAGCACCAGGTGCTGTGGTTTGCCTCTGAGGACCATTTTAAAAACCACAATAATGATGATCATTAAATAAAAGAATTAATAGTATTTTGTTTCTTCCAAGTCTTTGGGAAAATGAAATTCAGGTTTTCGACCCACCCGCCAACATTTATAGTTGCCTGTGGCGAAGCCCGGAGTGTGTGGGGGAGTCTGGGGAGATTGGTGTTCAAGGTGGGAGCGCGAGGAAGGTGTGGAGGCATGCTGTGAGGAGGAGCAGTCTTGGGATCCCGGTCCCTATGCCATTTGTGGGGCTGTGGCGCCTGTCCGCCTACCCACCTTACCTGTGGATGCAGTTTCCATGACAATGGGTGGCGGCTGGGTGGGATTCAAGCCCAGTTTCTGGGGCATCGCTTCCTGGGCTCTTGTGCCCAGTCTCAGGCCTGACTCTCCCACCTGCGGTGCCGGCCTCACCCCCCAGCCTCGCCCCTTTCGGGGCATCACCAATTCGTTCTCCCCTTCCTCCTGGTCCCCAAACCACTGGGACCTGGGGCCAGCTCTTCCTAGGGATCGGGCGGCACAGCCATGGCTGGTGGTCTCTGGGTGTAGTGAAAGTGGCTGGGGGGATGGAGGTGTGGTGGCTGGACAGGCTGGCGCTCCTTGCTGCTGCCTTCCCCTCCCCCTGGACTCGGGGCCTCTGGCCGCAGCCACAACTCCTGCTTAACTGCTGCCTGCTCTGCTCCCTGCTTCAGCTCCTCCTCCTGTTGGGGGCCAATGGGGGTTTGGGGGAGAGTGCAGAGGTTGGAGAGTGGGGTGGCCCGGATTAGGCTTGTTGGTGCATCATAGCACCGTGGTCCTATTGTTCCGCCATAACAGTTGCTGGGCTTTTATATATATAGACTAGAGGCCCGGTGCACGAAATTCGTGCACTGGGGGAGGGTGTCCCTCAGCCCAACCTGCACAGTCTCCAATCTGGGACCCCTCGGGGGATGTCTGACTGCCTCTTTTGGCCCGACAGGGATCGGGCCTAAAGAGGCAGTCAGACATCCCTTTCACAATACGGGACTGCTGGCTCCCAACTGCTCGCCTGCCTGCCTGATTGCCCCTAACCACTTCTGCCTGCCAGCCTGATCACCCCCTAACCCAGTGATGGGCAACCTTTTGAGCTTAGTGTGTCAAACTTCGCCAAAAAACTGAGCATAACTCGGGTAGTGTGTCACTTTGAGGAAAAAACTAACTCCAAGACTCTAGTCGCAAATGTTTCATCCTCAGGAGCAGCAAATGTTTCATCCTCGGCATGCTGCCACGTGTCATCAGAAATGGCTACGCGTGTCAGTGCTGACACGCGTGTCATAGGTTCGCCATCACTGCCCTAACCACTCCCCTGCCAGCCTGACCGACGCCTAACTGCTCCCCTGCCAGCTAGATCATCTCCAACTGTTCTCCCCTGACAGCCCGGTCACCCCCAAATGCCCTCCCCTGCATATTCTCTCTTTATTAGATAGGGTTTTTTCTTTAACATATTGGACAGCTCTAACTGGTTTGGCTCAGTGGATAGAGTGTCGGCCTGCAGACTCAGGGTTCCGGGTTCGATTCTGGTCAAGGGCATGTACCTTGGTTGGGGGCACATACTGCAGGAGGCAGCTGATCGATGTTTCTCTCTCATAGATGTTTCTAGCCTCTATCCTTTTCCCTTCCTCTCTGTAAAAAATCAATAAAATTTATTTAAAAAAAACATATTGGACAGTGTACCTGCTGTGGTCTTGACAAAACAGTAAAAATGTAAACCCAAACTAAAAGAGTCATAAAATAAACTCCTTAAACAGGAATTTCATGAGACTTGGAAAGGTGATATCCTGTGGTTGTTTCTTCCTTTTTTTCTTCTTTTTCTTTTTCTTGATGTTTCATCTTTTGTCTTTTCTTACTTTTCTCCTTGTATTCCTTTTCTATCCTCTCTTTCTCTAAACTTTTCCTTTGGTAGAATCATCAGTACTTGACTCGCTCCCTGGGGGTGCGGGTGCCTCCCAGCCAGACACCTAGGGCTGCCTCTGGGAGGGATTGGCGGGGTGGGGTTGAGGGTGCCTCCCATCCAGACACCCCATGCTGCCTCTGGGAGGGGATGGCAGTGTGGGGTCCTGGGGCGCCTCCTATCCAGACACCCCAGGCTGCCTCTGGGAGGGATTGGCGGGGGGGGGGGGGGGGGTTGAGGGCGCCTCCCATCCAGACACCCCGGGCTGCCTCTGGGAGGGGATGGCAGTGTGGGGTCCTGGGCACCTCCTATCCAGACACCCCGGGCTGCCTCTGGGAGGGGATGGCAGCATGGGGTTGAGAGCGCCTCCCAGCCAGACACCCCGTGCTGCCTCTGGGAGGAGATGGCAGTGTGGGGTCCTGGGCGCCTCCCATCCAGACACCCCGTGCTGCCTCCGGGAGGGGATGGCGGTGTGGGGTCCTGGGCGCCTCCTATCCAGACTCCCGGGGCTGCCTCTGGGAGGGGATGGCGGCGTGGGGGCGCGGATGCCTCCCATCCAGACACCCTGGGCTGCCTCTGGGAGGGGTTGGCGGCATGGGGGCACGGACGCCTCCCATCCAGACACCCCAGGCGGCCTCTGGGAGGGGATGGCAGTGTGGGGTCCTGGGCGCCTCCTATCCAGACACCCGGGGCTGCCTCTGGGAGGGGATGGCGGTGTGGGGTCACGGGCGCCTCCCATCCAGACACCCCGTGCTGCCTCTGGGAGGGGATGGCGGCGTGGGGTCACGGGCGCCTCCCATCCAGACACCCGGGGCTGCCTCTGGGAGGGGATGGCGGCGTGGGGTCACGGGCGCCTCCCATCCAGACTCCCGGGGCTGCCTCTGGGAGGGGTTGGCGGCATGGGGGCACGGACTCCTCCCATCCGGACACCCCGTGCGGCCTCTGGGAGGGGTTGGCGGCGTGGGGGCGCGGATGCCTCCCAGCCAGACACCCCAGGCTGCCTCTGGGAGGGGATGGCGGTGTGGGGGCACGGACGCCTCCCAGCCGGACACCCCGTGCGGTGTGGGGGCACGGATGCCTCCCAGCCAGACACCCCTTGCGGCCTCTGGGAGGGGTTGGCGGTGTGGGGGCACGGATGCCTCCCAGCTGGACACCCCAGGCTGCCTCTGGGAGGGGTTGGCAGCGTGGGGGCACGGACGCCTCCCAGCTGGACACTCGGGGCTGCCTCTGGGAGGGGTTGGTGGTGTGGGGGCACAGACGCCTCCCAGCCAGACACCCTGGGCTGCCTCTGGGAGGGGTTGGCGGCATTGGGTCGCCGGCGCCTCCCAGCCGGACTGCCTCCCACCCCGTGCTGCCTCTGGGAGGCGATGGCGGCATGGGGTACAGACGCCTCCCAGCCTGACACTGGGGGCTGCTTCTGGGAGGGGATGGTAGCATGGGGTCCCCGGCACCTCCCAGCCGGACACCTGGGCTGCCATTTTTGTCGCAGAGGTACGGTTAATTTGCATACTACTCTATTATTAGATAGGATGTTGGTTAGCATAGTGTGTTTCTCCCTGTCCCTGAAGTGGAGACCTTGTACTCTGGCTTACTTAAGCATTGGTGTTTGTCAGTGGTTCTCACTCATAGCTTTTTTTAACGTCTTCTAGAACTTAAAAAAAATGCTCTGGCCCACTAAGTCTCAGTCTCTAAAGAGCCTAATTATGGTTTTCTGTTTTTTAAATACAAATGTGGGTGAGATACAGCCAGGGAAGAGAGCAATTAGAAATATATTTGTATGGTCAGTTAAGCTTATTTTCCTGTGAACTCTGTGAGGGTATACCAATCCATTGAGAATGAGGAAGGGAGAGACTCTAGTATATGCCACTGAATATATATTCTGGTTTCCCAAATATATTTATCTGGATTCAGACATTCTCTTGATTCATTTATTAATTTGATAAAGTACTGGAGATTATGAGTTGGAACTTGTTTTTCTTGCATTATAGCTTCTGATCGACAGATTGTTTTTTGGCCATTCAGAGACTCCCTTTGAAAAGAGGAAGTGAACTGAAGCTCCACACTATGACTAATAGCTGAATTTTGCACTTCCCAGCTAATTCTTTTTGCTAGTGTTATTTAAATGTAACACTTTATACTGTTTCTCTAGTTATAATTGTTGATTCTTCAGTAAATAAAACACATTTATTCTTATGAAGATAGTCTTATCTAATCCTGTCTTGGTTTTTTATATAGCTCATTCCAGAATTTTCTTTATCCCAAGGGGAAAAAGCCCCAGAATGTATGAAAAGAGGCCATAGATTACATCCCACATTTTAATTGGCAGTCATTGTGAGCTCCTGAAAATGATGGTTATTATGTAAATTTTAATCTTGCTTTAGTTTCTGGCAATGCTATTCTTATTTGACTAAATGTGTATTACTTTTATAAAACTTGGTAGTTCAACTTTCAACCTGCCTATGCATTGCCAAGAAACCATTTTTAAAAAAAGCAAACTTAACCTACTAAATTGTTTGTGTTTTTAACTCAGATGATATCTACACTAGCCAAGTAAAACACTATAAAAACACTTTATTTGGAATTCTACAAGTTACTTTAAAAAAAGATGTTATTATATTTCATGAAACAGGTTTCTTAGCTTTCAGTAATTTAGCAAAAGTGCTTACAAAATTAAGAAATGGTCTTATGATCCTATTTAATTTTCATGACATTTTAAATGATTCATTTGAATCTATGTTTAAAATTATTTTATTATTAATTTTATTTTAGTTAAAATGAAGAATACATATTAAATCAGAGGAACACTGATAGTACCTATGACCAAATGAATCTACTATTGTTTTTTGGGAGTAGTTTTTCACTTGTACCATTATGAATATCTATTCATGTTTGCTCACCTGAACATGTTTTCCAGACTTCATGTCTCTGTGGCTGATAGTTGTTCCCATTCCTTAGTTTTAATCATAAGATAGTTCTCTAGCAGGTAACTTACATTAGGAATCACTTTACATTAAGCCCTGACATTTGTTGTTTAGTTTTTCTCCTTTCTGAAGTGAGTTAGTATTTAAAATCACAAGAACCTTTTTGAAATAGTAAAATTAAAAAATATTAACTTACATATTGCCCCGAGTGATATCAAAATGTCTGTTATCTATAATTAAACAGTTTGTAATTTTAAGCACTTCCCATTCATTTAAAAAATAAACACTGATTTATGTATGCTTAGAAATTATTTGAGTAAATATTCATTGAAGTGTTTCACAGTGCTTATCTTGGAGTTGGGAAGGAGTTCCAGAGATGCTTTCAATCTCTTTTTTTAAAATATGTTTTTATTGATTTCAGATAGAGGAAGGAAGATCAGTGATGAGAGAGAATCATTGATCAGCTGCCTCCTGCCCCTACTAGGGATCAAACCCGCAACATGGGCATGTGCCTTAACATGAATTGAATTGTGATCTCCTTGTTCATGGGTCAATGCTCAACCACTGAGCAACACCATCTAGTCTCAGTTTTTTAAAATTACTTAATTTTTTTTTGTAACAAAAATTAACAGGAAAGATATCTAAGACATTCCCTTTTTGGAAAAAAATAATTTTGAATTATGAATGCATTTAAAAATGTGTGAATGTCATTACTTATTTTAAAAAACCAACAGAAACCTTAATTCTATAAGTGCTTTATTAGTAAGACAAAATTTCATACATGAATAAATAATAAATGTTTTAGGGGAATCTCTAAAATTCATTATTTCAATAGATGTCTTAAAAATGTAGTTGTTTTTTATTCCTTTACTAGAGGCCCAGTGCATGATTGAATCATGCACGTGTAGGGTCCCCTACACGCTTTCGCTTTTCGCGGTGGAGCTGGGTGCCTGTCCGCTGGTGCACCAGGCCTTTCAGACGCCTCCGGCTTGGTGGAGGCTTCTGAAAGGCCTGGTGCCAGAGCAGACAGGCACCCAGCTCCCCCACTTTTGATGGTCCGCGACCGCTGAGGGGGGCTACCCTGCTACTCCCGCCCCCTGCTCCTCTCAATGGCTAGCCGCTGAGGGGGCCTGCCACCGGACATCAGGCTACCCTGCCATTGAGAGGCGCAGCTGGGTGTCCACGGCAGGCCCCCTCAGTGGCCGCAGATCTGGCCGTTGAGAGGCACAGGGGGCGGGAGTCCCGCCCCCTGCACCTCTCAACAGCAGGGTAGCCCCCCTCAGTGGCAGCAGATCCGTGCCTCGCAATGGCCAGATAGGCCACCCCGAGTCCCGCCCCCCAGCCTCCTGCCGCCCAATCGTGGGCGTAGCGGAGTGATGGTAATTTACATGTTACTCTATTATTAGATAGGATTGTTAATATAACATTCTTACTAAATAGTGCTTTAAGTTGTAACAGATCATGAATCCCTCCCTATATTTTTTTCAACCAAATTAGGCATGTATTCCTGGAAAAAAAAAAGTTACACTTATCAAACTTGACTACTGGAACAGTACACACTCTTACATAATAAGAAAAGAAAATGTGAAGTGTTTGGGTCTATGCCACATATTGGTTTATTTTCTCCATAAATATTTATTATACTAGAGGCCTGGTGAATGAAATTTGTGCACGGATAGGGTCCCTAGGTCTGGCTGGCGATCAGGGCCTATTGGGGCCTTCAGGCTGTCAGCTGGGGCCTGCCTTCATTCTGCGCCACCCCTGGTGGTCAGCGTACGTCATAGTGAGCGATGGAACTCCCAGTTACCCGGTAAAACTCCTGAGGGGACACTTTGCATATTAGCCTTTTATATATATACTAGAGGCCCGGTGCACGAAATTCGTGCATGGAGGGGGGTTGTCCCTCAGCCCAGCCTGTACCCTCTCCAATCTGGGACCCCTCAAGGGATGTCTGACTGCCCGTTTAGGGATCGGGCCTAAACGGGCAGTCGGACATCCCTCTCACAATCCAGGACTGCTGGCTCCCAACTGCTTGCCTGCCTGCCTTTCTGATTGCCCCTAACCGCTTCTGCCTGCCAGCCTGATCACCCCCCTAACCACTCTGCTGCCAGCCTGTTTGCCCCCAACTTCCCTCCTCTGCCGGCCTGGTCACCCCTAACTGCCCTCTCCTGCAGAATTGATCACCTCCAACTGCCCTCCCTTGCAGGCCTGGTCCTTCTCAACTGCCCTCCCTTGCAGGCCTGGTCCTTCTCAACTGCCCTCCCTTGCAGGCCAGGTGCCTCCCAACTGCCCTCTCCTGCTGGCCATCTTGTGGTGGCCATCCTGTGTCCACATGGGGACAGGATCTTTGACCACATGGGGGCAGCTATATTGTGTGTTGCAGTGATGGTCAATCTGCCTATTACTCTTTTATTAGATAGGATAGAGGCCTGGTGCACGGGTGGGGGCCAGCTGGTTTGCTCTGAAGGGTGTCCCGGATCAGGTGGGGGTTCCCTTGGGGCATGGGGCAGCCTGAGCGAGGGGCCTATGGTGGTTTTCAGGCCAGCCACGCCCCCTGGCAACCCAAGCGGAAGCCCTGGTATCTGGAATTTATTTTCCTTCTACAAATGAAACTTTGTAGCCTAGAGCGGAGCCAAGCCTGGGGCTCCCTCCGAGGCAGGCAGCCATTTGTGTTGGGGTTATAATTGAAACTTTGTTGCCTTAAGCGGGTGGGCCCGGCCAGGGTGTGTGAAAAGCTTTGCTTCCCCTGTTGCCTGCGGCAACCTTGGCCTGCTCTCTCAAGCTCCATTCTGCCGCCATTTGTTTGAATTTGTTTACCTTCTATAATTGAAACTTTGTAGCTTGAGTGGAGGCTTAGGCCTGACAAGGGCAGGCGGAAAGCTTGGCTTCCTCTGTTACCTAGGAAACATTGCTCTCTGTGGCTATAGCCATCTTGGTTTGGGGTAATTGGCATGCTCGCTCTGATTGGATGGTGGGCATGGCTTGTGGGCGTGGCTTGTGGGTGTTTTGGAGGTATGGTCAATTTGCATATTTGTCTATTATTAGGTAGGATATATAGAATTGGTCTCTGCTTTGTGGAAATGGAAAATAGAGAGGAAATCAGTTAGTACACTAGCTGGCAGTGTGTACACATGGTGGTATTTCAGTGTTCTGCCTGGGGCCATGTCTTCCACACTAAAATCTTTCAGTGCCTACCTGTTTGGTTACTGCCTAAATTTACATGGAATCGGGGTCTGTGATGGCAGGCATGAGTTGACCTTTTTTGCGTGCCAGTTTATTGTGAAAGCAGAATGTAATGTATTGATAGTATCATTAGGAAAACAGTAAGGCAGCGTGAATTGTTGTTAGAGGAATAATAATGAAATAGTAAACCAGTAATGCCTGAGAATATTTACTGGATTTACCAGACTCCAGGCTGTGCTTACAATAAAGTATCTACTTTAGTTCATTCTGTTACCCCATGTATGATTGAACACTAGGAAAAGTATGTGCATATCATTTTCAGGGAGATATATAAATACGTTTTTAGGGAATGATATATACATCTATTTATCCTTTACAATTTTATATCAATAACTTATACTTCTAATAATAGCAATAACTTGCTTTCTAATATAAATGAAAGTAATTTAAGATTCTCATAGTCTAAGTAATCTAGAACAGCAGTCGCCAACTGGTGGTCCATGGACTACTGGTGGTCCCTGAGGTCCGAAAAGTTGGTGACTGCTGGTTTAAGGAAACAGTTGGAGCAGTGATTGCCAACTAGTCATCGGCGGATTACTGGTGGTCTGTGAGGTCTGACAGGTTGGCGACTGCTGATCTAGAATACCTACACATTATTATTATGGGCATTATATAACCTAATTCCATTCATGTTTGAAGAAACTTAAATATATTCTAAAAGAAGTCTTAAATATATTATTAGAGTAAAAAGGTTAGACAAAAATCAAGAGAGACTGCTATACTTGCAAAAAATATTGGCTATCCTATCTAATAAAAGAGTAATATGCAAATTGACTGTACCTCTGCTACACCCACAGGCCACACCCACCAGCCAATCAGGAGCGAATATGCAAATAAACCCAACCAAGATGGCTACAGCCACGGAGAGCAGGAGGGAGGCTTGGGTTTCCCTGGCAATGGAGGAAGCCAAGCTTTCCACCTGCCCTTGCCGGCCCAGGCCTCTACTCAATGCTACAAAGTTTCAATGATAGAAGATAAATAAATCCCAACAAAAATGACCGTGGCCCGGCCATGGAGCGAGCAGGAGGTTTGGCTCCACTCAAGGCTACAAAGTTTCAATTATGGAAAATAAATAAATCCCAGGTACCAAGGCCTCTGCTTGGGTCACCGGGGGTGTGGTGGGCCTGCACACCACCACAGGCTCCTCGCCCAGACCCCCCACGCCCCAAGGGAACCCGCACCCTGATCCAGGAAACCCTCAGGGAAAATCAGCTGGCCCCCACCCATCCACCAGGCCTCTATCCATCTAATCCTATCTAATAAAAGAATAATATGCAAATTTACTGTCACTCCAACACACAAGATGGCTGCCCCCATGTGGTCAAAGGTGACTGCCCCCATGTGGACACAAGATGGCCACCACAAGATGGCCAGCAGGGGAGGGCAGTTGGGAGGGACCAGGTCTGCAAGGGAGGGCAGTTGTGGGCAATCAGGACAGCAGGGTAGGGCAGTTAGGGGTGACCAGGCCAGCAGAGGAGGGATGTTGGGGGCGACCGGGTCTGCAGGGAAGGGCAGTTGGGGGGACCCAGGTGTGCAGGGAGAGCAGTTGGGGGGGACCAGGCCTACAGGGAAGGGCTGTTAGGGGTGACCAGGCCTGCAGGGGAGGGCAGTTAGGGGCAATCAGGCTGGCAGGGGAGCAGTTAGGCATCAATCAGGCTGTCAGGGGAGTGGTTAGGGGGTGATCAGGATGGCAGGCAGAAGCAGTTAGGGGGAGTCAGGAAGTCAGGCAGGTGAGCAGTTGGGAGCCAGCAGTCTTGGATTGTGAGAGGGATGTCCAACTGCCCGTTTAGGCCCGATCCCACAGGATTGGGCCTAAACGGGCAGTTGGACATCCCTCGAGGGGTCCCAGATTGGAGAGGGTGCAGGCTGGGCTGAGGGACACCCCTGCCCCCCATGCACGAATTTCATGCACTGGGCCTCTAGTCTATATATATAAAACCTCAGTAACCTGAATGGCAGAATGACCAGAATGATTGGAAGGAATTGTGGCTATGACCCACACTGCAGCAGCCAACTGGCCTAATCCAGGCCCCAATTGGCCCCTCCTCCCGGCTGGCCCCATCCCCCACTCAGCCCCCAAAACCCCGATTGGGGGTGGGGCTGGCGCCCAACCTCCCATGGCCCCTCACCCCCCTGCTGGCTTGGCCCGATGGGCCCTTATTGGGGCAGGCCGGGCATACCCCACCTGTGCACGAATTTGAGCACTGGGCCTCTAGTTTTCAATAATAGAAATAAGGGAACAAGGAAATATTATTTCTAGATTTATTTTTCAGTACTTCAAAAGGCCTGGTATTACTAAGTGGAGAAAGTAGAATTGTATTTTTATGTAATAGACGTGATTAACTCTTATTGTTGTTTTGAACTTTGAATGCTTTTTTTTTTTTTTTTTCAGGTTTGGCAATTTGTGGACATAATTGCCTCCTGACAGCAGAATGGATGTCTGCAAGTAAAATAGTATGTCGAGTTGGACAAGCCAAAAATGACAAAGGAGACATAATTGTCACAACCAAGTCAGGTGGCAAAGGAACCTCAACAGTCTCTTTCAAGCTACTCAAGCCTGAAAAAATAGGTATCTACCTTTAGTCATGTTATTCTGAAGATGAAAATAAAAATGGGTTTTCTCTTTTAAAATTTAGAACTGTTAAATTAGTCTAAAATTTACTCACTATTATATCTCACTAACTTAGATTTGTGTTTATTTTGACAGGAATGGTGTATTGGTTAAAATATCTATTACTTTTGAAAATGCACCTAAGGGTAATTATCCTGACATAACTGTCAGTCATACTAAATTCTTTATAAAATCTGTTCACTTAACATTTTGATATGACAGTTGGCAATTCCTTGTTCTTGAATACATTTCTTACTGAATTTCTTTTTTCTTTCTGTTATATGGTTAAGATTTAAAGTGAAATATCTTCCTGATTCAGCCAAGTTAGCAATAATATTATTTAAATAATGTGCTCTTTTCTTTCATTTTCTCCCCTTTCAGCTCTGAACAAAATGTTGCTTGATCTGGAGGTTCCTCTAGCCCCTCAAACTAAAAATAACTCTTTATTTTATCCCATAGCACATGTTACATTTTTATACACTTAACACCCACTTTCTCATCTTAAAGCAGTGGTGGGGAATGTCCAAATCCACAGGCCATAGAAGGCTCATGAAATCATTTGGTCTGGCTCTGCCAAGGCCTCATATATTTGATCTGTGAGTTAGTTAAATGTTTGAACAAATATAGCAGACTAATTTTTTTAAAAATATGTATTTTATTGATTTTTTTTTTACAGAGAGGAAGGGAGAGGGATAGAGAGTCAGAAACATCGATGAGAGGGAAACATCGATCAGCTGCCTCCTGCACACTACCCACTGGGGATGTGCCCGCAACTAAGATACATGCCCTTGATCGGAATCGAACCTGGGACCCTTCAGTCCGCAGGCTGACACTCTATCCACTGAGCCAAACTGATCAGGGCAGCAGACTGATTTTTTAAGTTGATAATTTTGTATGGCCTGCAAATGATGTTATAAATGTCCAAATGGCCTTTGGCAGTAAAAACGTTCCCCACCCCTGTATTAGAGTAATTAAGAACATAGTCTGGGAGCCAGACTCTGAATATTAATTTCATCTTTATATTACTAACTGTGGTACTTTGATGCCTAGTTCCTTTGTGGGTAAAAGTGGATAAATTGTATTATCTACCTTATAGTATTAAATGAGTTAAGAGAGCCTATCAACACAGACAATAGTGTGGTGAAGGCCTGGTGTGGGGTTGGGTGCAGGCTAGTAGGGGTCAATGGGGAAAAAAAGAGGACGTATGTAATACTGTAAAAAATAAAGATTAATAAAAGTTATCTGCATCGGATGATCCTATATAATAAAAGCCTAATATGCTAAGTGTCTGGTCCAGTCATCCATTCAACCAATCAAAGCATAATATGCTAATGATATGCTAAGGCCGTTCAACCGCTCGCTAGGACATGCACTGACCACCAGGGGGCAGATAGTCGACCAGTCGCTAAGACATGCACTGACCACTAGAGGGCAGACGCTCCAACCGGTAGGTTAGCTTGGTGCTGGGTTCCGGAAGATCAGGACTAAGTGAGATGGGCTGGACATGCCCTGGAGCCCTCCCATGATCCCTCCCCTGCTGGCCAACCTCTCGTGTCCCTCCTCCTGATCGTGAACCAGTGGGGCCCCTCAGCCTGGCCTGTGCCCTCTCACAATCCAAGACCCCTCAGGGATGTCGGAGAGCTGGTTTCGACCTGATCCCACAAGCCAGGCTGAGGGACCCCATTGGTGCACGAATTTGTGCACCAGGCCTCTAGTAAGAAAATAAATGAGTTAAAAGATACACATAAAATGCTTAGCATAACCCCGTTATACAAAGTAAGTGTTCAATACATTAAAATTTTTTTCATTTAAAAATTAAATATTGGGATGGCTTTAGTTAATTACATTATATAACTTTCAAGTGTATAATTCTATAGTACATCATGTGTATATTGCACTCTGTGCTCACCACCCAAAGTCTACTCTCATTTTGTCACCATATATGTGACCTCTTTTATCTTTTACTCTCTTCAACCTCCTTCTCACACCCTTTCCCCTCAGGTAACCATCATACTGTTGTTTGTGTCTATGAGTTAGTTTGTATTGTTTGTTCATTTGTTGCTTTCTATTTTATCTCCTAAATGTGAATAGTATTCTATTGTATGTATAAACCACATCATCTATATTCATTCATCCATCAAAGGACACTTAGGTTGTTTTCAAGTATAATGCTCTGATGCACATAGGGGTACATATATTTTCATGCATAAATATTGTCAAATTATTAGGGTAGATACCCAGAATAGAGATTGCTGGGTCATATGCTAGCTCTGTTCTTAATTTTTTGAGTAACTGTCATACTGTTTTTCATAGTGGTGAAAACATGAATAGATCTTGAGAATATCATGCTAAATGAAATAAATTAGGCAGAAAAAGTAAAAAACGATAAGATTTCATGCATATGTGGTATATAAAACTAAAAGCAGCAAACGAACAAAAAAGAAAAATGAACAAACAAAACTTATAGACACAGACAACAGTATGGTGGTTACCAGAGGACATTGGGGTTTGGGGGACTGTAAATGGTATAAAGGGGGATCAAATATATGGTGATGGAATAAGATTTTACTTTGGGTTGTGAGCACACAATGCAATATACAGGTAAGTCATTTATTATAGACTTGTACACTTGAACCTATATAATTTTATCAATGTCACTCCAATAAATTTAATCTTAAATAATCTATACTAATAAAAGGGTAATATGCTAATTAGACTGGACATCTTCCGGATGTCTTTCTGGATGTCCTTCCACACAAATCCAAAGCAGCAAGGGCCAAGGGCCGGTCCAGTGCCACGGTCCCTTTTGCAGAGGCCACGGGAGAAGGCAGAGCAGAAAAGGCAGAAGGGAGAAAGCCGGTGCCATGGAAAAAGGCAGAAGGGAGAAGGGAGAAGGCCAGTGCCGCGGGAGAAGGGAGAAGGTGGCAGTTAGGCAGTTAGGGCAATCAGGTCAGGAGGGGAGAGCAGTTAGGGGGATCAGGACAGGATGGAAGAACAGTTAGGTAGTTAGGGGGATCAGGCCAGGAGGAGAGAGCAGTTAGGCATCAGGCACGCAGGCAGAGGCAGTTAGGGGCGATCAGGCAGGCAGGCAGGCAGGTGAGCAGTCAGGAGCCAGCAGTCCCAGATTGCAAGAGGGATCCAGATTGGAGAGGGTGCAGGCCAGACTGAGGGACCCCACCCCCTTCATGCACAAATTTCATGCACTGGGCCCCTAGTTAAAAAATAATTTCTACCAGCACTGTATGAGGGTCCCCTTTTCTCCACAACCTCTATAACACTAGTTATTTCTTGTTTTATTGATAACTAGTGACCTGGTGCACGAATTCATGTACATTGAAAGGAAATTAATTAGAAGAAATACTTTAATATTGCTATTAGCCCTTTCTCTATAAGTGAAGTGTCAGCCAAATTCACGATTGACTATGATAAATCAAAACACACATGTGCAGTTAGCACCAGCAAGAGCTGTATGTATATAGATAAACCTGCTGAATTAGACCTGATTTCTGATGTAACTAAACTTTTTCCAGCCCAGTGTAGGACCCCCACTTGTCTTTCAGGTAATTGTCAGCAAAACAGCAGTAAACATCAACACAAAGCAGATGATTATTATAGATCATGCAGGGAGAACAAAGTGTAAAATATATAACTGCAGCAGTATTTGACTATATTCTGCACAATGAGAAAACCTGAAGTCATTTTCAAGGTCCACCATTTCTTTCTTCTTTTCAGTGGGGACAAGTTTCTAAGCTTTCTAAATCTCTGTT
The DNA here is from genome assembly GCF_027574615.1 of Eptesicus fuscus. Taxonomy (NCBI): domain Eukaryota; kingdom Metazoa; phylum Chordata; class Mammalia; order Chiroptera; family Vespertilionidae; genus Eptesicus; species Eptesicus fuscus. The sequence goes on from NC_072481.1 coordinate 95,867,995, forward strand.
CCCTAGCTAGTGAAAAGAAAATAGGATTCCACTGAGTCTCCAATCTACCTAATCCAGGACTTCTGTGAGGATCAAATGAGATGAAGCCCCCCTAACTGCCCTCCCCTGCAGGTCTGATTTCCCCTAACTGCCCTCCCCTACAGGCCTGGTTCCCCCCAACTGTCCTCCCCTGCAGGCCTGGTCCCCCCCCCAACTGCCCTCCCCTGCAGGCCTGGTCCCCCCCAACTGCCCTCCTCTGTAGGCTGGGTTGCCCTCAACTGCCCACCCCTGTTGGCCTAATCGCCCACAACTGCCCTATTCTGCCAGCCATCTTGTGGTGGCCATCTTGTGTCCACATGGGGGTGGCCATCTTGTGTATTGGAGTGATGGTCAATTTGCATATTACTTCTTTATTATATAGGATGCCTTCTTTGTTGAAAATTAGTTGCCTATACATAAGGGTTTATTTCGGGACTCTCAGATTTTTTGCATTGATTCATGTATTTGTTTTGTTTTGTTTGTTTGTTTTGCAAATACCATACTGTTTTGATTATTGTAGCTTTGTAGTATCACTTGAAATCAGGGAATGTGATACATGCAGCTTTGTTCTTCTTCCTCAGAATTGCTTTGGCTATTCAGGGTGTTCTGTGGTTCTATACAAATTTAGGGATTTTTTTGGTTCTATTTCTTTGAATAATGCCATTGGGATTTTGATGGGGATTGCATTAGATTTGTATATTGCTTTAGGTAATATGCCCATTTAACTATGTTAATTCTTTTAATTCATGAACATGGAATATCTTTCCATTTCTTTGTGTTCTCTTCAATTTATTTCAATAGTGTCTATTAGTTTTCAGTGTATAGGTCCTTCATATCCTTTAAGTTTATTCCTAGATAGTTTATTCTTTTTGTTGAAATTGCAAAATGGAATTGTTTCCATCTTTCCCATGAAATTTAATTGTTAGTATATAGGAATGCAATTAATTTTTACACTGATTCTTTGTCCTGCAATGTTATTGTACTTATTTATTGTTTCTAATAGTTTATAAAGATCTAGAGGCCCGGTGCATGAAAATTCATTCACTGGAGGGGGGGGATCCCTCAGCCTGGCCTGCCCCCTCTCATAGTGTGGGAGCCCTCAGGGGCGAGAAGTGACCTGGCGATCAGGGGAAGGCGACGCCCCCATCACACCTCTGCTGCTGCCACTGCCGGCAGTGCAAGCCTTGGCCAGCCCTGGTTACCTGAGCCTCAGGCAACCCTGGGTGGCTGTGCAGCCGCCATCCGAGGCTTGACTGCGCCTTAGGCTGGCCCTGGGCAGCTGGGGGGGTGGGCTGAGGGGACTGGGCGCTGCCATTTTGTGGCTATGGGTGCCACCATCTTTGAGGGCGTGACAGTCAATTACCATATTCCCTCCTTATTGGCTATGGGTACTTCCATCTTTGTGAGGGTGTGATGGTCAATTAGCATATTCCCTCTTTATTAGATAGGATTATGTCCTCTGCAAAAAATGGCTATTTTACTTCTTCCCAGTTTGGATGCCTTTTATTTCTTTCTCTTACTGGATTGATCTGGCTAGATACAACCAGTATTATTTGGTGAAAGTGGACATCCTTGTATTGTTCCTGATCTTTGAGGAAAAAGCTTTCAGTTTTTTACCGTTGAGTATATCAGCTGAGGGTTTATCATATATAGTCTTAATTATGTTTAAATAATTTCTTCTATACACGTTTTGTTGAGTTTTATTAATCATAAATTAATGTTGTATCTTGTCAAAAGCTTTTCTGTATTTTTTAGTATGACCATATGATAGTTATTGCTTATTTTGTTAATGTGGCATATCACATTCATCAATTTATATATAATGAACCATCTTTGCACCCCTGGACTGAACCCCAATTGATTATGATATATTTTCAATGTATTGTAGTATTCAGTTTAATAGTTAATTGTTTAGAATTTTTG